>NW_020664540.1:14675466-14788377 GCF_002925995.2 Terrapene triunguis | reverse complement strand
ATCACATTAGTAGATGTGCAGGTGAATGAGCACCTCCTCGCTTACAGACAGCCCCCCAACCTGAAGCAAATACTCACCAGCAACAACACACCACACCACTGAAACACTAACCCAGGAACCAATCCCTGTAACAAACCTCGTTGCCTACTCTGTCCCCATATCTACTCCAGCGACACCATCAGAGGACCCAACCACATCAGCCACACCATCAGGGACTCATTCACCTGCACATCTACTAATGTGATTAATAAGGGCCCCCAAATTCAGCCTGCCCCTTCCTCCCTCCCATTGGCTCCGAAGCCCCCGTGCCCAGGCCCCTGCACCTTCTGCGACCTAAAGTTGGCAGCCAGCCCCCTGTGCTCTGCAGCAGCCGAGGGCGGAGGCTGGAGATTCTGCAGCTGCAGCTTCAGGTCCCTTTGCAAATGGAGAGTTGTTTCTGAATGAACTAGTGCCAGGAGTGGTGCTACCATTGAAATGCCCTCTGGGAGCACTGCTCGGAGATGAAAAACCCATTTGTTGTGTGGCGCCCTCCATTTTTAATTTTCATGGTGAGGCAGAATTTTCTCTTGAAAATGCACAACTCTGTTGTAGAGATTGTCACAGGGAAGCTGGAAGTTTTGGCAGCTGGGTAGGGAATTGCTGGAGCTGTTGGCAGCTGGGGAGGAGTAGGAAGAAGTGTGGGGTTCTGGAAAAAGCTGGTGTCTAAATGATAAGTCCTAAAATAATGAACACTGTTGACACTGAAACTGACTTGGTTAGGTGCATGGCTAACACCCCATTGAGCTGGAGGGGGCAGTTCATACCTCTGGGAGAGATTGTTTCAGGCACTCTGAAGATTCAGGCAGACATCACTGCATCATTTTGTACGTGTTTCGCATTTGGAAGGTTTTATCCATTGGCACAAGGGCTAGAAATGTAAGCCCCAGTTTTGCAAACACTTTAAGCACATGCTTTGCTTTAAGCACACATGCAGTCCCATTGGAACAGAGCCCAGTGACTTTAATGGGATGACCCATGCATTTAGAGGTAGGCATGTGCCTGCGGCCTACATTTGTTTTGAAACAAAGACTTGGATGGCAGAGCCTAGTTCTGTAGCCAGGGGTGGATTTTGCAGCGAATGCAGCAGATGCAGGGTACACGGGACAGCTGGAGGGGTTCAGTCCCATAACGAGTGGAGAAGGAGGAAGGAGGTGGTGTGTCTAGAACCGATGTGTTTGTGGAGGGGACGGAGGTTATCCGTTACAAAGGAAGAGATGAATTAGCTGCAATATGTCCCAGAACCTCCCCCCCCCCCCCGAGTTTCGTACAGCAGGGTGATTAAGATAAGAAAGGGCTGGTGATTAAATTAAGGATATGGAAGTTTAGCCTGTAAAACAGGAATCCCTGTTATCAATCACATCCACCTCTGTCCAAAAGACTTTGGTCCCCAATGCATCAGGTTTATTTTTTGTTAGGTTCTTGTATTTTTAATTCCACACTTTCCTCTATGAACCCCAATTCTACTTCCCCAGCCCTGAAGGGTACTTCATGGGCCCCCATAACCTGTAAAATGCATTATCACCCCCTAGTGGGATTTTTGACCTTGGCCTGTGATTGTAGGGCCCCGTCTTTAGGTCTTGGATTTGCCCCCCCGCCCCACCTCTTGAGAACAACTGTTACTAATAGGGAATTCTGCAACATTTTAACAACTAAATGTTAGTTTAAGTATCAGCAATTTCACCAAGTTCTCTGTTACTATGTGTCTTCCAAATCAGTTTAACCCTGCATGACAACTGTGGTACTCTTACAAATCTTATTTGTTGTGTATACTTAAGGAGGTCCTGACCTCAGTGACTTTTATTGTTTGATGGCTATTGCAGCATCAAACTTGGGCCTCATTTTGTTTGTCGATGTACCCAATTATTATAATTGTGATGGTTTTAGTTATATTCACCTGATTATGATAGTTTGGTTTGTTTGCAACAGATCATCTGTGCCCTACAACAACAACTATTGTAATGATCATAGATCAAGGGGCGGAGTGTTGTAGGAGCAGCAGCGATCTGTATGCTATGTATAACCTGTATGCTCAAAAGGTCTGTTACACCTTCCTCCCCCCTTTTGTCTCCTCTCCCTCTTTGAATACCTGTGAAGTGGCTTTCCCCCTTCCCCTCCCTCTGGAATGCTTGTGGGATGAATGGGCTGCTTGAGCAGCTGGAAGATCAGAAGAGCTCCCAGGTAGACAAGGTGTCTGGCACTCTGATTAGGCAGCGATCACAAGCCCAATGCATGGACACTGCCTGAAGTGGAGTTTGACCAACCAGACATGGCCAAGTCATTTCTAGTCGCAGGCCATGACACTCTGATTAGGCAGCGATCACACGCCCAATGCATGGACACTGTCCAAGGTGTAGTGTGACCAACCAGATGCGGCCACGTCATCTCTAGTCTCAGGCCATGGGGAGCAGGTCCTTAAAAGGGGAAGGGGTCATGTGCTCAGGCGTACACTCACAAGATTGTACCTCCCGTGAAGGCCCTTCGCCCGGACCGCCTGGCCAGTGGTTCGCCGTGTTGCATTCCATTGTGCCTCGGGAAGACTTACCTTCATCACAACGTCCATCGCTGCACTGTGGGACACTTAACTTGAAGAATCCTGACATCTCCAGTGCTGTGCCTGTCCTGGAAGCGTGAGTATGTGAGTATGAGTGTGACCCCCCCCCCCTTCTTTTGAGCTTAGCTATCAGTATAATAAATGTGCTGCTTCCTGCCAAACTCTGGTGGGTCATTAGTCCTCCCTAAGCTTACTAGCTGGCCCAATGTCAGGTAACAAGCACTGTTCAGAATATGCCAGAAAATGTAGTCCCTGAGCCAATGTGTATAAAATGTGTAGCCCGGGATAAGATGGCTCAGATATTTAAGTATGAAGTGTAAAGTTATTAAGCACATGTTAATATCTATGAGTGGAGGTGCTGATGGCAATAGAAGTTTTACTGGAGTAAGGGCTAGAAGATTTGACCCTCCAACTTTCTTTCAAGCGGAAAAGCTGCCCAGAGCTCCTGTGCCTGTTTATTTTCTTTTCCTGCCTGCAGTGGCCCTGAGATACCTCAGAAGCCTCCATTTTTTTCTCAACTTTAAAATGTGGAATTTTCTTGGTGTTTGGTTTTAAATATTTTCCTGTGAAAACTGCAACTCAGTCACTGTAGCGTTGTGTTTAAGAGCCTTCTGGAAAGGAACTAGCCTTTACACAGAAGTGACAGCAGTGTTGCCAACTCTCATAATTTTGTCATGAGTCTCATGATAATTATTGTTTTCCTTAAAGCCCCAGCTCCTGGAGTCAAGTGGATATGTGATTTCAGCCTTCCATCTTAAAGAAAAATGAACTTTCTAGTCCTCGTGGCTGTGGAGAAAGCTTCAAAATGTGACCCCAGTGCACCCTAAAGGCGCAAAAAGCAGAAGGCAAATAAAAAGAACCCCAAATCTGTTATTTTTGCATAATCTCATGTTTAAGGTCAGTTTCTAGTCTATTATTTGTAGTGAGGTAACCCCCTAGAGCTCCAGGCAAGTGCAGTATAAACTCATGGGGCCTTGCCCTAGTAGGATGTTTCCAAAGTTAAATGATCTATTCCAAGCTTGGTGAACTGCAAGAACGTGATAGAAAGTCATCTAGATTTTTCTACAATTGTTTCAACTGTTATACTCAAGAGTTAGTAACAAAGTAAGAATATACATTAAAATTTTAAACCTAACCAGTGTCCTTAAGTGACTTGACACAAGATGGAAGAATGTGTTAGTATTAGAGCTGAGTGGGTCTAATATTTATTTACTTCTCTTTTTTATATATATAGGAATTAGATACAGTGCTCCTACGAACTAATTTATAAGTTATTATCTGCAAAACAAACAAACAAAGAAAAAACAACAACCAACCCTACAGTTTTCAGGTGCCTAAGTAGCCCCTGGAATCACAATTAAAATCCCCCCACCCCTACCAAAATGTGAAACGGTGCCCCTGATTGGGCAGGGGGAAAAGTGATAATCTGGTGCATTGCCAAGGCAACACAATCCGCTCTTCAGAAGTCTCTTTATGAGCAAGGCCTAACAATCCCCTCTGGTAGGGATGCTACAGCACCATCCAGAGAAGGTGACGTACTCCACCAGGGCAGGAGTGTCTCTCTCCATTACTCCCCCTTGTTTTCAGACACTGGAGCTGAGACAAGCTTAGTACAAGTCTTACAGTCTCTGGGAAAGAGGTCTCTTGGGCTCCCCTGTTAAAAGTGGACATAGGGACTACAAAGGTCTCAGCCTGAATCTTAGCTGGAAGCACACAGAGAGCAAGTCTAGCCCTGTACGTGCGTATGTGTGAATCTCTCCTTATTGGGTACATGTAGTCTGGTGTTAGACACAACAGAACACTTTCCTAGAGTTTCTCAGGAAAGCTCCCTTGGTGAGCATTTGCAAAGTAATGTTAACAGATTTCCTTCTATCTTATCACTGAGCTGTGTTAATTTCCTCTAGATATTATTGCAAAACACGCACCTTGAAATGCTTGTGTAGTAAGATTCCCTATAAATAGTCTTGAACTGCATTGATTTACTGGGTGAAGAAACCCATAGGGTCTGGAGTAGGGAGGAAACTAATTGTTTCAAAATGCAGAGAACAAAAGTGGAATTTAATTTTAAAAGTGTCTTGCAACCTTTGCATGCTCTGACTTTTATAACTTGAAGCACTTACTGATTGGGGCACTGCCAATGTGTTTGATGAAAAAAGTAAGATACATATAGAGTTCTACATTCTTGCAATGAATATGTTTATTTTTTAGACTCCCCCCCCATGTGGTATTTACTGTAGGTCCTACACAAGAACTATATAGTGATACAAAGTGTACTAGTCCAGTGGATAATCACAGAATCATAGCAATATAGGTCTGGAAGAGATGTCAAGAAGTCACCAAGTCCAGCCCCCTGTGCTGAGGCAGAACCAAATAAACCTAGATTGTCCCTGATAGGAGTTTGTCCAACATGTTCTTAAAAATCTCCAACGATGGATATTCCACAGCCTGCTCTTGGAAGCCTATTCCAGAGCTTAACTATCCATAGAGGTTGAAAGTTTTTCCTAATATCTAACCTAAATCTCCCTTGCTGCAGATTAAGTCTATTACTTCATGTCCTACCTACTGTGGACATGGAGAACAATGGATCACTGTCTTCTTTATAACAGCCCTTAACGTATTTAAAGACTGTTATCAGGTCCCTCCTCAGTCTTCTTTGCTCAAGACTAAACATGCCCAGTTTTTGTAACCTTTCCTCATAGGTAAGGTTTTCAAAACCTTTTATCTTTGTTGTTGCTCTCCTCTGGACTCTCTCCAATTTGTTCACATCTTTCATAAATTGTGGCACCCAGAACTCGACACAATCTTCCAGCTGAGGCCTCACAAGTGCCAAACAGAGTGGGACAATTACCTCCCATATCTTACCTACAACACTCCTGTTAATGTACCTGAGAATGATATTTGCCTTCTTTGCAACGGCCTCCCATTGTTGACTCAGATTCCATTTGTGACCCACATTAACCCCCAGCTCCTTTTCAGCAGTATGACCACCTAGCCAGTTTTTATTCCCCATTTTGTAGTTGTGCGTTTGATTTTTTTCTTCCTACGTGAAGTACTTTGCATTTGTCTTTATTGCATTTCCTCTTGTTGATTTCAGACCAATTCTCCACTTTGCCAAGGTCTTTTGGAATGTTTGGGTCTAGGTTGAGCTTGATGGCCACAGTGCTTGAAGAAGCCGTATGCACGGAAAGCATCATTTGGTGGGCAAGAGGCAAAAGACGATTGGAACGGCTGTGCATAAAACAAACCTGGGTCACATGGACCTGGCCAGATAAGGGACACCTGGCAAATCTTAGCCAAAATGCTGCTGTCATCCAGATAAAACAGAAGTAATGCCCTATGGCCCAAACCTAAGGCTCCAGAAGTGCTTTTGTATGGCTCACAACACACGTGACTCGAGCCAAGACATGGTGGTAGGACTTCAGCTCATCGGGACTGCCTCTCCGCAGCCTGTCCACAGCTCTGCAGAGTCCACCACTCAGGTCATCCCAGCACACTCCTAGCATTCCAAAATAGCGATGGCCACGGGCCTGTTAATGCTTCCCACAACCCCCAGAAACATCCACCCTCAACGTCCAGAGAAATCAGAGTATTGGTGAGAAATTAAATATTACAGCCGTATAACAACTCTCTCTAGATACCTTTGATTAATCACCTGCGCCTTGGCATAGTCTGCATCTTGGGTGGATTAAGGGGAGATCGGTGGGAACTGAACCCACCACTAGTACCACGTTAGTGCAGAAATTCAAGTTGTGCGCCATGGTCCCACCTGCACTGAACTACTTTACGCACGGCAGAACCCTCAAATGGATTCCAGCAAGGCAGAAGGCAGAAATCCCACCGTGACCATCCAACCCATGTAAACATGTATTGTTACTGGGCGACATCTCCCCACGCTCTTCACTACTGCCTCAGGCCTCGTTAGCATCACCCCGAGCTTCCACATGGTATAGACAGTGAATATCTTCCCCCCAGGAGCACCTGCATAGTCCCCAACCCTCTGTGGAGCACCAATCTCTCCACATCAATCAGGCTGGATTCAGGATGAAGCAGTATCATGGAGAAGAACAAGTATTAGTGTCCCTAAAGAAGTGTCTGTGGCTCATCAACTACACACCATGTCTTCTCACATGTCCGTCAAGGCCCTAAGACAGAAGACAAAATAGCATCACAAGGATCGTAAAATTTAGTCCCGCAGACATCAATCAGATATCATTGTGTGTCCCCCTCCACACCAGCTAGACCCATCTCAGTACACGCACAGTGTGCTCATAGGGAACAGGCCGGATATTGACAGGGACTATTAGTCTTGGCTAATAGGACATAGGTAGTGACAGTCAGAAGACCCCCAAGACTTGGGTAGTAGGTGGAGAGTGATAGACAATATGACTAGCAGGATATATGGAATACCTCCAGTAGTGCGTGTCCGTGAGTGCATTTGGTGGTGTGCATTTGTGAGAGTGTGAGCTCTGCTGGCCGAGCAGCTTTGGTAGATATCGATACGGTTAAAGTGGGATTTTAGTGGGGCTGGCTCACTGAGGTTGTGCAGATGCACAATTTGCTGGAGGTGGAACAAAGGGACGGCTCCTTATGTCGTCCCTACCCTTATGCATCCATGCAGGGCCATCCACAGTCGGGTGTATCTAAAATTTGAGCGCTCATCAAATTGCGTTCAATACGTTGGGAGGAGTGGGGATGCCTTTAAGGCACACAAGGAATACAAGGTCGTCCTTGAGTCGTACAAGGAAGGAAGACTAAATCAAGAGCGAGAAAAACATATTTCTCTTTGCCCCCTCTTTCTATTTCTCCCTTCCTTTCTCCGTTGCTTTTACAGAGCAAGCTCACAGCTTACGGTGGTAGGGAGAATTGTGATAGGATCGAGATCTCCTCAACTTTTATTCACACAGGCTGTGCTTTTCTGGGTTCCTTGCAGAATCTCTTCATTTTGGCATATATATATTGAGAACCGTGGGGAAGAAAATAGATATTTCTGCTGAATGTCCCTCATGTACTGACACCTGGTATCTGCCCATTGTTACCTCCGCTAGCACATTTATTTTGCAGCTTGCATTCCTCTAGCTGCGCTTTTGCCTAAATGAAACCATCCTTCCTTGTTTTGTCTGTCTGTGTGGTTTCTCTCAGTCATTTTTCACTGTGGCAGGTAGGCGCTGCTATTTCTGCTTTAATTCTATGTGTAGCATGTAAATAGGGTAGGTATAAAGAAGCAAAGAGGATTGAAACGAATGCAGCCACCAATTCTGGTGGATTCTCTACGAAGACTCCCTCAGTCAGAAACATGTTGCTGTTTTCTTTTTGACCCACCGGCTTCTCTCTTTACTTTTTTCTCATCAAGAGCGCAATATTCTCGTGCTTTGATTGCCTGTTCCTTACTCTTGTCCTGCTTGTTCTCACCCTGCGAGACGTACACGGTGTAGCTTAAAATCGGCAACAACTGCTTTCCCCAGCCTCGGAATTCGTTAGAAAAATGTCCCGGTGATCAGCAATTAAAAGTGAAAGGATCGGGAAATGGTCTTGTTTTGCAGGCTTTTGCTTTCATCATGTCCTGTTTGCCAGGTGCTCCTGAACAAGTAACAGGGGCAACCTTATCGCAGCATTAAAATGGCTCCGGCTTGTGCTGCTGGAAGGAAGAGCCTGTTATTATTTCTGTTGCAACAAAGCTGTGTTTTGGGGTGTGTGGAAAGCACCACCTGGCTGACCTAAAGTCAATAGGATTGTTCTTACGAATAAGTGCTATTAGTCAGGGTTGCAGCATAGCGTTAAGTTTCCACAAGTATTGTAACTATGGATCCCAACTTACTGCTCTCAACCATTCATAGCATGCACCTATGCACCCTCCCAGTCCACAGATGCATTTGCATTGTCTGCTGCGAATGCAGATTAAAAATCATGCACAACACTTGTAGATATTGACATGAGCAATAATAGCTCCTAACGAGTTACTAATCATCCATTTGGCCAAGGTCCTCCCCTAAAGTCAATGCAGTTGTTATACCCTGGATGAATTTGGAATCAGGTCCTTTTCCAAAGGTGCTCTCATGGCCTATTGTATTAAATACCCTGTATTTCTATGAGGCTTCTTAAATCAACAGACAGAAAAACAAAGCCCAAAGAAGAGTCATCCTACAAAACTCTGCCAGATAATCTCAGGGGTCTACCCTAAACACTCAAGGTTTCAACTCTGCCATCCCTCTTGGCATAAGAGATTCTATATGCTGTGAGCAATATTCCATATCTCATGGGTTCGACTCTGTGTGGGACTGACTTGAAGCCAGTGACACTACTCATGTGCTTACAGTTAAGCATGTGCTTAAGTTCCTTGCTGAATTGGAGCCTTCAGTGGGAATTGAGGGCACTCAGCCCCTTGCAAAAGTGCTCTGCACCTTGCAGGATTGAGCCCCATATGAATAGCAGAATAAGTTATTTTACATAGTGGCTATTCTTTGTGATTTGTTGGTGCATCTCCTTGTACTTGTTATAACCAATGAGCTCATTTGATCTGATCATTGTTAATAAAATCCAACCTCTTTTCTGCAATGTTTTCTGTTTCCATTTTCCCATTTTATGTATTCTCTGCACAATTTCCCTGGACAAATCTAGGAAGAGTATAATTGGGAAACAGAACATGAGGTGATCAGACAAAGGAAATGCAGTGGATCTAATTTACCTCCATTTCAGTAAGGCATTTGATACGGTTCCACATGGGGAATTATTAGTTAAATTGGAAAAGATGGGGATCAATATGAAAATTGAAAGGTGGATAAGGAACTGGTTAAAGGGGAGACTACAACAGGTCATACTGAAAGGTGAACTGTCAGGCTGGAAGGAGGTTACTAGTGGAGTTCCTCAGGGATCGGTTTTGGGACCAATCTTATTTAATCTTTTTATTACTGACCTTGGCACAAAAAGTGGGAATGTGCTAATAAAGTTTGCGGATGACACAAAGCTGGGAGGTATTGCTAACACAGAGAAGGACCGGGATATCATACAGGAAGATCTGGATGACCTTGTAAACTGGAGTAATAGTAATAGGATGAAATTTAATAGTGAAAAGTGCAAGGTCATGCATTTAGGGATTAATAACAAGAATTTTGGTTATAAATTGGGGACACATCAGTTGGAAGTAACAGAGGAGGAGAAGGACCTCAGAGTATTGGTTGATCACAGGATGACTATGAGCCGCCAATGTGATATGGCCATTAAAAAAGCTAATGCGGTCTTGGGATGCATCAGGCGAGGTATTTCCAGTAAAGATAAGGAGGTGTTAGTACCGTTATACAAGGCACTCGTGAGACCTCATCTGGAATACTGTGTGCAGTTCTGGTCTCCCATGTTTAAGAAGGATGAATTCAAACTGGAACAGGTACAGAGAAGGGCTACTAGGATGATCCGAGGAATGGAAAACCTGTCTTATGAAAGGGGACTCAAAGAGCTTGGCTTGTTTAGCCTAACCAAAAGAAGGCTGAGGGGAGATATGATTGCTCTCTATAAATATATCAGAGGAATAAATACCAGGGAGGGAGAGGAATTATTTAAGCTCAGTACCAATGTGGACACAAGAACAAATGGATATAAAGTGGACACTAGAAAGTTTAGACTTGAAATTAGATAAAGGTTTCTAACCATCAGAGGCGTGAAGTTCTGGAACAGCCTTCCAAGAGGAGTAGTGGGGGCAAAAGACATATCTGGCTTCAAGACTAAGCTTGATAAGTTTATGGAGGGGATGGTATGATGGGATAGCCTAATTTTGGCAATTAATTGATCTTTGATTATTAGCAGGTAAATATGCCCAATGGCCTGTGATGGGATGTTAGATGGGGTGGGATCTGAGTTACTACAGAGAATTCTTTCCTGAGTGCTGGCTGGTGAGTCTTGCTCACATGCTCAGGGTTTAACTGATCACCATATTTGGGGTCGGGAAGGGATTTTCCTCCAGGGAAATTGGCAGAGGCCCTGGAAGTTTTTCGCCTTCCTCTGCAGCGTGGGGCACTAGTCACTTGCTGGAGGATTCTCTGCACCTTGAGGTCTTTAAACCAAGATTTGAGGACTTCAATAGCTCAGACATAGGTTAGGGGTTTGTTACAGGAGTGGGTGGGTGAGATTCTGTGGCCTGCGTTGTGCAGGAGGTCAGACTAGACGATCATAATGGTCCCTTCTGACCTTAAAGTCTATGAGTCTCTGAGTCTATGTTCAGTCTGAAAGAACATCTGGTGCAGCCTCAACATTCACTAAAGCTCTGGTAATCAGACTCCCATTCAGACCGGACGTACAGTTTGGCTGGTGGGAGGTAACATGCCCCCTGGAGTGCCCGTTCTTCACAGTGCAGGCTAAACCGTGATTCTTAATCTCCATCTGCTCTGGGGAAACCTGTTCCTCTTCATCGGTGGTCTTTCCCTGCAAATATTTAAGGGACTGTACTGGTCAAAACAGGAGCAGTCTAAGCCATTTCGCTGGCCAGAGCAGAAAAAGTTTTTGGCACCTCCCACCTGAATTAATGGAGATATCCCATCTCCTAGAACTGGAAGGGACCCTGAAAGGTCATTGAGTCCAGCCCCTGCCTTCAGTAGCAGGACCAAGTACTGGTTTTGCCCCAGATCCCTAAGTGGCCCCCCTCAAGGATTGAACTCACAACCCTCAGTTTAGCAGGCCAATGCTCAAACCACTGCCAAAAAAAAGAGAAGAAAAGGAAAGAAAACCACCACAATCGACCCATGAGTGGAGCAAAAATGGCTGTCCAATCGGAGTGGAGCAAAAAATACATAAAAAAGCTGGTCTGGCGCTCCCTGGAAGCCACCTCCCAGGGTGACCACCTGGCTTGCCCGTCCCTAGAACTGGCCTTGGGTCATAATCAATTTCATGATGTTGTGGCAGGGCCTTGTCAGAGCTGGAGCATCCTCGAGGGAGCCGGAAGTGGCAGGTTGCAGGGAACTGCTTCCGTTAAACTGTTTCCTCACGAATAAAATAAAGCACTCTTGTGCTTTGTCCTCCTTGTTATGTCATGTTTGCGAGCTTGTGGGGCCGAGACTGTGGGCCACGTCTTCAGGTGTTCAAAGCTGGAGACAGAGGTGGTCTCACCATCTTTTCGTTCCTTGGGAGCTGGTCTGGAACCTGGCACAACTCCAATCAGCCTCGGGGCTGGCTGCTGTAACTGGCCCCAGCTGGTATGGGCTCCTAGAAGCTTTATGCTGGCAGGGGTCACTGGAGAACTGTGCAGTCCAGCCATCCCTGCCTCTTCCTGCAGCATGCCCCCTATGCTGGAGGTTGGAGACAGGAGGTGATGGTATAGCTAGTTGGCTATGCTAACTGGGCATTTCTTCAACCCGGGGGAATCTCCAGCTGCCCACTTCAGACATCTTGAAGTTGTCCAGCAAGCACAGAGCAAAGGGGACTTAGTGCATTTTCCATGAGTTAAAATAATAACTAGGCACTGAGGGCTGTGTATAGCAGAATTACACACAATGGACTGAGAGATTCCTCCGGCAAAATTTCCTGGACAAAGGGAAGGCGAGGAAAGTGGTTGCCTCTATTGCTCACAGGTACACTCTTTTGAATGATTTCTGATCTACTGATCCTGCTTTCCAAGTTGAGTGTGAAAGAGGCAGGGCATGGGGTGGGGTGGGGAGTGGCAGCACTCAGGAAATCAGTAAGATATTCACATCTGATACTGGAGCAAAAAGCAGTGTGAAGCTGAAGGCTGTCTGTCGCCAATTCATCTGCCATCTCCATCTGCAGTAAGACAATCAATCTCTGCCCGTCCGCGAAGACATGCAGCCCTTTAAAAATCTCCCAGCAGGTAAAACTCGGAGCCTGGGTGAGCCGCCCCCAGGATTTTATGAAGTTGATAGATCAACTGGCGGCAGTGTTGCTAGTCGTGTTTGAAATCAGAATGGCGCATCTTTCCCTTACCTCAGTGGGTCTCAAACTTTTTTACTGGTGACCCCTTTCACATCGCGAGTCTCTGAGTGCGACCCCCCCTAATAAATTAAACACACTTTTTAATATATTTAACACCATTTTAAATGCTGGAGGCAAGCGGGGTTTGGGGTGGAAGTTGACAGCTCAGGACCCCTCATGTAATAGCCTCGCGACCCCCCCCAGACCCCCAGTTTGAGAACCCCTGCCTTACCTAGTGATGGAAGTGATTTAGCAGCCAGCTGTTTAGCACCCATTCTCTTCTTAAGGAGTGAGATGAAAATCTTGCTTAAATGCCCAGATATTTGTTTTAAAAAATGAATCTCCTGGTGTGTGTATTTAAAGATCAGGGAGGAATTCCTTAAAGGGAGAATCACATCCAAAATAGAATGTGGGGTTTTGCAAGGCTTAAAGGCGCTCAGCTAGAATCAAGAGGCTGTATTGCTTCTCCAGGAGCCAGCCTTTTTATCACGACTGAAGGGAAAAGCATGCGGCCTTGCATAACGCCAGGCAGGCGCTAAGACATCGTACAGGGACACCAGGCTCCTCTGGGGACTCGGAAGCTGGTCACTGTCCTTCAAAGTTGGACATTTTGAATTTCAAAAACGTGAGTGTCCAAAGTTGAGAAAGAAAATATGGGGGAAAAGTCACTCCTTTGCCCCACTCCTCCCCCTTTTCTCAACCGACTCCAGCCAAGTCATTCTGATGGTAGATACTTCAACACTGATGTTGGGCAGTGACTGTGGAGTCAGAGGCCATGTCTACACTCCAAAGCTACATCAACTGAAGTCGATGTAATTAAACCGCTGTTACGTGACCACACAACGCTCCTTCTGTCGGTGGAGCGTGTCCACAGTAGGTGCTCTTGTATTGACAGAGAGAGCAGTGTCCTATGGGTGGCTATCCCACTGTGCAGCTGAAAGACATAAATCCACACCGGGTAGAGGTCAAGCATAGGAGTTCATTACACACAGCGCTGGCGGAGTGTCACCTTGCTTATTAGGCTTAGAGACACTGTCAGTCAATTGATTACAATAGAATATATAGATTTTCCATGGGCGGGGGAAAGTGACGGGGTAGGCAGTTCCACACCCTGGGATAGGTTTTGCAGCAAGACAAGATAGCACATTAGCCAATGGTTAAAAGGTTACATAATGTCTCCGCCCATGGTCTCAAGTTAGCAAGTTAACATTTAATTAATACTTTGATAAAATGTTATTAGTATAAAATATAGATGTTGAAGTCTGATTTGGGGTCCATAGGAATGGAGCAACTCCTTTGATTGTCCAACAGGTACATTCCCAGGGGTTAAAGCAAAGAAACAGTGAAAGTACATGACAATACAGATTGTCTTCTTTATGTCTTAAGGCAGGGCATTGGTCCCTTGGAAGGGAGGTGGAAGGATGCCATATTTTATACTGACGTGCCAATTTTCATAAACTCAAGGTTGGATCTGTGGGAAGAACGTTCCCTACAGAAGAGACTGACACAATAGGAACAGGGATCCTTTGTTCAATCTGCAACTCTGAATAAGACACAATTATTTAGTTATTGCTTCAACATCTGGCATTTCTACTGACCAAGCAGATCTTAGCAAAGGCAATGTTATCTTGTTTACCCCAGCTTTCTCTTAGCTAATCACTATTTCTCTTGACCAAACTCTGGACTTTGGGTCTGGAAAAGAGCTGGCACAATCCATATACTAGGTTGTTATATAAAATGCACATGGATTTTAACCCTTCAGCAACTCACCACCATCTGCCACTGGGAGTTCTGGAAAGGGATTGCAGTGCCTCATGGGGCGGGCTCACTGTCCCATGATGCAGTTTTCTGCGTCCCATTAGTCTATAGGCTTCTGACTACCTTTCGTGCTGCTTTTCAACGGCACTTGTAAACTGTGCGCCTGCCATCTCCACCTGAAAGCATGGATCCTGCACTGCTCTCCAGCCTTGTGATGATGAGTGTTATGAACACAACATGGCTGATCCTACAGTATTTCATGAGCTGCAAGTCTGATGATGATACTGTGGTGTCTGCCCTGCTGTGTGCCATGGAAAGGAACAATTCCAGATTGCTGTTGGCATTCATGGAGCAGCCACACATGGTGGACCATCAGTACTGGGCTCAGGAAACAAGCCCTGAGTGGTGGGATCACATTGTGATGCAGGTAAGGGATGATGAGCAGTGGCTGCTAACTTTCAGATGTGCAAAGCCACCTTCCTGGAACTGTGTGCAGAGCTCGCCCCCTGCCCTCTGGTGCAGGGACACCAAATTGGGAGCTGCCTTCCCAGGGGAGAAGCGAGTGGCGATTGCTGTGTGGAAGCTGGCAACTCCAGACTGCTACAGATCAATCGCAAATCAGTTTGGAGGTGGGAAGTCCACCATGGAGGTTGCAGTCATGTAAGTATGCAGGGCCATTAATCACCTTCTGCTACGAAGGACTGTGACTCTGGACAATGTGCAGGAAATAATGGGTGGCTTTGTGGCAATGGGATTCCCTAACTGCGGCGGGGTGATAGATGGAACGCATATCCCCATTTTGGCCCCAGATCACGTTGTGACAGAGTACATCAATAGAAAGGGCTACTTCTCAATGGTATTGCAGGTGCTGGTGGATCACTGGGATTGTTTCACTGATATCAGTGCAGGGTGGTGCATGACACACAAATCTTAAGGAATACTGGTGTGTATAGAAAGCTGCAAGCAGGGACTTACTTTTCAGACCAGAAGATTACAATTGGGGATGTGGAAATGCCAGTTGTGATCCTGGGAGATCCAGCCTACCTCTTGTTCCTGTGGCTCATGAAGCCTTACACTGGAAACCTTAACAGCATCAAGGAGCACTTTAACCACAGGCTCAGCAGATGCAGAATGACCATTGAATGTGCCTTTGGCAGATGAAAGGGTCGCTGGCGCTGCCTTTTTGGCAGGTTAGACTTTAATGAGGAAAATATCCCCATGATCATAGCAGTCTGCTGTGCTCTGCATAACATTTGTGAAGCTAAAGGGGAAAAGTTTCCGCAGGGATGGAACGTTGAGGTGGATCGGCTGGTGGCTGCTTTTGAGCAGCCAGATACCGGGGCTGTTAGAGGGGCTCAACCGGGGGCTATTCAAATTAGGGAGGCTTCTAAGAAGCATTTTGACAATGAGCCCCAGTAATGTGCCTTTCTGTAATGCTTTGATCCAGGCATTGCTTTCTTGCACCATAGTCTGACCCTTGTAATGATTTCTGTGTGGTCATTCACTGTTTCTGCAAATACACTGATTGACACTGTGTATAAATTTCAGCAGCAACCACCGTGATTTGTAGACAAATAAAGATTCATTTTCTTTCTATAAGTACATTTTTAATCATCGGGGAGGGCATGGAAGGCAGTTCTGTATGGGCTACAGAGGGAGGTAAGCATGCATGTGTTCCATCTGGAGCACAATCAGGGACCTCAGCATGTCTGTTTGATCCTCCAGAAGCTGTACCATCTGCTCCTGCCCCTCTATCATCCGCTCCTGTCCCTATTTCCTCTCCTGGCTATCCATTCTCAGTCTTTCATTTATGGTCTCTCTCCATGCTCTCTGCTTGCTATCAGCTGCATCTGATGAATGTAACACCTCCCTGAACATGTCTTCCTTACTTCTCCTGGTTTGTCTCCTTATCATTCAGAGCCGCTCAGTTGGTGTGCAGGAAGAAACCCTCAAGGGCACATCTGCAGAAGCTAAAGAAACAATAGACAGAGGCACTATTATGAGTGCACTCCTAGCCTTGATACAGACAAGTTAGGTAGATCACTTTCTCACGCTCCCTTGGCAGGCACACAGTGCCATGGTGAGTTTGGCCTGGGGGAAGGCGGGGAGGGACAACATAAGAACACAAGAACGGCCATACTGGGTCAGACCAATCATCCATCTAGCCCAGTATCCTGCTTCCTACAATGGCCAGGGGGGCTTCAGAGGGAATGAACAGAACAAGTAATCACCAAGTGTTCCATCCCCTGTTGCCAATTCCCAGCTTCTGGCAAACAGAAGCTAAGGACACTTCAGAGCATGGTTTTGCATGAGAGAGGAGAGAAAGGGTGGTGGTGGTGAGTTTCACAGGGATATCAATAAAAGCACTCAGGGTCACTATTCTGAATACTGACATTGTTTCCCACAGGTGGGGGGTATAGCAGCTGATATCATACTCCTTAGGGTAACCAAGGATGCAAGGGTGCAGCTTCTGCCTGTGTGTGGCTACAGATCTGGTCCGTGTGCTGCTTGCCTGTGTGCCGCTATGATGCCTGCAGAGGTGATGGCCGATTGGCATGGGGGAAGAAACAAGAAGGAACCTTCAGCAGAGAATTGCAGAGTACCTCCAGGAACGTTTCCTAGAGAGCTCTATGGAGGATTTCCAGGACACCCTGGTGTGCATCAACAAACGTTTCTGCCGGGCCCCCTCTGCCTCATTGCATAGGGGAATAAGCAGCTGATGCAAACAGTGCTAGTGCTGGTTATTTCTATCCCTCTTCGACCCTGGAACAACAACAACAACAAAAACAGAGCTCTGCCTCATAGCTCTCTGCAATATCAAAGCACAACGAGTACTTACTGGGGTCAAGCGTGCCAGAGCTGGAGTGCTGGGACTGGCTAGACCCCTCCGGACTTAAAGAAAGGTCCTGGATCACCACGCCACCAGATGTCCCTGTCGCCTGTCCCCCATTCTTCTCCAGCTCCACTTCTGCATCCACCACTTTGTCCTTGGGGTTCACTCCACTGGCTGCTGCCTCCAGTCCTCACATAGTATCCACGGGGCTCTGGGCGATGGAGGTGGGGTCGCCACTGAGGATGGCATTCAGCTCCTTGTAGAAGTGGCATGTCTTTGGCAACACACCAGACCGACAATTGGCCTCCATTACCTTCTGATACGCCTGCCTCAGCTCCTTGCTCGTAGCACGGCACTGCCGTGTGTCCCTTCTGTGCCCCTTCTCCTGCATGAGATGAGCAATCTGCTCATAGGTATCCAAGTTCCTACAGCTGGATCAGAGCTGTGACTGAACAGCCTCCTCTCCCCGCAGGCCCGGCAGATCCAACAACTTTGTTGTACTCCAGGCAGGAGCGTGTTTGCTGCGGGGAGCCGCCGTGGTCAGCTGGGAAGATGCTATGTGAGCGCGCCACCGCAAGCAAACAGGAAGAGCAATTTTAAAAATTGCAGCTGATACAAAACTACTCAAGATAAATCCCAGGCAGACTGCAAAGAGCTACAAAAGGATCTCTCAAAACTGGGGGACTGGGCAACAAAATGGCAGATGAAATTCAATGTTGATAAATGCAAAGTGATGCACATTGGAAAACTATACATATAAAATGATGGGGTCTAAATGAGCTGTTACCACTCAAGAAAGAGATCTTGGAGTCACTGTGGATACTTCTCTGAAAACATCCACTCAATGTGCAGCAGCAGTCAAAAAAGCGAACAGAATGTTGGGGACCATTAGGAAAGGGATAGATAATAAGACAGAAAATATCATATTGCTTCTGTATAAATCCATGGTATGCCCACATCTTACTGCCTGCAGATGTGGTCGCCCCATCTCAAAAAAGATATATTGGAATTGGAAAAGGTTCAGAACAGGGCAACAAAAATTATTAGGGGTAAGGAATGGCTGCCATATGAGGAGAGATTAATAAAACTGGGACTTTTCAGCTTGGAAAAGAGGCGACTAAGGAGGGATATGATAGAGGTCTATAAAATCATGACTGGTGAGGAGAAAGTAAATAAGGAAGTGTTATTTACTCCTTCTCATAACACAAGAACTAGGGGTCACTAAATGAAATTAATCGGCAGCACGTTTAAAACAAACAAAAGGAAGTATTTTTTCACACAACGCACAATCGACCTGTGGAACTCTTTGCCAGAGGATGTTGTGAAGGCCAAGACTATAACAGGGATAAAAAAAAGAACTAGATACATTCATGGAGAATAGGTCCATCAATGGCTGTTGGCCAGGATGGGCAGGGATGGTGTCCCTAGCCTCTGTTTGCCAGAAGCTGGGAAAAGGCGGCAGGGGATGGATCACTTGATGATTACCTGTTCTGTTCATTCCCTCTGGGGCACCTGGCATTGGTCACAGTTGGAAAACAGGATACTCTGGGCTAGATGGACCTTTGGTCTGACCCAGTATGTTTTAGGGGAGGGGAGCATGATTGTGTACCTGGCTGCGGGGCAGCGGAGTTCAAACTGGTGACCAGAGTGGTCACGATGGGTGTTTTGAGACACCTCCTAGAGGCCTCTTAAGGCAACATAAGCAACGCAGTGTCTACACTGACGCTACGTCACTCTTACTTCATTGCAAAAAGCTCTATGCCGCTCATCCAGGTGGGTTTAGTATGTCGGCGTAGCAGGAGTGTTACAGCAGCAGGAGGAGCATTGTACACCTCCACTGTTGTGTTGACGAAAGCTGACTTTTGTCGACAAAGCTGTGGAGGGTGGACGTGGTCAGAGTGGCAGGTACTCTTTGCTAACTCCAGCCAGGCTAAAAGAGCCCGGAGTGGCTCTCTCTCGTACACTTTCATTTGCAGGTAGAGGAACAAGACAAGGAGGTCTTTCAGGGAAATGCAAGGAACAGCAAAGTTTGGAGAGGAAGCATAGGCTGAGGTTTGTGTTCTATTATTATCTGAGATACCCATTTGTGAGTAAGTTTGGATTTTTGAATGGGCTTGTTGCTCTTCTCACGTATGCTGGGTTTTTATACTGATTTAATGCCAGTGACTTCAGCGGAGTTACTCCCAGTGTATACAGATGTGAGGGCTAGCTGGACCCATTTCGGTGTGTGCATATTCTATTGAGTGAGGGGGGGAAAGGGACAATCTTGCCTGCTTTACACCACATTATGACAGGTAAGACTTGATCATTCTATACCCCAGCATGGGAACTAGAGTCAGTATCTCTGCCTCGCTATTCAGTTACATTCCTACTACAGCTGCTGAAAATCTTTCATGTCTCAACATTCCTGGTCAATTTCGGCCTTAATCTCTCTGTGCCTGACGCGCCCCTGTCTGTGAGGGGTGGATAACCCACCTGCCTCTCAGGGAGTGGGGAGGCTCATTGTGAGACATCGAGCTGACGACATGACGACAGCTTTGAAAATGCAATGAGATATTCCCTCGCCGTGTGCAAAAGATGATTAAAGCTGGCGGGAGGTGTAATATGGGAGCTGGGGTGGGATGTTCAGCTGGGCAGATTAAATTAAACACTCCTGTTCTAGTATTAAGGATGATCTAGAAAGAGGTTTCCATGAGCAGGGTCCCAGATGAATGGGATATTGAGCTAAGTCCTTGCTGCTAGCAGCGCTAGACCCAGCACAGAGGTGACCCATCCCGCTGGCTCAGTACCAAGGTACTGAATACAGAACTGGAGACGCAGCCGTGTGTTACGTTTCAGGCCGCAGCGACGCCAGGAGATGGTGTCAGCAGTTAGGACTTGCAGCTGCTCCTGCCCAGTCTCCAGGCAGCCTGTGGGCACCGCTGAGCCCCAGCCTGGCTCCTGATTGGCCAAGGCAGTCAGCAAGCCTGCTCTTAAGCCCAACGGCAATAACTGATCTCTGGCTTCCCTGCTGCTGCCACTGCTCCTGTGCCTGCCTTGTTCCCAACCCTGCCCCTTCCCCAGCCCTACCGGCTGTGGTGCCGGGCTCTTGGCTCGGGTAACCGGATTCCTGGTCCCAGTTCATGGCAGGTGGTGTACCTACAGCTGCAAAGCCGTGTGAGAGGACCGGCGGAGGTGTCATTTAGCTTGCTCCCCCTTTAAATAGATTATAAGATTTGCAAATTTGAAAGGTGAAAACGGGGCCTGCTCCGAAGCCCACCCACGTTAGGAGGCGTCTCGCCACGGACTTCAGTGGGCTTTGGATCAGGCCCTATTTGAACTCTGACATAAGTAGGTGCCAAGATGTTCTCTCTTCCTTCTCAGCCTCAGTCCCACTGACGAGCCTCGTGGCTTTCTGACTGACTGGCAATCGTGCTAGATTTATGCATTTAATATACAGGGAGCGCGGCTGGCTGGCTCACACAGCGTTTGTCCAGCACCGTTGCACTGAGATTGTCGGTGAAGACTTCGTGGGTTCTGGTTCCCAACTAGGAACGGCACCAGCACAGCCGCAAAGCAAGCAGAGGAAGAACGCTGGCTAAGGTGTGCGACGGCACGACAGTGGGCAGGATGTGAGGGGGAGCTTAGCAATGGCTGCACTCCTTGCTGATGGGCAGAAGTCCTCTGGCAAACAGCCTCAGGGTGCTCTGAGCATCAGAGGCATCACATATGCAGGGGCTGGAGGTGGTGTGGAGCTTTGTGGGGCATTGTGTGTCAGGCAGGCCCGATATGCTACACTTGCCCTGTGCACCTGCAGGAATAACCTCAAGGCAAAGGACTCTCCTGCTTTGCATCCCAGAGCTCCCAGTGCAGGGGGAATTCAGGGACGCAATGGGGTGGGTGGGCAGGGAGCATTTTGGGTCAGGAGAGGAGAGGAGTTGGTCCTTCTCCCAGGCATGAAGGGGTGGAGCTAAGCTGGTCTGCTCCGCTACCACGGCTATTTCTCAGCAGGGACCGTCGGCCTGATTTCTGCAAATACTTACGGACGTGAGGCTGGGACTCAGGAGACCTGAATTCTATTCCTGGCTCTGCCACTGGCCAGCTGGGTAACCTGGGGCAAGCCACAGGCCTACTCTGTGCCTCAGTTTCCCCATCTGTCAAACAGAAATGATGATCGTGAGCGCCTTTGTCAAAGTGCTTTGAGATCTGCTGATGAACAGTGCTATATAGGAGCTTGGGATTCCTATTCATTTTGCAGAGGCGTAATTTTTATGCCTGGGAGGGTACCACTGACTATTCTCACACGTGACGTGACCCATGTATGAATTTTGGCAGGCCCGGTGCCTGAGACTGTAAACTCTGGGGCGGTAGCTTTTGGGCCAGATTTTTAAAGGTACTTAGGTGCCTAAAGAAGCAGGTAGGCGCCTGGTAGGATTTTCCAGAACCCTACATGCCTAGCTCCAATCACTTTCAGTAGGAGTTAGGGCCTATTGCCAGTCTGCATTTGTAGGTGCCTAAATCCCTTTAAAAATCTGGCCCGATGTCTCTTTCCATCTGTGAAGCATGTACAGGAGCACAGTTTGGGTGCCAGATCCATACAATAAAATAATAATTATTATTAATAATCAATGCCCGTGTGATCACACCAATTGAAATGGACAGGGGCACATGAATGCAAGTGAGGTCAGTATTTGCCCTTTTGTGCTAAGTGGTGGAGACGATTCTTTTCTTTCTTAGGGGTCTGGTTCCTTAGCATAAGGAAACCACCCCTGCCATCCAAACCCCAATGAATAGATTATTACTAGAAGGATCTGAAATATGTAGTGATTTTTTTAACAGTCTGTAATTAAAAACACAACACACACATGCTTTCTGTATTAAAATTGTCAGTTGTGTGCCTGTAGTGAAATATAACGGTTAAAAAGGCAAACACTTAATAACTGTAATGCTGCCTTAGGAGGCAACATGCTCTTGTTAAAAACTCACCCCTCAGTTGTCATGAAGCATTTGTTATAGTATTAAATAATCTCCATAGCTCCCATTTCTTGCTGTTGGAAGTGGAAGAAAACATTGGAATATTAACAAGGAGATTCTTCGTCTATAGGATTTAATCAAGCGGCAGCCTGTTGTGTATTAAAATCCTGGAGTCATTCAAGGCTCCATTAGCCCTGAGTACGGTCCCCAGAAGGCTGTGTAATTTGCTGAGTGAGGATGGAGGAATAATGTGTATGTGTTTGCTGGGGGGATTGTGGGTGATCCCTTTGAAATGCCTTTGAAAATATGTGCCATTTAGTGCACTCTAAAAGTAGACAGCAAAATTGCTCTTCAGGAGACTGCCAGGAACGGGGACTGGACGACAGGGGATGGATCTCTTGATAATTGCCCTGTTCTGTTCATTCCCTCTGGGGCACCTGGCTTCTACCTGAAGTCAGGATACTGGGCTAGATGGACCATTGGTCTGACCCAGTATAGCCGTTCTTATGAGACTCTTATGAGACTCATAAATTGGCCTGGCTGGTGTAGCAGTACCCAGGGAAGTCCTTCCCTCCAGGCTGAATGCTGCTGAGAGGCATCCTACAGAAAATCCAAACACTTACATTATGCTTCAGAGCTAGGCTTACTCAATGATCAACAACTCTACTCTTGCTAATTAAAAAAAATTGATGGCGCTTGTGAAATTATTTTCTTACTCTCAAGTGTTTTTGAATGACTCCTAATTTTAATCAAGAGAGAATTAAATCTGGCCCCCAGTTTGCTAATGAATCTGAGGAGTTAAATTAAGAGTATCATGCTCCTTTGACAGTTTCACCTGCACTCTGCCCACTTTATCTCATAGATTCAAAGGCCAGAAGGGACCACTGTGATCATCTAGCCTGACCTCCAGTATAACACAGGCCACAGGATGTCCCAGAACAAATTCCTTTTTGAATTCAGTTATATCTTTTACAAAAACATCCAGTCTTGATTTAAATCTTGCCAGTGATGGAGAACCCACTACAACCCTTGATAGGTTGTTCCAGTAATGATCTCCACTGTGATTACTTCTAACATATCAACCACCTGAGCAGCTTCAAATAGCCACCATTTTTAAGTGATCATGTGATCATGATCTAAATTGATTTGTGATGTGCAAGGATTTGTGATGTGCAAGGATATAGTCAGACCAGTAATATTTATATGCTTGATGCTTTAAGCAAGCCAGTTTCTCAAAGGTGAAAACAAACAAAAACCCTCCTGGTTCAGGGAGGAGGTGAAAGTGTGACAGGGTGGACTAGACCCAGAGGCCCCTTGCTGGAGGCCTCAGTGTCCTGCCATACCCGTCCCAAGAAAGGAGCAGTAGAGGAGTCCTCCAAACAGCCTAAAGTGGCTGCAGGGGAAGCAGCCAATCAGAGAGGCTGGAGGGAACAGCCAATCAGGGCCCAGGAGGGCCGTATAAAAGGAGCTGCAGCACCAGAGACAGTCAGTTCCTTGCTGAAGCTAAAAGAGTGCGGGTAATACTCCTGGCTGGCCAAAGGGAACTGCAGCACCATGGACAGCTCAGTGCTGACAGGGACAGGCAGTGAGGAAGATCTCCTGGATGGCTGCTGGGCCTTAACTTAGATGAGCCCTGAGGTAAGGGTGAAGCTTTGGTGAGGGCTGGAACTGTGGGCATGTGGCCCAGGGAACTGAAAGCAGTGTAGTTAAAGGGCCATGGTGGCATGTGGCTGCTATTCTTAGGGTCCCTGGGCTGGGAGCCAGAGTAGTGGGAGGGCCTTGGTCCCCCCACTCTATAGGCCACTGGGGAACTGGCCTACAGTCACAGTGATAAACCCCTAGAAGGGGACCTAAACTGCTAAGAAGCACAGCTGGAGAGCTAAGGCTGGAACAGACCAAGAGGGCAAAACTATTGTCTCCAGGGAGAAAGGTCTGGGGGTATGGTCCGATAGCAGGGCTGGGACTGTCTAAAGAGTGCAGACACCTGACCAGAAGAGAGATGTGCTTGTGAGAGGTTGGTGTGACACTGTTACAGAAAGCTCCGTTAAAATAACAGCTAATGAGGAAGCTGATAGCGATGAGTACAAATCTGCAGTTAGGAAATGCGGGCAATTGACAATAGAAGCTAAAGGGATCAGTAAAAAAATCTATGGCCAGCAGATTTAGAGACCACAAGAAAGAATTATTTCATTCTATCAGGAGCAAACAGAATCCTAGCAATGATATAGGCCTGCTACTGGACAAGGATGCTAAAATTGTCCATCATGATGTAGAAAAGGCAGAAGTATTCAACACATAATTCTGTTCTGTATTTGAAAAGAAATCAGATGATGTATTCATTAATGATAATACTTTCTATTCCATCTATAACTAGGGAGGATGTTAAACAGCAACTATAAAAGTTCAATATTTTAAAATCTGCAGTATTGGATAACTTGCGCCAAAGAGTATTAAGAGAATTGGCCGAGAGCTCTTTGAACCACGAGTGTTGATTTGTGACAAATCCTGGGACACTGGGGAGGTTCCAAGGGTCTGGAGAATGGTCTGATATTAGACTATCTTCAAAAAGGGTAAATGGGATGTCGCAGGTGGGATTTCACTATAGGCAACTTAGCTTGGCATTGATTCTGGGTTAAATCATGGAAAGGCTGATATGGGAGGCAATCAGTAAAGAATTAAAGGCTGGTAGCATAATTAATGCCAGTCAACTTGGTTTTATGGAAAACAGGTCTTGTCAGACATATTGTTTTCTGATGAGATTACAAATTTGGTCGATAAAGGTAATCATGTTGACATAGATACTCAGACTTCTGTAAGGTTTGTCCTGCATGATATTCTGACCAAATATAAAATCATTGTAGCCCATATTAAATAGATTAAAAACTGGCTAGAGGGCAAAAAGTCATCACAACTGAGCAATCCTCGACCTATATGAGTGTCTCTAGTGTGGTCCTGCAGGGATCTGTTCTGAGCCCAACGCTAGTCAATATCTTTATCAATGACCTGGAAGAAAATATAAAATCACTGCTGGTAAAACTTGCGGATGAGACGACAAACTAGTGGAGTGATGAATAATGGTGGGGACAGGTGAGGTATAGAGGCTGACCGGGATCACTTGGTTAACCAGGGGGAGGGATGCTTGTTTGAACAAAGTCATGCATCTAGGAACAGGACGTAGGTGCTGGAACAGATGGGGAATCCTGGAATGCAGTGACCCTGAAAGGGACTTGGGGGTAATGATGGATAACCAAGTGAACATGATCTCCCGGTGCTGTAACTGAGGGAGGGTAAACCCAATCCTCAGACGTACAAGCAGGGGGATATCTAGTAGCAGGAGAAGGTGGTATTACCTCTGAATCCACCATTAGTGAAACCATTACTGGAATACTGTGTCCAGTTCTGGTGTCAGCACTTCAAAAAGGGTGTTGGAAAAGGCTGAGAAAAGATCTACAAGAATGATTCAAGATTACATGCTGTGATGGGTTGGGTCACAGAGACCCCCCCTTGTGACTGCCACCTGATGTGCTGAGACTACCTCTGAGCTTGTTTTCCCTGCCAGCTTGGGACTTCAGTAGCCTGTCTTGTTGAGCCAGACACGCTAGCCTGCTACAAACACAGACCCAGGTCTGAACCACGGCCCCCAAAAGCTGCAGACTTAATTGAAAATGGCTTAGAAAGTACTCCTGTCTCTAGCACCCAGCTCCCAATGGGATCCAAACCCCAAATAAATCCATTTTACTCTGTATAAAGTTTATACAGGGTAAAACTCATAAATTGTCCGCTCTCTATAACACTGATAGAGAGAGAGATGCACAGCTGTTTGCTCCCCCAGGTATTAATTACGTGCTCTGGGTTAATAAGCAAAAAGTGATTTTATTAAATATAAAAAGTAGGATTTAAGTGGTTCCAAGTAATAATAGAACAAAGTAAATTACCAAGCAAAATAAAACAAAACGCACAAGTCTAAGCCTAATACAGTATGAAACTAAATGCAAGTAAATCTCACCCTCAGAGATGTTCCAATAAGCTTCTTTGACAGACTAGACTCCTTCCTAGTCTGAGTCCAGCAATCACTTACACCCCCGTAGTTACTGTCCTTTGCTCCAGTTTCTTTCAGGCATCTCTTTGAGCCAGCTGAAGACAAAATGGAGGGGTTTCCAGGGCCTTATATAGTCTCTCTTGTGGGTGGAAACCCCTTTGTTCTCCTGTGAAAAATACCCTTAACAAGAGGGAGTTTGCAGTCACCTGGGAAAGTCACATGTCTATGAATGATTCAGCTTTTTGCAGGCCGACACCATTGTTTACATGTTAGTTTGGATGTTCCCAGGAAAGCTCAGATGTGGATTGGCATCTCTCAAAGTCCATTGTCAGTTAAGTGTTTCTTGATAGGACTATTATTCTCAGTAAGTGCCCACTCTCAAGAAGCTGACCAAATGCTTTGCTGAGGCTACTTAGAATCAAACAAATACATAGCCAGTACTGTATTCATAACTTCAAATTCAAAAATGATCCACCCATACAGATAGCATAATCATAACCAGCAAATTACAACCTTCCCATGGACACCCCTCTTGGCCTCCTCTGTATAAGAACTGGTGCAACCATAGGACCCTGGTTGCAACAATGATCTATACAGTCACAGTTTATGTCAATAACATCACTCATGCCTTATAGTGAGACTTAAGAAGCTCAATCTATTTAGTTTTATTAGAGGAAGTTAACAGGTGACTTGGTCACAATCGACAGGTACCTTCATGGGACAGATTTCTGGCCATAGATGGCTCTTCCATCTAGCAGAACAAGGTGTCATGAGAGCCAAGGCATGGAAGAGAACAGAAGGGTGTTTGAGGGAGAATTAGACTGATGGTTAATAAAGGCTGGCGTCGCTAGTGGAGAGGAGGCAGCCAGCAATGGCCTGCCTGTTCTCGAATACGTCGTGATACATAAGGGCCTTAAAAGTGAAGACAAAGAGCCAATGAGGGGATGCAAAAAAGGGGGCGACGTGGTTGGAGCAACGAGCCAGGAAGAGCTTTGCAGCAGCGTTTTGAATGGATGTAAGAGGGACATGATGGGATTCTCAAGGCCAGAGGAGGAAAGGAGAAGTTGAGGGCTTGGCTGTGCTGCTGGGAGGAAAAGCCAGCCTATCTTGGAGATAACAAGGAGTCTAGTGGCACCTTAAAGACTAACAGATTTATTTGGGCATAAGCTTTCGTGGGTAAAAACCTCACTTCTTCGGATGCATCTTGGAGATGTTATGCAGGAAGAAGTAGCGAGATTTGGACATTGCCTGTTGACTAGGGCAGAGTCAAAGGGAAGGTTACAGGCCTGAGTGACAGGCAGAGTGGTGGTGTTGTCCAGAGTGATGAGGAAAGGAGGGCAGACAGGCAAGGCATGGGAGGAAAGATCAAGAGATCTGTTTTGGCCTTGCTAGGCTTAGGTTGGTGGCTGGACATGGGATGAGGAGATGTTAGAAAATTTAGCTGCGATGGAAGGAGACAGACTACAGCATTCTCCTTCACATAGCCTAAAACTACTATGTAGTATTGCTGGCCCCATCCTATTGGCTGCCACATCCTACCCCAGAGCTGGCTGCATTGCAGCTGTGGGTGAACTTGTTCTAAATAGCTTGTCATTCTGCGAAACACCTTGAGGCTGGCAAAGCATGCAGCCTATGTGCCGTGCAGCAGAGTGACAGTTGCTGTAGGAACCACAACGGAATTTTTCAGAATTGCTAGAAACCTTGTTGTGCGCTTTGAAGACAAGACACTTGAACAAACAGACGACTTTTGTAGCACGGAGTCTAGCTCCAGATATGGCTCTAATGCTTGGCTGAGCACTAGCCATGTATTTCTGAGGCAGATTTGCAAATTCTTTCCCAAGCCAAAACCACACATTACGAATATGCTGTTCTGATATGGAAGATTTCTGGGAAATAGTGCATCCTTGACTGGGCAGGGAGAAAGCCGCTGGAATCTGGGAGTTAGGTGTAAGAATCTTCCCAGACAGTTACATTCTGCCCATAATATTTACTACTTAAATAATGGGCTGGATCCTCAGCTGGTGTAGATTGGCATAGCTCGACTGGAAACAATGGAATTATGGCCATTGCCACCCAATGAGAATCTAGCTCAGTGCCTTAGGGTCAGGCATGCGCTAAACCAGGCGGGACAGGTCATTCAGCAAAGACCTACCTTTCATACAAAAGCCTTATTCCCCTCTCTGAAATCGTGCTGGGAATTCCAGCTTGTTTGATGCTGGAATGTCTTCAATCTCTCTATCTGTCCTAGGTATGTATAAGGCACCTATCGTCTTGGGATTCAAGTGCCAAAACATGATCAATAATATAGCATTCTGTGACATCACAGATAGCAGGAGTCTCTTAGCAACCCTTGATATCTTGTGATGTCAAAGAGTGATGAATTCTGGGATATCTTCAGTGACCCGTGATGTGTCCGGGAAAATAACTGTGCATGCCCGAAAGGAGAAATATTTATTAAAGGTAAGGACAATGTCTTTCTGTACTACAGTCCAGTAAATAGAGAAATTCAGCACATAAATGGGCATAGTGCAATTTTCATTTCATCTTTGCATTTCAACCCTAAATGCATCATTGGGGGAAGAACAAATATGAGTCTTAACTCCTGGTTCTGTTCTAACCCAAGTCTGTGCTCACAGCTGCAGAAAATATTGCAGTATTTGTTTGTCATTTGGGTAGGGAAGTGGGTTTTTCTTTTTCATTCATTATTCTAGTAATGGGAGGGTAATTATCCATTTGCCCTTTAAGTAGGGAAACAACCTCACTGTGGGAGTGGATGGGACATTTCACTGATATGATCTTGGAATCCCTAAGCAAAACTGCAGCCAAATAATCCATGTCATCACCATTCCCTCTGCCGACATGCTGCTGAGACGAACCGCGTGTCACGCCTTTGGATGAAACGGTCTGTAGAAGAAAGGACCAAAAGAGAATGAGAGGCCTCTAGAGACATTGCGTTTCCTTTAGCATGGCTGGTGTGTCTGATAAAAGTTGTCTGCAATCTATAATGCATTGTGTAATGTCGTTGTAACGTGCCCTAGAGTCCAAGAGCTACAAAGTAATTTTTTAATTGGTTGGGGCTGGAGGTAAAATACGGCTGCAAGAGGCGTTTCCATCCTCCACAACGTGAATCTGCAAGGAAACGAGCCTGTACTGCACCTGTTGTTGTTGTTGTTTACATCTCTGCTGTCTTATATTCAAATGAGACAATCCAAGCTCCTTCTAGCTGTAGCATTTTCCTCTGAGAAGCAGCAGACGGCAGGGCCCAGCACTTGTTTCATTCCAGTGACGATTGCTGTTGCATCCTCTGAACTAAAGCAGGGTGTGTTGCGCATGCATTAGCTGTGTCTAATGTCGGTGGAACGTTAGACCAAGTGCAATGAGAAGATTACAGCTGGAAACGGGAGTCAGTTCTATTGCCGGACGTTTCATTAGATTGGAACTTCTCTAGTGCAATGCTATGATAGTAACACGTGTGTTCAACTCGAAAGCTTGTACTTACGGATGACTGGGGATGTTCCTGCTCAGTTTTTGTGTAATCCACATGGGGAGCATCTATGGATAATGCCCAAAGGCTCAGTCAACCTCAGGGCCCCATTGTGCTAGGCCATGTTTTACAAACATGTAAGATAGTCTCTGCTCCAAAGAGCTCCCAATCTAGATAGACAAGAGGGACAGATTTTAATATCCGCATTTTACAGATAGGAGAAATGAGACTGAGGTCAAAGATAAAATTCTCTAACATACTTAGGAGCCCAAGTCATAAGTCCCATTAAAAGCCAATAATGTAGCACATGTGACAACTTTACTGTAAAGGACTTGCCCAAGATCACCGAGGAAGTCTGTGGCAAAGCCAGGAGTTTACTGCAAATCTTCTTGAGTCTCGACCACAGGATCTTCCTTCCTATCGAACAGATGGCCCTGCTTATGGATAAAATTCACCAGTCTGGTATTAATACTCATGTATTGGCAGCAGTAGCTTGTGAGGGCAGGTCAGGAGGCCAGTGATACTGGCTGTGAGAGATGGTTGCAGTGTGAACATGCAAGGAGCACTCACAGAAAACTCAAAGCTCAGAGGTTGATCTAAAATGTTGGGTACATAAATTCACCTAGCCCTAGAGAAGAGCATGTCTAATGACTAGACCGGGGTAGGCAACCTATGGCACGCATGCCGAAGGTGGCACGCGAGTTGATTTTCAGTTGCACTCACACTGCCCAGGTCCTGCCCACTGGTCCGGGGGGCTCTGCATTTTAATTTACTTTTAAATGAAGCTTCTTAAACATTTAAAAAACCTTATTTACTTTATATACAAAAATAGTTTAGTTCTATATTATAGACTTATAGAAAGAGACCTTCTAAAAACGTTAAAATGTATTACTGGCACGCGAAACCTTAAATTAGAGTGAATAAATGAAGACTCGGCACTCCACTTCTGAAAGGTTGCCGACCCCTGGACTAGAAATTCCTTAGGCTTGAAATAAGTCAGTAGGGAAACTACATAAGGATTTCTTCCATTACGTTAGATGGTGGTTATTTCTTTCATTCTCTTTATTTCAGGTAGTTTCTGAAGGTAGCACAGAACGCTATGGTTTGTCACCAGGGTTTGGGCTGGGACCCAGTTCTGATAACACCACAGCAGGCCATGCAGAAGTATTAGAGGAGTGCTCCTTTGGAAGAAACATAACTTTTGAAGTCCTCTCTTTGTGATCTGCAAGTTGGGTCTGTCTAGGAGAAGGGGTCTGTCTTCTAAAAGAGTCTGGAATAGCCACCTTTGTACAAGTAGGGATGACTTGTTTAGCTTCTGAGCAGGCCCAATGTGAGCCTGAGAAAATTCGGTCTGGTCCTGCTCCCACTGAACTGAATGGCAAAATCTGACCCCAGTCGGAATTGGGTTGGACCTGAGCACTCATGCAGTTCAATGAAGATATTGGGTTTTCCTTCCAACTAGCCGACCTGTAGTGGCCCTTAGTACACGTTGCACCAGTGTGCTGGCAGGGATGTTGGGTTAGTACAATAGATCCTCCATCTCCTAGGTGATGCGGGAGCTACATCTGAGAACACAGGGCTGGATTCTGCCAGCTTATCTCATGTTGAGTAGCACCTGACTGCAGGTGAACTCTCTGACCTCAGAGGGGCTGCTCAGGAAGTACACCACTGCTCAACACAAAGGTGGCAGAATGGGGTCCATAATGGCTGTTGTGTTTGCCTGCTCATTGGTGCACTAGCGCCTCCTTTGAAAGGTGTGTGTGTGGGGTTAGCTCTTGGGTTGACTTGAGTAGCATTATGGAGAATTAAGACCAATTCCCCACCTATTCTGCTCAACCACGCTTCACAATTTTGGCTCCTGTTTGGTGGAATTTCCCAAAGCTCCTACGTAGAGGTGCAAGTCCTATTGAGAACTCAAGGAGACTTTTGAAATCCCCACCCTTTCTCTGCCCATGGGTAGTAAATGACTATATTGCTGGAAGATAACCTAAGGCTTGGGTAGAATGGCATCAGACAAGGGTTCTGGCACACCCAGGTGAAAGCTACCCATCAGCAATGCATTTAGTGCCACTCACAACCTCCATCAGGTCATTTTTGTGCTATTGGGGAGGGTGAAATGATTCTGCTTTCAGCTTCAGGTCACTCTGAAGATGAAGCATTTCTGATACAATGCACCTGCTGGCAAAGGCAAAATGAGAGGAGACCCTGCTTGAGGCAGCATCTAAGCCAATCCATTGCAACAAGAAACCATTGATCCTGGCTGCCACTCCCTCCCCTTGGAAGAGCTGGATCCAACTCCCATTAAAGTCAATGGGAGTCTAATCCGACCCTTACTGACTCAGCTGGGGATTCCCTTTCCGCACCGGAATGCCTGGGTGGTGTAGCTGACTCTGTATCGCCTCCTCCAGCGTAGGGAGCATATTGGAGGTGGACAGCTGATGGTGCTGCAAGCCTGGGCTTCTAGAACCGCTTGTTGGGGCTGTTCCAGCTCGTGCTAGTGAGAGCAGCCCTGATGTCACTTATTCCCACCCACCCCAGATGCACTGAGCCCAGCTCTGGATCTGGCTCAGGGTCTTTATTGGCAAAGTATTTATCCATTAGCCTATAGGTACTGCTCATTGCTAGCAAAACTTACATTGTGCATTGAGAGAGACTCCTAAAACCATGCTATCTGCATGAACTGGATGATCATACTGGTCCCTTCTGACCTTAAAGTCTATGAGTCTATAACTGTGCAATCAGAGTTCTTGGTCTTTAAAAAGAGAATAATAGGTTCCTTTTCAGAAACGAATTAATAAAAGTTTATATGAAAATGAATTCCTACAGGTAACCTTGCATAACAAACCGCATTAGCTAGCGGTTTCAAGGGTAGATAATGAATAAAGAAAAATGGACCAATTAGTTTATTCTAAGGTGGAAATTATATAGAGCAGTTCATAGCTAAAGACTTATTTTTGGAAATCTGTTTCAAAGCTTATAGATAAACTGAGTAAAAAGCGAAAAATCCCAAACTTGCCATTTATTTGACTCTTCTTCTATTCTTGTGCAGATATTTGTTGCTACCATAGTAACCAAATTAACTAAAAATAAAAAGCTTTCCATCCATGTCAAACCACAACACGCGTTCACTGCCATACAACATAACTGACCTAAAATCTATAATTATTTAACAATGTTCAATGTTACAGTAATTGTCTCTAGGCTAGAGGTCCTGAACAACTTGAATAGTCAATCTGCCTGCCTTTATTCTTTTGATATTAATGTCATTAACATGATAATTACGTACTTAATGTGGCTGTTTAACATCTGCTTCGATTCATTATGTTGTTTAATGCAGACGTTTTTCCAGTAAAATCTCATTTCCCATTATTTCAGAATAATACATTGCTAGTCATAGACCCTGCCTGGTGAGGGATTTTAATGCAGTGTTGGCTGTCTTAGCCTGAAGAGAATCCAGGAGGTTTAGCACGAAGGGCAAAGTCTGCCTGATTTTCCCAAATACTAGGATTGTAACTGTTCTAAGGGCTTGCACAGCCCTGAACTGGGACTGATGGGTCAGAGCTGCTGGGCACCTGATGAATACCCACCAAGCACAATGCATCTCAGGATTGGGCCCTATTTTTTTGCTTATGTATCACAATTTAGATTGAGCCAGAGGCAAAGCTGAAGTCAATGGGAGTCTATTGATGTCAGCAGCCTTTGAATCAGGCCCATGAGTGCCCAGTTTCAAGCACGGTTCTGAGCCTTCACAGGAGGGCTGTCCGCTACAATAGTCCGCTCTCCTGAGGTGGGGAGAGGATGGAGCATCCTACACTAACGTGGGACTCTCCCGCCATTTGCTGTTTGGAGCTAGATCGTCTGTATTACCTACCGAGTGAAAGAAAAGTGTGTTTTGGGCAGGTGCCACAAACGTCTCCCTTGCCCCCCTGCCCCCGATCTGCCAGTGCACCTCAGTCTTGCTTTTGCACACTCAGTCTAATTTGAGCAGAAGCTGCTAATTGTGTCCGATCACATATTGGCTGTGACGTGATCAAAGGCTTACATGCTGTACCCTGCTGTGACAGGGTTGCTGGCCCCTTTACGGGGAGTCTGGGCCCAGGCTAGCTGTGACAAGCTAATTTAAAGGGAACAAGCCCATCTGCGCCATTAACATGGGCCATCAGGGCTCAGTTGCTGGGTGGTGCTCCAAGAGACAGAAGCTTTCCTAAGGGAGCAGAGCAACCAGACAACCACAGGCCCCGAAGACAGGGCTGTGCAACCCCCAAGTCTGATGGAAGAGACTTTATTTCAAGTTTACTTGTATTTAATACTGTGGAACCCCAGCAGGGGAATTTTGTTTTAAACCCTTTTGGACTGTGTGGGGTTCTTAAGGGGCCCTGAGAGAAGAGAAACTGAGGCAGGGAGTGCCTGCCTCATCACAGTAGGTCAGCATGCAACATCCACTCAGTTGTAACAAGATGTATCCATGCTGTATGTGCACCAATGGAAACAACTGCATGTTACCTGTGTGCGCTTCTCTGTGTGCTTGAATCTTGGCACATGCTGTCTTTGGACACATTAGCTGGAGCGCTGAGTTACTGCCTGCTATCTTGGAGTACTTCCTAATGGTGCCTGGGAACATGGCAAAATGGGCCTTCCTGAACAAGCTATCCATCAATGTGCAATTTGGTGTTTTGCTGATGGAGATAGCAGGCCTGGTTGATTTAACAGCCCATAAGCATATGGGGCTTGTTTATTGAGTCAACAGCTTCCTAATTGAAGAAACAGGAATGGTGGACCTGGTCCAATAGTATTGAACAGGCCTTGATTTCTCTTGGCAGCTGTCTGTTTGAAGGAAAAGTGAAGAGTTCTGCGAAAGGCAGGGCCGGTGCTACCATTTAGGCCAACTAGGCGGTTGCCTAGGGCGCCAAGATTTGGGGGCGCCAAAAAGCGGCGCCCCCAATTTTTTTTTTTTTTTAACAGCGGCTGCTGTGCTGGGAGAGAGAGGGAGTCTGAGCCACCGGCAGGCAGCTCAGGGGTTCCCCTGGGTCAGCGCGCCACCGGCAGCCCAGGGGTTCTCCTGGGTCAGAGCTGCTGCACGGATCCCCGGGCCGGGGGGTGGGGAGCTGCCGCGGGGCGGGGGGTGCATCAGGGCTGGGGGGGAGCTGTCACGAGGGGAGTGCCTCAGGGTGGGGGGGGGGGGGGGGGCGCCCAGGGGATGGGGGGGGGGGGGGGCAAGGTGGAAGTTTTGGCTAGGGTGCGAAATTTCCTTGCACTGGCCCTGGTGAAAGGCCAGGACTGGGGTGGAATCGGTCCTGTTGAGCACAGGGTCGGAGTCAGAACTGGAATCACTAGCTTCAATATTCAGCAAACCCTGAAGCAAATGAGGCTATTTCAGTGCGCAAGGCTGGGCAAGCCCGTTGCTATGCAGTGACACCTGCAGAGGAGGCAATGAAAGTGAGGCGCATATAGTTTACCTTTCTGCACACATTTTTCCAGTGCTGACAGACCGCTTCTAATTAAGGCTCTCCCCTTTGGCTGACAAAGCCCTGTTTTTCATCCTGCTTGATAGAAGACCACAGCCAAATTGGGAAAGGGTATTTGAGAGGAACCAATCTCCTTTTCAGATTAATAGCTGGGGTAATAGAAGCCAGCCTGGACTTCTGGCTACGCAGTGTCGGAGGGAAGATGGGCCCAAAGACAGGAAGTGACCTATGTTATCAGCATGAGTGGGTGGGAGCTGAGCAATTTGTGTTTGAAACACTGTAGCTATTTCCTGGTATTTCAATAAAAGGTCTTTTCAAAGGCAGTGGGAAGAACTTCTCTGGCAGCGTCACTTGCAGAGTGGTGGTAATGATTGAGACACTCCCTGTAAACTCAGCGAGTTGCCAGCCCAGCCTGGCCCTCGCAAGCCTGGTCAATTCAGACATTCTGATAGCAGGTGCTGACGCAGCGGAGCAGTGTGAGGCAGATAGAAAATGCCTTCAGGGAATCCAGGTCTGACCATCCGAAGCATCTTCCTGGTGGTTCGAGAAGAAATTAAGCTACCAGCTCCTTGGACGTGTGCTCCCAGAAAGGTTCACTTGGCCGGCCCTGAGACCGGCACAATCCATGCAGGAAGAGGAGGTGGGGGCCAGAGCAAAAAGAAACGGGTTAAGCTCTACCATTAGTGGAAATGGCAATGGGTGTGTTACCAGTGATGCATCGAGCCTCTATTCTTTCTCCTCTGAGCAGGGGAAGCTGATTGCAGGGAGGACCTGTGTGGAGAAGTCACAGGTGGCTTCTCTTTCCCCAGCAAGGAAGAGGAGGTAGTGGAGTAGACTAGCAATCACCTTCAAATGATAGGAAATGGGAAAGTGTTACTACTGGCAAGGCCAAGTTCTATGGTCTCAACTGAGGCAAAACTCCTCTGGACCCTGGAGGGTTATGGCCAGAGCTGTGCTAGAAAGGAGGAGGAGGAGTGCCTCCCTAGGTCTCTCAATGCCTGTGGGGTGCCCCATTGGCTTCAGTGGGCCATGTGTAGCTCACTGAGGGATCAGGACTTAACCATGAGAGCGCGTCTCTAGTAGGAGATCACACACGCATACCCTCCCAAATGTTCCTGCTGCCATTGGCTCTGGAAGCTATGGCAATGTTTCCTGGTCGTACTCAGGACACACAGAGATCTGCATCAGAGGGTACCAGTCCGGATGATCGGTCAGAGCACACTGAGAGGGAAGGGAACAAATATCAGAGCGATGAGCCATCCAACGTGGGCTCAGATGCTATGGTGTGTACATTCTCAGAACTGTCCAGTGACTAATCTTGGCAGCCTCCAGCATGTCTGGCTTAGTAATAACATGGAGAGAAACCAAATCTTGTCCCTTAGGCAATTTGTGATTTATTCTTTTGCTTGACTTTCTGGCTTCTAAACCAGGGAGCCGCTTTGTCTTCTGCACCAGGACGAATGAAGTCCTTTGCTATACATTACCCAAAATGCTAAGTGGAGGCACTTGCTGAAGCAGATGTTGCTGAAGCAGGTAGGGCAACACCTTTGGCTCCATGTAGCTAGATAAAAATCTTGATTCCTTTGCTTTGTCAAAGGAAACTGGAAACTCGTTCTGGGCTGCTATTCGTCAGCATGGGTGCGTGTGTGGGCAGAGTACATCTTGTACAGACGAAGCTGGAGCAAAATGCATGAATGATCAAGATGCGGCCGCCAAAAGAGACACTCTAATGGTGGGGCCTAATTTCCATAAGGCACAGGGCACATCCAAACTATGGCCCTATCAGAGGTGCTGAGCATACACCAGCTCCCACTGACTTTAGAGTTGAGGGTGCTAGGCCTTCTGTAGCTCGAGTGTGGATGTATTTTTTTGCTACTGGTGTCTAAGCTCCGGCGTCCTGTTGCCTTGGAACCCCTGCTTGATCGTCTGCTGCGAGGCTGACTTACATTCGGCACATTACTCTTGCTTTCGTGCCAGGGGGCTGCTCATGGCCACACCTCTGATGCCTTCGATTAGCCAGAGTTCAGCAGCTCCCAGTGGCAGACAGCTGCCAGGAAATAGCTTGGACTCTCTGGGGCTCGAGCTGGAGATGAAACAGCTGTTATTCCTACCCACCTCCTCTCTCCCAGGAGAAGGTTACTTGGAAAAGGAGACTCAAACTTGCCTATATGTCACGGCTCTCAGTAGGAGCTTCTGCCACACAGCTCCAGTCAGTGGCTGGGTAACACGCCATGTAGGAACATAAAGAACTGGAGTGTCCCTTCCAGGCTGGGGACACTGCAAAGATTTGGAGGAAAAGATGCTTACAAATCCTTCTCAGTATTGCTCGTATTCACTCACCACTGAGGGGCCTCCCATAACGCGCCACGCCCCCTGCCTGTGTGCGCACCCACCAGATTCTAGTGAGGGAGAAAAATGCTGCTTCCATTAGAGCTCAGCTCACCGCCGTGGACATGGCCCAACCCTGTGCTCTTTGCAATGAGAGTCCAGAAGGGTCCTTCTTTCCCAGATGAAAGAGGAACAAACAAAACAAAGACCCTGATTCTCGTCATCTGGCCCTAAAGCAAAACAAGGTTGCATAATGTCACTGACTTTATTCACACTGAGTGCTTGAGATGTTTCAAAGAAACAGACAGCATTAAGATGAATGGAAAATGGGTGAATAGCAGATGAATCAGTCCCGTTGGCTGACTTCAGAAGAAGGTCTGATGAAGTTAGTGGTGGAGATCATGTATGAATATGATCCAGAGTTGAATGTGGTCAATTAAAAAATTATGGTGTGCAAGGGAAAACCATGCAAGCTGCCAGTAAATCGGACAGCCGTACACCAAGTGAAAAATTATTGCTCCCTAGGAAGCCTGATTACAGAAGATGGAAGATCAGATGCTGAAGTCAGCACCAGAATAGCAAGAGCAAAAGAGACATTTTGGAAGTATAAACACCTGATTGAGAAGGGACATAAGTCTGAATACTAAGTTCTGACTCTTAAAAACATACATTTGGTCTCTGAATTTACAACTGTGAAACAGGGACCTTCAAACAATAAACTATTTATTGACAAAATATTTAAATTTTGGTGTTACAGAAGACCTATGAAAATCTCATGGATAGACGGCGTAACCAAAAAGTATTGGACATGATGGGAACTCAGCAAATGCTAGTTAGGATCTTATGAAAAGAGATTTGAAGAACACACTTTACAGGGTTCAGAGAGTGATGCATGTCTAGGGGCACTGGAAGGGAAAGTTTGATGGCAGAAGAACACGAGGCAGAAAAAGATCTTGGATGGATGATGTTGTTTGATGCTAGGTGGATCAAAAGGACTATTCAGCCACAAAGGTTAGCATATGGCTGTACAAAATGGATGACCAGAGTTGCAAATCTCTAGTCAGAGATGCCACAGAAGAAGAAAGGGGAGCGGCTGGCAAGGCGGCAGGGATAGGCTGGTCTACGAAATGGAATGTGGGCCTGACTCTCAGTTACACAAAGGACTTTTTTATGCCTGCCTGGCAACATAAAGGTGCTGTAGAAACTATCCCTGTGCATCTAGCTATGTACTGACATGGCTCCAATTACCATAGTGTCTGAGCACCTCACAATCTCTGTATTTACTGTCACACCACCCCTGTGAGGTAGGGCAGGGCTAGTTACAGAGATAGGCAACTCACTTTGAGTTAGTTAAGGTCACACAGGAAGTCTATGGCAGATGAGGAGATTGAACTCAGCTCGCTACCATCCCATGCATGAATCCTAACCTCTGGGCCATCTTTCCTCCTTGCTATAGTACAGGTCCGTTTTGCAGGAGCATGTGCTGGCAAGCAGCTCATCAGCTGTTTGTTACTCCACTGTTTTAATATAGGACATAGGCCCTGGCTACACGGGGAATCCACTGGCCTATTTACAGGGACCGTCCTAAGCAGGCAGATTTCCTGACAACCCTAGGAAGTATATTGGAAAGAGCCTTTATAAGTGAGACATAGAATATCAGGGTTGGAAGGGACCTCAGGAGGTCATCTAGTCCAACCCCCTGTGTGTCTCAGACGTTCCCCTGGGAACTGGCCAGAGGCCTCAATCAGGCAGTGTTGCTGCTAGCTGCATGCTTAGCTTGCATTCATTAGCGCAGGAATGTGGTTAATAGTGCTATTGACGTGCATCGCACAGGCCGAGCATATCACTGGGTTTGGGGGTGAGTTATGCTAGCTACATGGCAAAGGATAAAATGAGTGCACTAATGGAAATCTCAGACACATTTACCGCAGGGAGAAACCAGCCCTTTAAAATGTATTCGCCCTAAGTTATAAAATTTGCATTTCAGCTGCCTGGATAGACCCATTAGGTCAAGCGCACAGGTTCGTATCTGAGGTTGCAGCATTTTGGCTCAAAATGAGCACAAATCATCTTGCACTAGTTTTTGGGGGGGGGGGGGTAATTTTTTTTGTTTTTCTGAGCCCTCAGGCCAGTCTGTTTTCACTCCTTCTTCTCAAAACATTTCCTGCCGTTTTAGGCTGCATGGTTATAGCCAGAGGGGCATCTATTTCAAGAGCCACAGCCAGAAGTCCTGCCTAGGAGAAAATCTCCTCTTTCTTGAGGTCTGTCTTCTCTCTGATCGCAGAGAAGAAGCTGAGCACCTAAAATCTTAATACTGGGACATGGACTAGGATTACCATAGGGGCCCATGGGGCCCGTGCCTAGGAGCCCTGGCCAATTTGAGGGACCTGCAGGAGTGCCGGCACTCTGGCCCTGCTGCTCCTTCTGCCCCGCCCCCCGCTCCTCAGGCCCTGCTCCTCTCTTCTCCCTGAGGCCCCTCTCCCAGCCAGGCCAGATGATGGACGGAGCCTGGGCAGCGTCTGGGCGACTGTATTTCCCCCTGCACAGAGCTTGGCCAAGCCCCCTCTCCCTCCCCGCTTGGAGCTGGCCCGAGCCCCCTTTTCCTTCTCCTCCTCCGGCCCCTCCTCTGGCCCAAGCCCCCTCCTTCCCCACACCGGGCTGGCCCAAATCCTGCCACTCACCCCCCTCCAAACCCCTTTCTGGCAAAACAGGGCATTTGCAGCATTTGCTCTGGCCAACTGGTGATCAGCTGGCCAAAGCAAATGGGACAAATGCCCAGTTTTGACCAAGTTGGGACAGCTGAGGCCCAAATGGGACATATGGTTATCCTAGGTCGGGGGTCCCCAAATTTTTTTTGGTTGTGCCCTCCCTTACCTGGTCAGCACCTCCCCACCCCCGGGAGCTGGGGCTGGAGCTAGGCATGGGAACCGGGGCTGCGGTGGGGTCTGGAGTGGGGCCATGGCCAGGAGCGGGGCTGGAGGTGCGGCTGGGAGGCAGCCAGGAGCAGAACCATGGCTAGGGCTGGAGGCAGGGCTGGGGGCTGGGCTGGGTGTCACCCCATCCCCTCCCCTCTATGGGGGCTGACCCAGCCCCCCCAAAGTTCCTCTGTGCCCCTGTAGGGGGCGCACCCCACAGTTTGGGGACCACTGTCCTAGGCTGTGGTAAAAGCCACCAAGGGGGCCAGGGCAGCTGTGGGGAGCCCATGGCCCTCCACCTGCCCTTGGGGGGGAGGGGAACCAGGGTGCCCGAAAGCAGCCCCTGGAACATGTCCCTGCCCCCCCAGGGTACACGACCCAGGGCAGATGGAGGGTCCAGGGCTCCTCACAGTGGCCCAGGCTTCCTGGGCAGCTCTTACCACAGCCCAGCTTCTGGCCAGACCAGGGGGCAGGGCCCTGGGGGAATGGAGGACCAGGGGGCAGGGTGTGACACTGCACCCCATATTCTTCATGGTTGTACGATTAATAATCTAATGGGGGGGTGCAAGTGCTTTGGAGGATAGGATTAAAATTCAGAATGCTCTGGACAAACTGGAGAAATGGTCTGAAGTAAATAGAATGAAATTCAATAAGGACAAATGCAAAGTACTCCACTTAGGAAGGGACAATCAGTTGCACACATACAAAATGGGAAATGACTGCCTAGGAAGGAGTACTGCGGAAAGGGATCTGGGGGTCATAGTGGATCACAAGCTAAATATGAGTCAACAGTGTAACACTGTCGCAAAGAAAGCGAAAGTCATTCTGGGATGTATTAGCAGGACTGTTGTAAGCAAGACACGAGAAGTAATTCTTCCACTCTACTCCACGTTGATTGGACCTTCACTGGAGTATTGCGTCCAGTTCTGGGCGCCACATTTCAGGAAAGATGTGGACAAATTAGAGAAAATCCAGAGAAGAGCGACAAAAATGATTAAAGGTCTAGAAAACATGACCTATGAGGGAATATTGAAAAAATTGGGTTTTTTTTAGTCTGCAGCAAGGGTGGTTTAGATTAGTTCAGTCCCTCACCTCATGGCAGGACTAAGTATTATCTAGACCATTCCTGACAGGTGTTTGTCTAACCTTCTGTTAAAAATCTCCAATGATGGTGACTCCATAACCTCCCTAGGCAATTTATTCCAGTGCTTAACCACCCTGACAGTTAAGAAGTTTTTCCTAATGTCCAACCTAAACCTCCCTTGCTGCAATTTAAGCCCATTGCTTCTTGTCCCATCCTCAGAGGTTAAGAAGAACAATTTTTCTCCCTTCTCCTTGTAACAACCTTTTACATACTTGAAAACTGTAATAATATCCCCTCTCAGTCTTCTCTTTTCCAGAGTAAACAAACACAATTTTTTCAATCTTCCCTCATAGGTCATGTTTTCTAGACTTTTAATCATTTTTGTTGCTCTTCTCTGGATTTTCTCCAATTTGTCCACCTCCTTCCTGAAATGTGGCACCCAGAACTGGACACAATACTCTGGTTGAGGCCTAATCAGTGTAGAATTTAGGGGGAAGGGGTAGCTCAGTTGTTTGCGCATTGGCCTGTTAAACCCAGAGTTGTGAGTTCAATCTTTGAGAGGGCCACTTAGGAATCTGGGGCAAAAGTCATTACTTGGTGCTGCTAGTGAAGGCAGGGGGCTGGACTCAATGACCTGTCAGGGTCCCTTCCAGTTCTATGAGATAGGTGTATATCTCTCTCTATATATATATTTTAGAATAGAGAGGAAGAATTACTTCTTGTGTCTTGCTTACAACACTCCTGCTAATACATCCCAGAATGATGTTCACTTTTTTTGCAACAGCATTAAACTGTTAACTCATATTTAGCTTGTGGTCCACTATGACCCCCAGCTAGGTTGCATTTCCCTAGTTTGTTTATGAGAAGGTCATGCGAGACAGTATCAAAAGCTTTACTAAAGTCAAGATACACCACGTCTACTGCTTCCTCCCTATCAACAAGGCTTGTTACCCTGTCAGAGAAAGGTTGCCGATCCCTGTATTAGGGTATATTTTGGCTGTAACGCAAGGGACCTGCAGGCCACAGTCTGTAAAGTGAGCTAAGGCAAAGTTAGCATACGTATGTCTAGAACCTTTCACCTAGATAAATGGAGCTAAAGCATAAGGTCCATGTATGACTGTGACCTTTAACATAGAGGATGCGTTAAAGCAGGTTGGCATAAGGGCTTTCCTAAGTTCATACCCTTTTCAATTTAACAGGTACACCACAACTTAGAACTTGGAAAAAACTGAAATAACCAGTTAGGACAAAAATAACAAATGTGATCTCTAAGCACAAAAGGGCCATGGTGACAAATTGATGTATATAATAAGTTAAAATAATTAATATGCTAACCAATGGAAAAAAGACACTTCAACATTAGTGAGGTGAGGAAATACAAATAATAAGAAGGAAAAAATCCCCTACTGAATATGCATCAAACATAACGGCGTCAGCGTAACATATTATAAAAGTGGCATCCCAGCCTAGGGGCAGTGGAAAAAAAGAGATGTAGTCCTTGGGAGGTGCCAAAATATGGCCCCTGGTAATAATGGGAAAGGTAATGGTGATAAGAAAAATGATGGCTAACATTTCAGGTTGTTCTACAACAGGGGTCGGCAACCGGCGGCACGCGTGCCAAAGACGGCACGCGAGCCGATTTTTACTGGCACGCTGCTGCCAGCCGGGGGCCCAGCCACCGGCCCCGCTCAGCCCGTGGCTGGCTTGGGGTGAATGGAACCCCTGGGCTGGCAGCAGGCTGAGCGGGGCCGGCGGCCAGGACCCCGGCTGGCAGGACCCAGCAGACGGAACCCCAGACCAGCAGCGGGCTGAGCCACTCAGCCCACCGCCGGTCTGGGGTTCTGTCCGCCGGCCCTGCTCAGCCCGCTGATGGTCTGGAGTTCCGGCTGCCGGCCCCTTGCCAGCCAGGGTCTCGGCCGCCGGCCCCGCTCAGCCCGCTGACGGTCTGGAGTTCCGGCCGCCGGCCCCTTGCCAGCCAGGGTCTCGGCCGCCGGCCCTGCTCAGCCCGCTGCCGGCCTGGGGTACTGGCAGCCAGCCTAGGGCTCTGCTCCTGGCCTGGTCCCAGTGCTCTGCAGCCCTTATCAAAAACTACACTACAATTAGCTTAAAAACTTGAAAACTTAAAAACTTTGTTTATTACAGTAATCGTGAAAACATGTATAATGTTAATAAATACATAGGTTTGATGAAACAAAGTAGTTGTACTTACGTGCCTGTGCTTAGTTTGTGTTTTTGATGATTTACCTTCTAAAAAAATCTTGCATGTGTCACACCCCCAGAAAGGGCATCTCGCACCCCCAGGGGGTGCGTGCAACCCAGGTTAAGAACCACTGCTCTAAACTGATAAGATCTGCATTTTAATTTAATTTCAAATGAAGCGTCTTAAACATTTAAAAACCCTTATTTACTTTACATACCACAATAGTTTAGTTCTATATTATAGACTTATAGAAAGAGACCTTCTAAAAACGTTAAAATGTATGACTGGCATGCGAAACCTTAGAGTGAATAAATGAAGACTCAGCACAGCACTTCTGAAAGGTTGCCGACCCTTGCTCTACAAGGACTGGGGTAAGTAAATATATGGGTGTGTAGATGTACATTCTGTTTGTAACTGTGCTAAATGTATTAATAAACTAGATTTGTAAATATAAAAATGTCCCTGTCGTGTAAGTGATGCAGCTGTGCACATCAGGACTCCCAACTACATAATAATTTAAATAAAACTGGGCCTGATCTTGGGGCAAAAACCTATCAACCCTCAAAGTGATAACTGGGGATTCTTAAGTAATCAATATGATTAATAATCTAAAATCAGGCTGCTGGCTGTAGACCTGGGCTCTGAGACTCACTTCCACGGGTCTCTTTTTGCCGTAGACAAACCCTGAATGCTTTGGCTAGTCCCCTAACCACTGACGTGGGACACTTCTGCAGCCTCACACTCCAGTCCTGCTAACAATGCCTCTTGGGGAGGGGGGATAGCTCAGTGGTTTGAGCATTGGTCTGCTTAAACCCAGGGTTGTGAGTTCAATCCTTGAGATGGCCACCCAGGAATCTGGGGCAAAATCAATACTTGGTCCTGCTAGTGAAGGCGGGGGCTAGACTCAATGACGTTTCAGGGTCCCTTCCAGTTCTATGAGATAGGTATATCTCCATATATTAATTTTTCTTTTGTGTTTAGAATATAATCAATGAATCGAAGGCCTGTAATACTTGAGCTGGTTTCCCATTGCTGGGAGAAGAACTATTCTTAGCCTTATCTTGAGGACAAAAAGCTGATGAGCTGACCTCTGGCTAGAGTTTGATTCTCTGCACAGCCCATGTTAGAGCACCCTTGGCACCATCAACCAGCTGGAGATAGCTGGCACGCACCGTGCTGTGCCCACTTCTCCTCCCCATCCCTGGTGCTCGCTGTGTGCCGGGGCGGTGGGGATGGGGGCATAGGACCCAGCTACCCCAGCCTGCTGGGGGAGTGGCTTGGAGCAGAGTCTCTGCCCTGAGGGTGTCTATACTGTGATTGCCGCTCGTGTGGACATACCTGATCTAGCTTTAATTTCGCAAGCACAGGTACTGGAGCAATGAAGCCGTGGCAGCATGCATTTCAGTGTGAGCTGTACAAGTCTGCCTAGAAAGGTGGGTAAGTACTCCCGGGGCTGGCCTGTACAGAAGTGCGGGCTGCCGCAGCATCCCTGCACTGGTCCCGGATCTAGCTAGATTACAGCTGCTTGAGCTGTAAGTGATTACGATATAGCTGTGCCCTTAGACTCCCAGTGAAAGATGCAGCCCTCCTGTTAACTGAAGACAGCAATTCTGCAGTGCATCGACGTTACCATTGCTAGAAACCTACTGAACTACCAACATTGGGGCCAAAGTGGGAAAAACAAATACAGACCCCTGAATATTCTGAGATGTGTGGGGAGGATGATTGGGTCAAAGCCCTGAATCTGCTTCTGCAGTTTAACTCCAGGTCAGATCCCAAACTAGAAGGGTCCCATTTTCTGAATCCAGTTTGGTTGGGGCCCAAGACGGCAGAAACTTCTTGTGAGGCCTCAGTGCTGTCTAGCCCTTAACCAGAATCTAAATCCTAATCCTGGGTTAGCCTCAAGCCTGAACCCCAAACCGTAGTATAAATCCAATCTGGAGCCAAACACTGCTTCCCAGGCCCATCCTTACAGAGAGAAAAAAGTGACAGACACAGATGCTGCTGTATCCCCCAATCACTTAAATCCTGTAAGGTTTTAAAAGCCTGTTTTACCAGAGAAAATAATATACGCACAATTCCACTCCCTGCTTCACTCGTCTGACACTTGCAATAGAGGCTTCTTGTCTAAAAAGACAATTAATTTGTAACTGGATTTGTCTATAAGTAGCACTTCGCAATAAGTGGCAATTTATCACTAGTTCCTCTGTTTGTTTGCACTGTTAACGAGGCGCTCTTTTGCTATTCCTGGGGGGCGGGGGAGATAATGGGTAACTTTCCCATACCAAGCACTCCTGTACCATTGCACTGCAAGATGGGTGCCTCCGATTTACTGTTGTGCTTTTAAAACACTGTTCTGAAGCCATGTATTCATAGAACTACAACAAAGCCTTTAAAAAGTGAGCTTTATAAATCAACTGAATGGTGATTGGCTGCCACAGAATAGCTCACTTCCTTCCTTTAGCCAATCAGAATGGTTAATGCCGTTATTGACCCTGCCGTGGCAGCGGCTCAGGTGGATGGTCACACGCTGAAGTCAGTGAGGCCCAGGGGTCTGCCCAATGGCAAGATGGGGGACAGAGGGGTTCCACTGTAACATCATGCATCCACCTGACAAAACGACGGCCTTTCTCCCAGGCAGTTAGTTCAACGGGAACGGAGTCAAGGCCGCAGTGCGGTGTTGCTCTGTGGGCTGTCTTTTGAAGGTGCCTGTGACGATGTGTGCAAAATTGTGACTGCAAATGAAGCATTCAAAGTTTTGAGTTAATGGGTCAGTTCAGTGTAACGCTTTAAACCCAGATCATGCTGACCAGGCCCGTCTCATAATCACCTTGTGACCCCCACCATCTGTCTATATGCATCTGTTTTCTCTTGTCATACTTAGCCCTAAAGAGCTTACAGACTGTCTTTTTTTTTTTTTTTTTATTCCATTTTTGTACCGCACCAACACAATGGGGTCCTGGTCTCTAACTACCTGCAATACGATAATAGCAATAAGAAGAACTATTCGTATATATGTGCAAAGGGCACAGTTATTGATTTCTGTTGTGTCAATGTGTGTTTAAACCCTTACTGACTGCTAAAGCAACAGCTGTATAATGTGATTTTTATTTGCCGTGTAGGGCTAACATTTTCAAAAGGGACTTGGGCACTTGAGCCCAGATCCATTTCAATGGCAATTAGGAGCCTAAATACCTTTGGGGATCTGGGGCCATAGGTTCCTAAATCCCATTGGCTTTACAGGATATTTAGGCGCCAACATCACTTGTGAAAATGGGACTTGGGTGCTTTTGAAAGGATTATCCTGGAGCTTAATGGCTTTCTTGGGAGCCATTCTCTGCATTATAAAATATTATTTCGATTATTGTAATGCCTAGGCCCCCTAGTCCTACACCATGACCCCAGTGTGCACAGAACAATCCCAGTGTAAGCTAAGAGACAACAGCTGGATGCAGACAGCCAGGGATACAAGGAAACAATGAGACAATATTAGTCAGCCTTGACAGGCCATAGGCTCTGCACACAGCAGCCTGTTATCAAGGTTTATGCAGGCATCACAGCGAAGGAGAGGTTTGAGGAGGGATTTGAAGGAGGACAAGGAGTGAGTTTGGTGGATGTTTACAGGAAGCTCTTCCCAAGTGTGAGAAGCAGCCCGGGAGAAAGCACGAAGGGGCTGATTTGAAAATGTAACAAGTGGGCAATGGAGGCTGGGATAATGGGCTGAGTGGGGGCGGGAGCTGACATATCGATGGTGAATGAGAGATGGGTGGTAGAGTGGGGTTCGGCCGTGAAGGTCCTTGAAAGTGAAGACAAGTAGCTTATGTTTGACATGGCCGAGAACGGGGAGTCAGAGGAGGGATGCAAAGGGGGTGTGTGACATGGTCAAAGTAATGGACTAGGTGAATGATCTTTGCAGCAGCCTTCCAAAGGGATACCAGGGGGGCAAGACTGCATTTGTCCAGGCCAGAGAGAAGGAGGTCTCTATAATCAAGACGTGAGAAGATGAGAGTTGTGGCTGAATGACACAAAAATGTATTCATATACTTAAGATTAAAAATTGACAGTTAATTCACCCATGTCTCTCAAAGCTAATCATACTTGGTAGCTCACCTCGAGCCTTTCTCTGTCAATGAGCATCTGGTGGGGACGGGAGGGGTGAACTCCTATCCCTGATTCCTTTCTATGATCTCTCATGTATATCCTGTCCTCTCCATTGCTGCTGAAACCTGCTCCAGGCTCGGGAGTATAGAGAGGCAGTTGCCCAGTACTCTCAAAGGAGGAAAAATCCAGCCATGTTCAGCAACCTTGGAGTGAAGAGCGGTTCTAGCTTTCTGTCTCTGTCCATAAGTGCCCGTTTTATTGCTCTGTACAACCCATAACAGAGCAAACAGGGACATAAAACAGGTCTGAATGCCAATGACTGCCATTCTGCATGTTTTGCATTGGTAGCTTGGATGCTTTATAGGCGTCTGAGAGCTGTTCTCGGATACCAATTGCATTTTTCTGCTGTCATGGCAACCTCTATAGATTCTGGTCACAGCTTTGGCCTCCCCTGCTGCAGCTGACCATAGAAACGTTACCTAAAGCAATGTCAATCAACAAAGCAATGGGAGATACACGGCCAGAGGTCAGACGGGGTCTCAGGGAGATCCCACGGGATTTATAAAGCCAAGAACATGCTCTGTGAACAGGGATCGCTCTGAATTGCTAATGAAGGACAGAATTCTCCCACTATGGCTTGGCCTGAATTTTTTTTTTTACTTTTGGATCTAAAGCAAAACTGTGTGTGGGTGCAGCATACTCATTGCTGGAGAGAATACTTACATAAGGCTTAGCTGACGCAGAGCCTGCTGTGAGCTCCATTGTGTGAAGCCTACACGCCCAGAGATAATTACACAGTCCTGTACCGCCGGGATAGAATAACATGAAGGCTTTAGACACATTTGTTTTGAAATACTGCTCCCTGGGGCCACCTCATGAGACACATTTCCTCCTAGGCAGGATTCTGGGGGTGGTGGTGGCAGGCCATCTCTCTCTAGCCTGCACAGCGCTGTTGTGGCAGAACACATGGTCTAAGGGAAAGCTGGTGGTAGCCGTCACCATCTCATCCCAGTTTCCAGTGACCACGTTTCTCAGGTTTAAAGTTCACAGCTAATAAACAGAGCTGAGCATAGTAGATGTGCGTGATCCTGACGGGGATAGATGTACCTGCAACTGTGTCCCAAGAGACCAGTTCTGTGCCTCTCCCACCCAGGAAATGTAGTCCTAAACCCAGACTCTAAGTTTCAAGGTGGTAGCGGTGAAGTATTATCTGCTAATGGACCCTTAGACAGCCTTATAGTGACATATCAGTGTGATGGGTTCCCCACCCTTCGGGGTGCCGCCTGGAACTGGGGTACCATTGACCCCACCTGACCCACCAGCCTGGGCTCCCTTTCACCCTGTAAGGGTGTGACAAGCTGCAGACACGCTCCCGGTCTCACACTTTCACACCAGCACACAGGGAGGGACACACCCAGCTGCAGAAACACAAAGACACTGAAATCAGCTCTGCATGGGAAGGCACAGCTAAGGAACTGCCCAGTACTCAAGTGCACACCTCCTTCCGGAGGGCAAACCCAAAATTATACCATCTTGCACTGCACAGAGATCTGTACAGCGTAACCTCATGAACTTCGCACCCTCCCTCAATGTGGAGAGGAATAGACACAGCTTTCTGCCACACACTGGTTTTAGACAAAACAAAACAAGTTTATTAACTACAAAAGGTAGATTTTAAGTGATGATTATAAAGGACAGCAAACAGATCAAAGCAGATTTTCTAGCAAATAAAACAAACACACAATCTAAGCTTTAGTATGTTAAGAAATTGGAGATGTGTGGCAAATTCTCACCCTAAATGTTGTTTTAGGCAGATTGCAGAGAGTCTTGAAGGCAAGCAGCACTTGCTTGCAGCTTAAAACTCCAGATATTCCTTTCACAGGCCAGACAACCCTCTAGCCTGGGTTCAACCCTTCTCCCCAGCTCAGGCTTTTTCTTTCTCAGGTGTTTCCAGCAGTCTTCTTTTTTGGGCGGGGAGTCAGTGAAGAACAAATCGCGATGTCACTCTCCTGCCTTAAATAGTTTTAGCACACGGTGGGAACCCTTTGTCTCCCAGTTTGATTCCCACGCTCGGTCAGTGGAAAAACACTAGTGTTATGATGGAGTCCAGTACCAGGTGGCTTGGTCACATGACTCTGTAGGGCCACCGCAGCCATGACTTAGAGGCTGTGTGCAGCATCCCCAGGAAGGCTTCCCCCATAAGTGATTAGTATCTTCTAAGGTTGGCGGGAGGGATAGCTCAGTGGTGTGAGCACTGGCCTGCTAAACCCAGGGTTGTGAGCTTAATTCTTGAGGGGGGCCATTTGGGGATATGGGGCAAAAATCTGTTGGATGATCTAATTGGAGATTCATCCTGCTTTAAGCAGGGGGTTGGACTAGATGACTTCCTAAGGCCCCTTACAACCCTGATATTCTATTATTCTCCTAATGGCCCTTCCCAGCTAGCCATCTAGACTGATTGCATTGTGTCTAGTAGGTGTTCCAAGTGTAAACACAGTTGTAATAGATGCATAGACAATATTCCTAACTTCAGATACCTAAATGGTACACACCAACAAATATGATAGTCATATTCAGTAAATCATAATCTTTTCAATGTCACATGACCTATCTTGTATCAAATACATCATCATTATGCCATACTCGTATCAGAACAATATCTCTATGAAGAATATGGGGGCGTGGCATCACACTGGGCTCATCTGGAGGCCAAAGCCTTGAGTTGCTACTGTGCACTGAAAATTTCTGGTTTAAGCCAGCAGGGCAAAAATATTCCATCAGTCTGTGTCTTATGTGGCTCCAGCTGAGATGCTCCCTGGACTGCCTCTCTATTTGCTACGCCCACCAGTGGGTTCCTCCTGTTTGTGGTCCCCAAGAATCAGTGCAGTCCTTCCTTCCTTCCCTAGATCTCTGAGGTCAAGGCTCCACCCTATGGAGCCTTTGCAATACTTCAGAGACACTGAGGGCATGGCTACACTTGCAAATGTAGAGCGCTTTGAGTTAAACCAGCTGTGACAGTGTACCCCATAAGGCTTTATGGGGGGGGGGGCGTGCTTATAAATGTATGTATGACATAACTGGAATATGTTTTGTGCTGCCTGTGCCATGTAATATATCTCTGTGAAGGTTATGGTCTACTATATCTATTCATCCTATCTGTACACATGTATCATTTTCTACTTGAGGCTAAGAATATGGGCTGTATACTTGCTTGGTTTCTAAGTAAGCTTTGGGAGGCATTTGATCAGTTTCTTTAGGAAGGAATTTGCAAGGTTAAGTACCTGATCAGGAAGCACTTGGGGAACAATGCATCTTGGAATGCTCCAATCCACATAAGAAGTCTTCCTGGGGACATACAAGATACCATGTGGACAATTGCTTCGGCCTGTAAAGACTGAGTCATGCAGGGACATGTGACTTGCCCAGGTTACTCCAGAACGCCATCTTGGAGCTGGACTTTCCATAGGAGTGAGGAGGGGGGTCTCCATCCACAAGAGAAAGTCTGTTTAAACCCGTGGGAGACCCCTCCATTTTGTCCTCAGCTGGCTAAGGAAGGAGCCTCTCCACCCCCCCCCCCCCAGGATACTTGAAGGGAACTGGAACAAAGGAGAGTAACTACAGGGGGTGTGAGTGATTGCTGGACCCAGGCTAAAAGGAGATTAGCCTGTAAAAGGGAGCATTCTGGAACTGGTGAGGAACTTATCTGTATTTAGTTTGATTAGACATAGATTTGCACATTTTATTTTATTTTACTTGGTGACTTACTTTGTTCTGTCCGTTACTACTTGGAACCACTTAAATCCTATTGTCTGTATTTAATAAAATCACTTTTTATTTAGTAATTTACTCAGAGTATGTATTAATACCTGGGGGAGCAAACAACTGTGCATATCTCTCTATCAGTGTTATAGAGGGCGAACAATTCATGAGTTTGCCCTGCATAAGCCTTATGCAGGGTAAAACGGATTTGTCTGGGTTTAGACCCCATTGGGAGTTGGGCATCTGAGTGCTAAAGACAAGCACACTTCTGTGAGCTGTTTTCAGGTAAACTTGCAGCTCTGGGACAAGTGATTCAGATCGTGGGTCTGTGTTGGAGCAGATGGGAGTGTCTGGCTCAGCAAGACAGGGTGCTGGAGTCCTGAGCTCACAGGGAAAACAGAAGCAGGGGTAGTCTTGGTACGTCAGGTGGCAGCTCCCAAGGGGGTTTCTGTGATCCAACTCGTCTTCTGTGATCACACCAGCCTTCGTAGAGCGCAGTAGGGAAAGCGCTGCAGTCTATCCACACTGACAGCTGCAAGCGCACTGGCGTGGCCACATTTGTGGCACTTGCAGCAGCCACAGAGAGCAGTGCATTGTGGTAGCTATCCCAGCATGCAAGTGGCTGCAACGTGCTTTTCAAATGGGGGTGGGGTGGGGTGGAGTGTGACAGGGAGTGTGTTGTGTGTATGTGGGGGGAGAGAGAGTGGATTTTTGGGGGGCTGAGAGCATGTCAGCATGCTGTCTTGTAAGTTCAGACGGTAGCAGATCTCCCTCTCCCCCCCCGCCTCTCTCTCACACACAGCATTCCACAGTAATGGTTTGCTTTGATATCCACATTCCTGCAGCGAGTCCAAAACAATGACAAGAGTGGCCACTTGACTTAAGGGGATTATGGGACGTTTCCGGAGGCCAATCAGAGCGCAGTAATGCAACACCTCGTTCACACTGATGCCCAGGCGTTCCAGCCGAGGCACACCAAGCGTTATGCTTCTCGCCAAGGTGGATTACCAGGAGCGTTCTAGCCGCGGAGTCAGAGCTGTCTACGTGCCTCGCCAGTGTAGACGGGTCATGAGTTAAAGCGCCCGAGGCTGCTTTAACGCGCTCTAACTCACAAGTGTAGCCAAGCCCTGAGTGGCACTGAGCTGGCCCCAGTTAGCCCAGGTGGTATCTCCTCAGCATGAGTTTGCTGCCAGGATGAACTAGTTCCTCATGGATGGGTTATGAGACCTAGGCCATGTCTGAGTCTGGGGTTCTAATTGCCAAATGTCATTCTGAGCGTTGCACTTTGGGCCTGATCTTAAAGCCTTGGGAATCTTTCCACTAACGTCAATAGGCTTTGCTGAGGGCCCTTAAAGTGGGGATGGCTCAGAAGAAGCCCAGCTCCAGTTTTTCATTTCACCATTTTGAGAAATTAAAAAAAAAAAAAAGTTGAGAATTGAATGAAGAATTGAAATGATTGAACGGATGGAAATGATTTGACTTCCGCTTTGTTCTGTGAGCAAGAGACTGATGAGCTAGGTGATGCCTTTCTGTTGCTGATTCGGTCCATGAATGCAATACGGCATTGAATGGAAGTGTCACTACAAAGCAGACTGATGAGTAGATCCTGTTACCCCTTTCAGAGTAGCAGCCGTGTTAGTCTGTATCTGCAAAAAGAACAGGAGTACTTGTGGCACCTTAGAGACTAACAAATTTATTTGAGCATAAGCTTTCGTGGGCTACAGCCCACTTCATCGGATGCATGTAGTGGAAAATACATTAGGAAGATATATCTATCTATATATCTCCTTATAGTGTGTATGGTAACACCCATTGTTTCATGTTCTCTGTGTGTGTATATATGTGTATATATACACACAGAGAGAACATGACACAATGGGTATTACCATACACACTATAAGGAGAGTGATCAGTTAAGGTGAGCTATTACCAGCAGGAGAGAAAAAGAACTGTTTGTAGTGGTAATGAAAATGGCCCATTTCCAGCAATTGACAAGGAGATGTGAGGAACTGTAGGGTGGGGGGAATAAGCATGGGGAAATAGTTTTACTTTGTGTAATGGCCCATCCACTCCCAGTCTTTATTCAAGCCTAATTTGATGGTGTCCAATTTGCAAATTAATTCCAATTCAGCAGTCTCTCATTGGAGTCTGTTTTTGAAGTTTTTTTGTTGTAATATTGCGACTTTTAGGTCTGTAATCGAGTGACCAGGGAGATTGAAGTGTTCTCGAACCAGTTTTTGAATGTTATAATTCTTGACGTCTTACGTGTTACCCCTTTGTGACCCAAGCAGCTAGCCAAAATTTGGGGTCGTGTGGGTTGCCTCCATTAGGAGGAGAAATTGATGATGGAATCAGGTGTTTCTTTGATACAGGCTTGTTTATTTACAGAGAATGTACACAGTCGTTTCCTGAACACGGTAAGAATCAAACGGGAGATGATTTCTTTGCTCACAGTTCCAAGCCCCTTCAACCCAGTGCTCAGAGCCAAACGCTCTCTCTTTACTTTTTTGGGTGGGCTGTGTTCCCAGAACAACTCCAGGCTCTGCCCTGGGCTTTCTGCCCCTTCTCTGGGTCTGTTTCTGTGGGGTTTTTCACTGCATGTGTGTCTCCCTCCCTCTCTCTCACACACCCCTTCACCTCTGTTAAAACAATACCAGGCAAAACCCCACTGCCCACATGTGATTTGCATGTGCCTGTGTTTTGTGTGGTGGCACCTATTGTTTCAGCTACCTGGTTTCATACAAGAGCTTAATTGTGTGGTGCTCCCCAGGGGGCGGGAATACGGGCCAGGGGCTGCTTTTGGGCACCCTGGCCCCTGCCCAGGGCAGGTGGAGGGTCTAGGGCTCCCCACAGTGGCTGGGCTCCCTGGGCCGCTCTTACCACAGCCCAGCTCTGGCTTCCGGCCTGGTCAGGGGGTGGGGCATCAGGGGGAAGAGGAGGAGCAGGGGCGGGGCCCCTGAGAGGGGCCGGGCCTCATGGCAAGAGGGGGATAAGTCCCCCCTCAGCCTCCTCACTGTGAAGAGGCTGGCACTGCGGCCAGGTGCTGTGCTTTGCGGTGGATCAGCTCCCTGCCTGTGCCACTCTGCGCCTGCTGGAGGCGTGCACTTTGGGGGGGGGGGCAACATGGCCCCCTGATACCCAAACGAAGCCCAGGTGAAAAAATGGGTGGGCATAGCCCTCCCACTTTTAAAATAGGGGGGAGCCATGGCTCCCCTGGCCTGGTTCCGGCGCCCCTGATCACCACATGTGGTGTACCTCATCCAGTGCATTAAAAGCCCCAGTAACAGCTCTGTGGGTGAAACCAGGCAATCACTACACTCTCAAATGAGCTTACATAGGGTGTGGGGGTTGTGTTTTTGTTTTTGGGCTTTTCTCATTTTCCTGTGGGTGAACACTTTTCACAAAGCAGCCAGTCTGTGTCTGACCTATCAGTCCTCATCCTCACAGGAAATTTGCACAACACTTGCAAAAGATGAGCCTGGGAGCTTAAATTCATTACTCTGCTAGACACTAAAAATCATGGACTGAACAGAGACACTGGATTTATGGCTTATCACAACTAGCTGTAACCCACTAACCCCCTGTTTTTGTCCTATGCCTGCAGAGGTTTTAACAGGCCACTCTACCTTGAATTGTCCCTTACAATATGTGCTCACTACTTATGCTAAACAATCTGTTCCACCTGGCATTTTGCTGTGATGCTCGGAGTACCTTTCCCAGAGCCGAAGAAGAGCTCTGTGTGGCTCCAAAGATTTTTTTCTCACCAACGGAAGTTGATCCAATAAAAGCCATTACCTCCCTCACCGTGTCTCTCTAACATCCTCGGACTGACACAACTACAGCTACACTGCATACGTAAGCTAAGACAACACAAGGAAATGACTTTCCCAAAAGGATGCTTTAGAGTGGAAGATCAGTATGCATCCTGCAATATTGTCCCTTGCTTATTAGTTCTCTAGTCTTTCAGGAAATCCAGGAGAGAGGACCCAAATTTGTAATGTGTAAAACACATGCACAAACACCCCCATTCAAAAAGAATCCACGCTTTCAGGGCTTGTTTGTCCAGGAAAGAGCACAAGCCAATTTTTCTTCCATTGTAGGTCACCTTTTAAAGGTTGTCTGGGCTGATAAAGAGAGGCAGGAGTGGCCAGGTACTAGCCTAGCACTTGGGAAAACAGGGTTCATTTTCCTGCTGTGCCCCAGACATCCTCGGTGCCTCAATTACCCTTCTGTAAAATGGGCATAACAGCACTTCACTACCTCAGCAGGGGGCTGGTAAGATAAATGCATGAAAAAGTTGCAGGGTGCTTATACTATGTAATGGGGGCCCCGTAAGCACCTAAAATGTATGATTTGCTTTTGCCATTTTCACAATCTGAATCACGTCACATGTCTACTTCAGTCTGATTTGTGACTGATGGTCGCTACTAGTTAGTCCCATAAGGCAATGCACTTTGCATTGCACTGACTAGGCTGCAATGAGAGAGAGGCTGGTACTTCTGAAGGAGCCTGAGAGCGTTCACCATCCAAATCCCACTGAATATTCTAACTCCCTTAGGTTTCTTTCAGAATCCCAGATTATCAAAAAATCTCTGTTGTGCATGACCTGGTCCATGTTTGGATAACTGGGCCTGCGAATTTGGGGGAATATGGAAGAACAGATGGAGGCTACTGGAGCGAGCTTCACCATCATGGCTGCCATCCCCTGCCCCTGTTTCCTGGGCCCTTGGACCCTCGTCATCCTGATTTTGAGAAATGTCTGGGCCAGAGAGAGGACCCAGATGATATCCCTCCAGCTGAAGCCCAAACACCACCTAAGGTGAAACAGGATCAGATTCTAACAGCAGCTCCAACCCATCTCTGCTAACTTCTTCTCTTTTCCCCAAAGGACCGTTGCTACCATCTGGGGGTATGTCTACACTACGAGAGTAGTTCGATTTTAGTTAAATCGAATATGTGCAATCGATATTAGAAAGTCGAACGTGTGTGTCTACACTAAGGACAGTAATTCGACTTTGTCAGTCCACACTACCAGGGAAAGCGTCGACATTGGAAGCAGTGCACTGTGGGCAGCTATCCCACAGTTCCCGCAGTCCCCGCTGCCCAGTGGAATTCTGGGTCGAGCCCCCAATGGCTTCTGGGTAAAAAATTGTGGCGAGGGTGCTTTTGGGTAACTGTCGTCATCCGTCAGTCACTACCGCCCTGCCTCCCTCCCTGAAAGCGCCGGCGGGAAATCAGTTCGCGCACTTTTTGATCAGTGACAGCGCGGACGCCACAGCACTGCGATCATGGATCCCGCTGCGACCATCGCTGCAGTTGTGGCTGTTCTCAACGCCTCGCACCTTATCATACACCTTTCCCACAGGCAGATGCAGAGAAATCAGGCGAGGAGGCTACGGCACCGCCGTGAGGGCCTGAAGTCGGAGAGTAGCACAGAGCTGTCAGAAACCACGAGCCCCAGCGCCCAGGACATCACGGTGGCAATGGGGCATGTGGATTTTGTTGAACGGCGATTCTGGGCCCGGGAAACAAGCACGGACTGGTGGGACCGCATAGTGCTTCAGGTCTGGGATGAATCCCAGTGGCTGCGAAACTTTCGCATGCGGAAGGGGACTTTCCTGGAACTTTGTGACTTGCTGTCCCCTGCCCTGAAGCGCAAGGACACCCGCATGCGAGCAGCCCTGACTGTCCAGAAGCGAGTGGCCATAGCCCTCTGGAAGCTTGCAACGCCGGACAGCTACCGGTCAGTCGCGAACCACTTTGGCGTGGGCAAATCTACCGTGGGGGTTGTTGTCATGCAAGTAGCCAAGGCAATCGTCAAGGTACTGCTGTCAAAGGTAGTGACTCTGGGAAACGCGCAGGTCATCATAGATGGCTTTGCCGCGATGGGATTCCCAAACTGCGGTGGGGCTATAGATGGGACTCACATCCCTATCCTGGGACCGGGCCACCAGGCCAGCCAGTACATCAATAGAAAGGGCTACTTTTCAATGGTGCTGCAAGCACTGGTGGACCATCGGGGACGGTTTACAAACATCTACGTCGGATGGCCGGGCAAGGTTCATGACGCTCGCGTGTTCAGGAACTCTGGTCTGTTTAGACGGCTGCAGGAAAGTATTTACTTCCCGGACCACAAGATAACTGTTGGGGATGTGGAGATGCCTACAGTCATCCTCGGGGACCCAGCCTACCCGCTAATGCCCTGGCTCATGAAGCCCTATACTGGCGCCCTGGACACAGAAAAAGAACTCTTCAACTACCGGCTGAGCAAGTGCAGAATGGTGGTGGAGTGTGCTTTTGGCCGTCTCAAAGGGAGATGGAGAAGCTTACTCACTCGCTGTGATCTCAGCGAAACCAATATCCCCATCGTTATTGCAGCTTGCTGTGTGCTCCACAATCTGTGTGAGAGCAAGGGGGAGACCTTTATGGCGGGGTGGGAGGTTGAGGCAAATAGCCTGGCTGCTGATTATGCCCAGCCAGACAGCCGGGCGATTAGAAGAGCCCAGCGGGACGCGCTGTGCATCCGGGAGGCTTTGAAAGCTAGGTTCCTGAGTGAGCAGGGCAACCAGTGACTATTAAGTTTGTTTACAGAGAAGCTGAACCTGCCCCCGTTTCTTTACCCAGTTGCCGTCGACTATCCTCTCCACTTACATACCCCCTTCACCCCCTTCCCAAAAAATAAAATCTGTTCTGTTTTGTTCATGGACACCGTTGTCTTTATTACTGTTTTCGCGGGAATGTTTTAAACCTGGGACGCAGACTGTGGCGGGGGGCGGGTTTAGGGTTGTGATGCAAATGATGCTTCTAAACTCCAGGAAAGACAGGCTCCGCGGTGGTGGACTGGTAGTTTCAACGGAGCCTGCCAGCCCTCCTGGCCGGGACTGCGTGTATGTGTCGGCTATGTGACTGTCTTGCAGGGGGAGGAGGGTTACAGATCCCCTGCTGCGCGGCTCTGTGATCCAGGGTAAGGACCGCTGCATAAGATCTGTAACTGCCCTCCCCCGCCACCAAGTCACAGAGCAACACCACCGCCCCCACCACAGAAAACATGAAAACCACCTCCCAGACTAACCAGGATAACTAGTCACTGCACTGTATATGTGCCCTGCTGCTGCACCTGCCCCCTGCTAAAGGTGACTGTCCTGTCCAATGACCAAGGCCCTTCCCCCTCCTTCAGACAGACTCCCCTCCAAAAGAAGAGGATGGAAACAGAAATGAACAGAAACGTATTCTTTATTAACAACCGCACATGGAACGGGGGGGTGAAACTTGGACGGGGTCTTGTGTGAGGCCGATAGGAAAGGACTTTTCAAATTTTGGGGAATGAGAGCCTTCTAGTGGTAGAGCAGTCCGCAGGGGTGGAGTGAAATTTTTCCCGGCCCCTTCCACCCCTCCGTGTTTGGACTTTGGGTGAGGGGTGTATGGGACTTGGTGGCGGGGCAGGGCAGTTAGAGAGAGACTGCAGCGGGGCTCTCTCCTCCTGCCTCCGGTCCTGCAGAACATCCACAAGGCGGCGGAGCGTGTCCGTTTGCTCCCTCATTAGTCCAAGCAGCGTTTGAGTAGCCTGCCTGTCCTCCTGTCGCCACCTCTCCTCCCGTTCCATGTTTGCCCGGTGCATTTGGGACAAGTTCTCCCTCCACTGTGTCTGCTGGGCTGCCTGTGCTCGGGAGCATTCCATTAGTTCAGCAAACATGTCTTCCCGTGTCCTCTTCTTCCTCCTCCTAATGTGCGCTAGCCTCTGGGCAGATGTGGCTGTGGGAATTGGAAAAAGGGAGTGAATTCCTGAGACAGAGCAATGTATCTGTGAACAGAGAACATAGTCTTTCTCTGTGAACAAGACCATGCAGAGCACCTATCACACGCGCACTGAGGACAAGGTCGAATTTTCGGCCCTCGCCTACAGTGCCTGCGGTCTTGCTGTGGCGAGCTGAGGAGCAGGGCAGGACACCGGACTTTGTCTAGATGGCAAACATGGTAAGCCGTAGACTTGTGGCCGCTTAAAACTTTAAGAGTGGCACTGGCCTCCTTTCACATAGAAAGCAATGCGAGTCTCTGCTGGCAGCAATCCTGCAAGCATGAACTCTGCCCCTGTCCCAGCCCCTCGCGGCTGTAAACCGCGTGGCTGTAAACCGGCGGTTGCAGTTCTGTAAAGGGACGGGCAAGCAGTCCCAATACTAACTTTCCCCTACCGATTTCACAGCAGGGAGTCATGCCTGACATCACCCTCCTGAAGGTCTCCGAGAGCCAGAAGGAGAAGATGCTCCGGGACAGCCTGCAGAAACCGGGGCCATTTGCTGCACTGCTGTGCAAGGCCATGATCCCGGAGTACCTGCTGGCGTTGTGGCAGGGAAACGTGTCCTACCACGGGGGGCCTAATAAGCTGTCCCTGCCCAGGAACCTGCTGATGAGGCTTGAAAAACATCTGCAGGAGGTGTATGAGGAGTTCTCCCCGGAGGATGTCGCCTCGATCCCCGGTTACATTGACCAGTTCTTGGCTTAGGTGCCCTTGGAGGGACAAATGACTGCAGGGTTTTGGGCACTATAATCATGAAGCGGACATTGTGAGATTTTTTTAAAATGGTTCGGACTATATATTGAGGCGCCCAAAGACGGAGTAATCATGATACACTTTGCACTGATTCCCCTTTTGTTTGACTTTCCTGTTTACATGTTTTGAAGCACTTTACCCACTGTTAATATTTTCAATCTTCCTGTTTTGTTGCAAATAAATGTTTACATGTTTTAAAGCACTTTCGCTACTGTTAATATTTTAAATATGCCAGTTATGTTGTAAATAAATGTTTGGATATTTAAAACACTTACTGCTTGATCCTTCCCCTGAATTTGTGTCTGGGGTAACGGCTGGGGAGGGTTGGTAGGGGATCTCTGTCAGGGTGATGAAGAGCTCCTGGCTGTCGGGCAAATCAGCGTTGTAAGCGCTGTCTACTGCCTCGTCCTCCTCATCTCCTTCCTCCTCTTCCCCGTCCGCTGAGGAACCGGCCGCGGACAATATCCCATCCTCAGAGTCCACGGTCAGTGGTGGGGTAGTGGTGGCGGCCGCACCTAGGATGGAATGCAGTGCCTCGTAGAAACGGGATGTGTGGGGCTGGGATCCAGAGCGTCCGTTTGCCTCTTTGGTCTTCTGGTAGCCTTGTCTCAGCTCCTTGATTTTCACGCGGCACTGCGTTGCATCCCGGCTGTAGCCTCTCTCTGCCATGGCTTTAGAGATCTTCTCATAGATCTTTGCATTCCGTCTTTTGGAGCGCAGCTCGGAAAGCACGGACTCATCTCCCCACACAGCGATGAGATCCAAGACTTCCCGATCCGTCCATGCTGGGGCCCTCTTTCTATTGGATTGCACGGCCATCTCTGCTGGAGAGCTCTGCATCGTTGCCACTGCTGCCACTGCTGCTGAGCTCGCCACGGTGTCCAAACAGAAACTGCGCTTCAAACTGCCCAGACAGGAAAAGGAATTCAAATTTTCCCGGGGTGTGGCTGGTCAGAGCATCCGAGCTCGGACTGCTGTCCAGAGCGTCAACAGAGTGGTGCACTGTGGGATAGCTCCCGGAGCTATTAGCGTCGATTTCCATCCACACCTAGCCTAATTCGATATGGCCATTTCGAATTTAGCGCTACTCCTCTCGTTGGGGAGGATTACAGAAATCGATTTAAAGAGGGCTCTATGTCGAACTAAATGGCTTCGTGGTGTGGACGGGTGCAGGGTTAATTCGATATAACGGCGCTAAATTCGACATAAAAGCCTAGTGTAGACCAGGCCTAAGAGACTGTCAAACAAGGGGGCTTTTCCTTCTAAAACTCTCTCCAGTGAACAGGAACAAAAAGTGTTGTTAAAATGAAAGTGTTACGTAGTACTCTACATTCCAAAGACTTTAAGTCTTCCCCCGTTTTTCTGTAGCTTTAATCAAAGGTTAACAGGTTTTTTAATGTGTGACGGGTTGAATCACAGAAACCCCCCTGGGAGCTGCCAACTGATGTACCAAAACTACCCCTGCTCCTATTTTCCCTGCCAGCTCAGGCCTCCAGCACCCTGTCTTGCTGAGTCAGACACTCCCGTCTGCTCCAACACAGACCCACGGTCTGAATTACTTGCCCCAAAGCTGCAGGTTTACCTGAAAATAGCTCACAGAAGTGTGCTTGTCTTTAGCACTCAGATGCCCAACTCCCAATGGGGTCTAAACTCAAACAAATCCGTTTTACCCTGTATAAAGCTTATGCAGGGTAAACTCATAAATTGCTCGCCCTCTATAACACTGATAGAGAGATATGCACAGTTGTTTGCTCCCCCAGGTATTAATACATACTCTGAGTTAACTAATAAGTAAAAAGTGATTTTATTAAATACAGACAGTAGGATTTAAGTGGTTTCAAGTAGTAACAGACAGAACAAAGTAAGTCACTAAGCAAAATAAAATAAAATGCGCAAATCTATGTCTAATCAAACTGAATACAGATAATCTCACCCTCAGAGATGTTTCAGTAAGTTTTTTCTCAGACTGGACACCTTCCAGGCCTGGGCACAATTATTTCCCCTGGTACAGCTTTTGTTCCAGCTCAGGTGGTATACCAAAGCTGGTTGAACACTTTTTAATGTTGGACTGTGACTGGGTTATGTTAACACCTTGGGCCCATTTATTTCATCTGAATTAATGCAACATCACCCACTGCTGCATTTCTCGTCCAGGCAGCAAGAGAACAAGTACGCTTTCTGGGCCAGAGCCAACTCCCACCAGTGTCAATGGAAAGGCTTTCATTGACGTTCCAGGGTGTGGGAGTCAGTCCATTATCAGGAATCAATAATTCTATTGAAAGTAGACTACTGAACTCCCGAACAAATCTGAAATGGAACAAGATCCCTTTAGAATTGGCTAGCTCAAGTAATTAATTCAACTACACAGAAATGCACAGAGCACAGTATTTTCATCGTGTGAATTATTTGTAGAAGTTGAAGAAACCCAGTAAACCTGGGAAAGTTGCCTATTGTAATTTGGAAATGAAGAAGCAGTACAGGTTAAAGGTCCTTGTTCAAACCTTCAAAATGTCGGTTCAATGCTGTATCTTTCCTGTAGGCTTCCATGCAGCTAGCAGTAAATAAAGGATGAATGTTCCCCGAATACCACCTGCTTTCTTTTAAGTTAGGTTTTAAAAAAGGAATGCAGGCTGTGCGTGGGCTACAGCCAAACTGTTCCTGGCTCACTGTGACTGGTTCATTATATAGAGGTCAAAGGTCAGGGAGGTGTGTCACCCTGGTTCGTTTCCATCTATGCTGGCGTTTGTCTTTATGTGTTATTGGTGGAATGATTATGTATATATTTCCCCCTTGTTTTCATTCCCAAGGATCCATCTTCCAGCTTGTTACTCGTATAAGACTGCTCATTATAGTCTAGGATGAGATAAACGGAACTGATCCTGGCATGTGAGAACAGCGTAGCCTCTTCTAATGCTTAGGCTTCCCCTCTAAAATGCTTACAACCTGAAGAAGAGCTCTGTATAAGCTCAAAAGCTTATCTCTCACCAACAGACGTTGACCCAACAGCAGATATTACCTTACTCATCTTGTCTCTCTAATGTAATTGGGTGTTCATTTGTGCTTCCCAGGCAGCTGCCAGCAGTGCTGAAATGGACTGGCAGCCTCGGATCGGACAGCACTTGCGGGTTACGTTTCCACAGTCTGTCCCAACGGCAACCCCAAATGTGATCCAGAAGGGCCACCCCCGTTCAATGGTCATGACTCTAATTGGTTTGTGCTTAGAGCCTATTGTGTGGCAGGAGACTGTGCCCTGCCCTGAGATATGGCTCCGTAGCGTGGGAGTGACAGGATGTGGACCCAACTACCTAGGCAAGACCCAGCTGGGTTAATGCATGATAGTGTTACAAGAGGATCAGTGACATGAAAAAGGGCCCGATCCTGCAGCCCTAGTCACTCGACTAACGGCAGTAGAACTCCTTATGCGGGGCTAGTTCTGCGCCCCTCACTCAGTGTGAATAGGCACTGACTCAGCGAGCAGTCCCATTGACGTCAGCGGCACTACTCCAAATAAGAAACCCAAGTAAAGGTGTCATAAGCTGACTCTCTCTGAATAAGGAAGACAGGTAAGGAAGTAAATCCATTTATTCATGTCTGAATATTAGGGACATCATCGATCCATCACTGACTTCAAGCACAGCATCCACCCATCTCCTGGCCGGTTGTCCCCTACTATGGCGACCGTCCAGGAGGCATCACAACATTAGTATTGTTGCCAGGCAATTATTCTTGGTGCTCCCAGGTTCAAAGCTTGCTAACTGTGTCCCATAACAAGCCTAATTCCGATCTCACCTACCTCAGCGGAAGACTGGCATAACTCCCTGACTCCGAGTGGAAATGCTCAGGGGGGTGAGACTGGAATCTGTCACAACAGCTAGCGGGCTCAGTGGAAAGCAATGAAGTTATTTGCCCAATGAACTCTGGGCGCAGGTGCTCTCTCCCGGCCGGCTGTCTAGCCCTTTCTATTGTGCTGGTGTCCTTGCATGCTGGTAACTTTTGTAAAATAGGTCTGTCCCCTCTTGTTGCTTTGATAACTAACAGATTTACAGAGCTACGCAACAGAAATGGGCAAATGTCTATTTGGTCTCACACTGGATATTTCACCTGCAAGACTTGCTAACAGCAACTAACTGCTACATTAAAGACTATTGCTCCAGTGCTTAGCATCATCATTGTTATGACTTGCGGGTTCACCCAGCAGCCTTGTTAATTAGTTTTTCCATACAGCAATTCATACGAAAGACCAGGGTGTGATGGGTTGGGTCACAGAGACCCCCTTGGGACTGCCACGTGGTATGCTGAGACTACCTCTGAGCCCGTTTTCCCTGCCAGCTTGGGACTTCAGTACCCTGTCTTCTTGAGCCAGACACGCTAGCCTGCTGCAAACACAGACCCAGGTCTGAACCACGTCCTCAAAAAGCTGCAGACTTTACTGAAAACGGCTTAGAAAGTGTTCCTGTCTCTAGCACCCAGCTCCCACTGGTTTCCAAACCCCAAATAAATCCCTTTTACTCTGTATAAAGCTTATACAGGGTAAACTTATAAATTGTCCACCTTCTATAACACTGATAGAGAGATATGCACAGCTGTTTGCTTCCCCAGGTATTAATCACTTACTCTGGGTTAATTAATAAACAAAAGTGATTTTATTAAATATAAAAAGTAGGATTTAAGTGGTTCCAAGTAATAACAGACAGAACAATGGATGGGTCATTACACAAAGTAAAACTATTTCCCCATGCTAATTTTTTCCCCTACTGTTATTCACACCTTCTTGTCAACTGTTGGAAATGGGCCATCCTGATTAGCACTACAAAAGTTTTTTTCTCCTGCTGACAATAGCCCACCTTAATTGATTAGTCTCATTATAGTTGGTATGGCAACACCCATTTTTTCATGTTCTCTGTGTATATATATCTTCCAACTGTATTTTCCACTGCATGAATCCGATGAAGTGGGTTTTAGCCCACGAAAGCTTATGCCCAAATAAATTTGTTAGGTGCCACAAGTACTCCTGTTCTTAAAACAAAGTAAGTTACCAAGCAAAATAAAACAAAAACGTGCAAGTCTAAGCCTAATACATTAAGAAACTGATTACAGATAAATCTCACCCTCAGAGATGTTCCAATAAGCTTTTTTCACAGACTGGACTCCTTCCTAGTCTGGGCCCAATCCTTTCCCCAGCACAGTCCTTGTTCCAGCTCAGGTGGTAGCTAGGGGATTTGTCATGACTGCAGCCCCCTTTGTTCTGTTCCACCCCCTTATATGGCTTTGGCACAAGGCGGGAATCTTTTGTCTCTCCGGGTCCCCACCCCTCCTTCTAAAAGGAAAAGCACCAGGTTAAAGATGGATTCCAGTACCAGGTGACATGGTCACATGTCCTGTGAGACCCCAAGCCTTCATTCTTCCCAGCCTGACTCACAGGAAGGCTTGCAAGTAAACAGAGCCATCCACAGACAATTGTCCTAGTTGATGGGAGCCATCAAGATTCTAAACCACACTTTGCATAACTACAATAGGACCTCAGAGTTATATTTCATATTCCCCGTTTCAGATACAAGAATGATACATTTATACAAATTGGATGACCACACTCAGTAGATTATAAACTTTGTAATGATACCTTACAAGAGACCTTTTGCATGAAGCATATTCCAGTTACATTATATTGTGGAAGTAGAGAAAGAACTGACAGGGATTTGAAAGGGATTAATGCAAACAGTCTCTTCTGTGAGCTGTTAGCCTAATAACACGAGATTTGTAGAAGCGAGGATTGTGTGAGGCGAATGGGAAAGAACTGTGTGACAAGTTGTTGCGACCTTGTGTAGATAAGTATAGAATGTAGACTAGAGTCTAAATAGATGTGAAAAATAAGATATCAGGATGATCTATGTATAAACAAAATGCAGCTGTTGCCCATTATTGTATGTAACAAAAGGTATAAATGCTTACTGTAATTGTTTATCTTTTGAGAGACCTGCCTAGGAGGGGGAAACCCTGTATCCTAGTGCACTCTCTCCCTCTATGCAATTGCTTGAGAATAAAGTATCTGACTTGCTGCACCCAAAAAAGAGAGCGAGAACTCTGTTTTTCTCTGACAATATTCATACTCATTAGCATATTTTCATAAAAGCATATGGAGTGCAACACCACACAGGGGTCCTCGGAGAACTGTGAAATTCAACTGTTCTAGGTCCTGATCCTGCAAGGAGCTCCGCACTCATGCGGCACCCCAGTGACGTTAGTGAGTGGCTGTGTGGGTGGAGGGGCCCTCGAGGCAGGATCAGGGCCTCGGAGAGCTCTGTGCCTCTCTCAGATCCAAACCCATGGGAAGTGTTTTCATGGTTTTCTTTTTCTAACATTTTACAGCTTGGCTGAGGCTTCAGCTACATCTCTGCCCGTGGGTGGCGATTAGCTGGAGTATAAATTGGAGGTGGGTGGTTGGAAAGGTGTCAGCAGCACGGATGGGAGAGAGAATAGGATTAGAGCATCTGAAGACTTCATCTACTTATCCCCTTCCATTTGGCAATATCCAATTTAGCACAGTTTAAACAGGGTAAAAGCACCTTCTTTTGGGTCTGAAATTTAAAAGCTTTTAAAATATGCATCCAAACCTTTCGATTTTTCAAATGTTTCCAACCTATGGTCGAAAAGTTCCTGCCAGCTATGGGTGATGGGCAAATTCCTGGGTTTTGGCTGAACTTTTCAAAACAGCCTATGGGATTTAGACGCATCTTTGATTCCTATTAATGGCAGGCAGGGGCGGCTCTATGTTTTTTGCCACCCCAAGCACGGCAGTCAGGCAGCTTTTGGCGGTGCGCCTGTGCTCAGTCCGCTGGTCACGTGGATTCAGCGGCATGCGTGCGGGAGGTCTGCCGGTGCTGCGCCATTGGCGTCCCAGCCGCCGAATTGCCGCCAAAGCCACGGGACTGGCGGACCTCCCGCAGGCATGCCGTCGAAGTCAGCCTGACTGCCGCCCTCACGGCGACCAGCAGGCCGTCCCCCGCGGCTTGCCGCCCCAGGCACGCGCTGGCTGTGCTGGTGCCTGGAGCCACCCCTGATGGCAGGTGTGTGTCTAAATCCCATAAACCTCGCTGAAAATGTCAGCCCTCATGTATCGGCTATTGTGGGCTGTGCTTTGCAGACTGAGGTGGCTAGCATTTTCATCTAACTATGCCAGATTTGTTTTTCTGATATTTTAAATGAGGATGTTTTCTTGATTTGCCACATCACTTACAGGACATATGGTGCAGAAGCCTCTGTGGAACAGGCAAACACCCAATGGTATTATAAAAAGAGGGGAGTTATTCAATATCCTATTCGGTGGTGACTGGGACCAAGCATCTGTTCCTCAAGTGTGGGAGGAATTTCACAGTGACAGATTTTGAATTGAATGTTTCAAACTGCATGAGCTGGGGAAGGAGGAACCTGCCTCTGTCTGTCTGACTTATCCAGAACCACCAGCAGCTTCTGAGCCAGGCTTTGGAGCCAAATGGAGAGGTGATCACTGCAGGCCAAGCAGGTTGGTTGAGAGTTTGTGGGCACTGGGCAAGCTCTTCCCAGGTTCAGTGCATTTCCGTAACAACAGACTTTGTATGGCTAGCAAAACAGTAGTACAGCTTGCTACCTGACCCTCCTAAGTAGTGCTAAAAAACAGGCCTAGAAATGTCACTATTGCTAAGCAGGGTGGGCCAGACCCTCAAGTGTATGGCTGCATTGCCCTGAAAACCTGCAGCACTGCGTCCGAGAACCTGAGTCAAATGACTTGGGCTCACGGGGCTCAAGCTCCAGGGCTAAAAATACCATGTAGCTGTTCGGGCTCAGGCTCTGAGATCCTGCCCCTTCGCGGGGTTTCAGAGCCTGGGCTCCAGCAGCCCGAACCTCGACACTGTCGTTTTTAGCCCTGTAAGCCTGAGGCAGCGGAGCTGGTCCAGCCGCGGCCATGAGGGTCTTTTCTTGCAGCGCAGACGTACACTTCCAGGTATCTGGGTATCTAACGCCGATTGAAATCAGTAGGAGTTAGGGGCTGAAATACCTTGAGGATTGGGGCTGACCAGCTCATGTCATTGCATGGCACAGGTTGCTGGAGCAGCTGGAAAGAGAAGCGTGGAGGGTAGCTGAGATGTCAAAGAGGAATTTTCCAGGAGAAAACTGCCACAGCCGCTGATGCTCCACTCTGTTAGGCTGATGTCCCTCCACTGGTGTAACAGAATGCACAGGGAGGCCCTTTCTCATTCCCTTTCCTCACCGAGGGACAATTATTTATTTTAAAAGACCCACCGTGAAGTGATTAGTCACGCTATCTGCTCCCCACCACCATCCACTGTGATTCCACTGAATTATCTACCCCGGCGCTGTGTTTCTGTCACTGGCGATTACAGAACAACTGCAGGCTGGTCATGGCGAAAAGGGGTCATCCCCACAGAAATATAATATCACTTTGTATTTATTTGGGGGGGGGGCGGGAGGGGAAGAATTGTCCTATACTTGATGAGCACTAACAAATGTATCTCCTAAACAATACAGTGAAATGTATATAGTAACAGTATATATCAAAGTTAACTGAAGTCCAAAGAAAGTTTAGTTTGCTTTGAGTCCTGGGCAGTTTTGAATCTAGTCTTACCTTACCCGATCTTGTTTGCCCATTCCTAATGTTGTAATGCAATTGATATGTGCTTATGAGTTTCTGCACAAGAGTTGGATATCTGCCGGTGTTGCTCCAGGAAGCCACAAACCAATTAACCAAATCTAATAGGATTAGCTCAAGTCTCCTGCAACTCATTAACAACCCTATAATCAATATTAGAATTCCACTTTAGTACAGGATGCAGAATTAATCACAGCCTTGCTGGCTCTGTGATAAGTGCCCTCAAGTCACCCTTTTAGCCTTTGATTTCTCAACCGCACAGATAGAGATTATCTTTCCAGCATCAGGGCATGTATGAGGCAGGCCCCAAAGTAGGAGTGTTAAAACTGTTAACATAAGGGATGAACGATAATGTGTCTTAAACAAAGTATATCAAGCTCCAGTTATTTTTGAGGAGAGTTGAGTTAATTAATTATCTAAGCGTTGGGCTAGAGCAACTTAATACCGTTAAATTCAGAAATAACGAACGGTTTCTTAGTAACACATGAGGTGTTCAAATTGTGCCACGCAGCTGGGTGGAATGTTTTGAATTTAGAAATGATGAAAATGTTCATTGAAAATTTCAAATGTTGTGGGGGGGAGGAAAATGGGAAAAAGTTACTGACTTTTTCATGAAATCCTTCATTCTACACCGCCCACACCCACTTTCGAGCAGCTCTGGTGTACAGATTAGATGAGCCTCGTGTGGAATAAGGAGCCTGAAAACCTTTTTGAAATTGAAATACAAGTAAACAGGCAATTAACCGGTGAGCAAAAGCTGAGCATGTCACCTCTTCTAAACAACCTGGCAGACAGATGGCCCTGGAGCCACAAACGTCTGTTAAAACAGACCCAAAGTGGGATTATAGAAACACAAACTCCTGCCATTTCAAAGGAAAAGCAGAGCCATGCTTATACACACCCTGAACTGGGGAAAGAGCAGCTGTCTCTGGGTGACCGAGACAGGTCTCATTGCTAAAAGCGGCTCCTTGGACAGCGGGGGGGGGGGGGGGGGGGGGGGGGGGGGCAGGGGCAGAGAGATGAGTGTCAAGCTCAAGTGAGGAGGGAGAAGTTCTACATACCATGGAAATGTCACTTCCTCTGACTGGGTTTATGGAAAGTGATGTCATAGGAGTGGTTCCTCCACAGATATGTCAGAGATTCGCTCTTGGAAGGTGATGTGACTGGAGAAAAAGCCTCGGCTGGGGGTCAGCAGTCTGCTTCCCACTAGCCGAAAATGTTTGCATGGGGAAGGATGGTCCAATGGTTATAGCACTAGCTTGTGACCCAGAAGACCTGGGTATGGGGCTCTGGTCTGCTACAGACTTTCTGTGTGACCTTGGGCAAATCATTTAGCCTCTCTCTTTCTCATCCGTAAAATGGGGCTATTGGCACTTCCCGACGTCCTCTGTGGATAAATACATTAAAGATGGTGAGATGCTCAGATACTGTGATAATGGGGGGCCAAACAAGTAGTGTAGGAAGATGACAGACTGGATCTGGCCACGAAGGAGGCCCCCTGCTGGAGACTCCTAAAACTTACGCCTTACTAATGAGACAGCCGTGGGCTTGGCCAATGCACTGGGGATTGAACCAGGGACGCCAGAGCTAAAAGCATAAACTTCTTGAGCTAAAGAGTCAAAGCTCTGTAACTGGGGGCTCCAACAGACTAGTAGCCTTTGTAGACTGGCACAGAGGGGACTTGTAACACACACTCACCAGTGGGTTACACTAAGTCCCCCATTGTGAAACCTTTGCCTTTCCTCTGTCTTGATCTTTCCCTACCCTCACATCCTCCTGCATGCATCCTGCCTCCCCACCCCCGCACCAGGACATGGACTCTCCTGTGAAGTCCCCCACAATTCTGTCCCCTCTCTCTCCCCGCCCCTTGTACAGTGGAACCACACTGGTTTCACCATGAGAAGTCCCGAGGAGGAAGGAGCAGAATTCTCGCCATCTGCATGCACTTTGCGAGGGCTAGTTGGTTAATAGGTGTGCTGTGCTATGAGAACTTTATTACCACCTTCCATATATTGGTACCATGCTCCAGGAGGCCTGTGGGCAGAGGTCCCCTTCCAGTGGAAAACACATCCCCCTTTTCATCCATAATCACAGAAGGTGGCGAAGGAGCAGCTCCTGGAAGAGGGTGTGTAAGATTTACCCAGCCTCTGCTGCCTGGAGAGCCAAATGCCTTCTGTGCAAAAGGGTGATCAGTCCTGTGGACCCCTAATCTGCATGAATGGCACCCTGCATAAGTGAGCAGAGAGACAGGAAAGCCAAAAGCCAGCAGCCAGGCCCCCGCTTTATTGGCATAAGGAAAATGGCAAAAATACTTAGCTTGCCAATGCTTAGTCACCGTCATCTCAACTCAGCGGCGCCAACTCATCTCAGAAGTGGCTGCAGTAGAGCTGGAACCACACAGCAGAGGAAAACAAGTAGGTTTCCAAAGGCTTTGAAGCCAGATGGCACAACAGAACCATACCTTACCTTGCCAATACTCTTCCTGGACAGGGATCTTCCAGATTTAAGTGTCCTCCAGAACTACATCCTCTTAGACCTGGTGGGGGGATCGACCTAAGTTATGCAACTTCAGCTGCGAGAATAGCTTAGCTGAAGTCGACGTATCTTAGGTCGACTTACCTCGTGTCCTCACGGTGTGGGGTCGACTGCCGCCGCTCCCCCATCGACTCCGCATGTGCCTCTTGCGGCGGTGGAGTACCAGAGTTGACGGGAGAGCGCTCAGGGATCGATTTATCATGTCTAGTCTAGACGCGATAAATCAACCCCTGATAGAGCGATCATTACCCGCCGATCTGGCGGGTAGTGTAGACCTGCCCTGAGTCTCTTGCTCTCTCCGTTTCCCACCTCAGTCCCTTTACAAGCTCAATAATTTCCTTGGACTTTCTCTCTGTTTCTCTAGGGCCTTGTCTACATGACAAAGTTAAGTTGACATAAGGCAGCTTACGCCGACCTACTGATAGACGTGTCCATACTGCAATGCTCCTCCTGCAGACATAACAAAACCACCTTGACGAGAGGCAGAGAGCTTAGGGCGACATATTTAGAGCGACGCCGTGTCAGTGAAGACACTGGGTTGCCCTAAGTGGCCACCAGGAGGTATCCCGCAGTGCTCATCGTGACCGCTCTGTTCACCGTTTTGAACTCCGCTGCCCTGCAGCCAGGTACACAGGTGAACGTCCCTCCCCTGTTGAAGCTCTGGGAAGTTTTGAACTTGCTCTTCCCATTTGCTCAGCGTGAAGAGCTCACATGGCAACGGCTCCTGCAGGCTCCAGGCAGCAAACGCACTCCGGCCTGGTGTACGCAGGAGGTGGTGGATCTCCGGGGTCTGTGTGGGGAGGCTCCCGCTGCAGAACTTGCTCGGGGCATGGAGAAGAAGGGCTACGAGAGGGACATGCAGCTGTGTCATGTAAAAATCAAAGAGCTGCGGGCCGCAGCAAGCATAGCAGAAGGCAAGGGAGGCAAATAGTCACTCTGGGGCAGAGCCGCAGACATGCCGCTTCTACAAGGAGGGGCTGGGGTCAAGGTGATGGTGAATAGCCCTCTGCCCCCAGTCAGCTCCTCTTATAGCCATGTGTTTGTAATGCACAGCACTAGACCAAAGAGTAGGGCAGGATCCAGGCTTTCTCACAGAGAGGGCTGGCTCACAGGCTACTAGAGCAGTGGAAAAGCAGCTGGAAACCTAGTAGGATGCCCATGGAATGATTGGATTGAGAATCCTGCATCATGTGATGCTGAACTTGCCCCCAGGAGGCATTGCAAACCCTTCCCAAAACACCCTGCGGCCAGTTGCACGGTGGGCTAGCTACCCATGCTGCACAGCTCTCTGGGTCGATGTAAGAGCTGCTACAGTGGATGTGCTCCACCAACACAAGGAGCATCGTGTCGACATGCAACAGCAGTTTAATTACAGCAGTGGCTGTAGGTTGATGTACTTTACGTCAACTTTGTAGTGTAGACATTGTAGTGTAGACATAGCCCCCTCTTCCACCACTGTGCTGACTGCCTAGTTCAGGTCTAGCTATGTGACCCATTTTGCCTTTTTTTGTGTAAGCCCTATGGCCAGAAGCTACAGAGGAGAAAGTGCTCTCGATTCCCTCTTTTGGTGAAAAGGGAGGAGTATGACCATAGACAGCTTCATTTGCATAGGCTGCCTACCCACAATTCCTCTAGTGACACTTGCAGAGTCACCATTACTATACATGTAGTTGGATTTTGTGGGGTAGTGGGCTTCTAAATACCATTGGAAGAGCTCTCTTGTGACTGGAGATTGACTGGTAGAGCCACTTGATGCTCATAGTTAAACTGTGAGTGGAGTTTGGGGGAATGGGTGCAGTGGGGAGGTGGTTAGCTACAGGATATTCTTGTAGGTGGGAGGGAAAGAATTAGATAAGAGGGCAAACCTGAAGCTAGCTTTTCTCGATAACATTTGCTTACTGTTGGCAAAATGTGGTGCCAAAGGGAAGCTGCCTAGAATAAGGAAGGAGAGTTTGTTCTTACAAGTGTGGTCAGCAGAACTCTGCAAAAGGATAAACGATTTGCTCTCCTCGAGTTAGGCTGTTATATAACTGGGTCCCCAAAGCATGCTCTCTCCAAGCTGTGCAGATAAAAATATCTGAGAAACACAAGGCTCCGTGACTAAGGCATTGCTAAAATAGACGATGATGCGGATCCCTTATTAGCTACTGCTTCCTATTCTACTTCATTTTCTTCTGTGCTTTCTTAGCAGGGAAGGGAGCCAAAAGCAGCCCCTTGGCTAATGTCACCTGAAACATTACCCTTTCCCAAATTCCTCTTCAGTCTGCTTTTGTGCAATGGTCTGCTATTTTGGGGTCCTGTTCAGTAGAAAAGTTGCACACCTCTCTGGGAGCCCCAGGTGGCCCTGTCGTACAGTCTGAGCCAAACCCTGTTGAAGAAAGTGCAAAGATTCCTGTTGACTTTAACAGGCTTTGGATCAGACCCCAAGTGAAGAAGATCAGCCTGAGTGAAATTCACCCCCTGCACCTGGCCTTTTGCATGGCTTAGACCCTTCTGAAGTCTGACTTAAATGGTGCCTAGCCCTTGAGTGGGTCCTTTGGATGTGGAGGCAGATTTGCTGACTGGAGCCCAGAACGCAGATGCAATCCCACCCGGGATCCTGCGCTGTGCTGGTAGCAGAAGGGTTCCTGCACTTCTGAGGGGGGTGTTAAAATGAGGATGGGACATTCCCAGCAGTTGCGGGCTGGGCTCTGCAGCTGCCTATCCTTGCTGGTGATCTGGCAGACGGCAAGCCCAGCCATCTCCTGCCTGCGCTATGGAAGTGGGCTTGGGGAGAGTAGACGTGGTTTCCCTGACTGCCGGGAAGCAGCTGAGCTCCACCTCCCCACACCACTCCAGCTCGGAGCTCCTGTCTGCTGACCTGCACTCACCTGGCAGTGTGGCTGGGTTCATATTGCCACAGACACCAGCTGCTTAGAGTGCACTTGCCCCCTGGGGTGACTTTTACCCAGTGGTGCAGTTTGGTACAGGTATTTGACCCTCCTGGGCCTGCACTGAAACCCAGATGAGTTGGGGGGATTGGCAGGAATCAGGGGCAAGAGGGAGACAGCAGCAGCAGCGGGGACAGGGAGAGGGTTGGGGGGTCATGGCAGCAAGGTCTGTAACCACTAGAGCACACTCCCTTGCAGAACCTGCAATAGGACACATGGGTCCCAACCTTCCTTTTCTAGCAAATAATGGCAAAGTGTGTCTCCCCTTCCCCTGTTGTGCAGCTTCTACAGCTACCACTTACTCTAGCTCAAGTGGTCGAGGGCTGGGCTGTGGATCTAAAGGTCCCAGCCCTGCTGATTATCCCATCTGGGGCATATGTATAGTTCCGCAGGATTTTGGTTTTTCAATTTTTTCAATTTTTAAATTTAGGAGATTACATCCAAAAAAAACCTGTTAAAAGAACATTATGAAGGATGCAAAGTCAAGCACCTAAATGTTAAGCAATGCCAGAACGAACATCATCCATGCAACCTTAATTTGTCCCCCTTGCGCATATGTGTTATGATACTGTCTTTAGTTACATGATCACAGACTTTTTTCCCCCCCAGTGATGCCACACAAACCAAACTCTTCACAGGTGGCCACTGGGCATTCCCCATTTTCTGAGTACTCAACTGGATGCAGCTTGAGTCTGATTTGCAGATGTTCTGAGCACTTCCAGATGCAACTGATGTCAATGGGAGCTCTCTTCTGAACATGTAATGGTGGGGACATCTCCTCAGAGAATGGATGTTTTTCTAAAAGATCTGCGCTAGGAACAATACTGGGGACATTCTCTGACTTGTGCTGTTCAGGAGGTCAGATGGGAGGATATCAATGGTCTCTTCTGGTCTTGGAATCTAGGAATCTGCGTGTATGCTTAAAGCTCAGCCCAGTTACATTCTACCAGATCTCTGGTGTGATGAGGCTGGCATTTACCATATAAAGCTGTCCCCGAGTGTGATTAAGATTCCTACTTCTTTGAAATCCAATATAGGTGGTTATAATTTCCGCTTTAGTGATAATGTACAGGAGGTCCCATCATCCTTCTGAATCAGCTGGATAAACATCCAAACTTCTCCTATTAACCGATCTTTGTAATATACAAAAAATGTGCTGTGTCAGTTTCCATTCACTTGTCTTTTGTTTTGCTAACGAGTCTGGGTAACAGAACTTCGTTAGCATGTAAAATGAAGCGTCTCCCACTGGAAGGTTAGTTCTGCAATGCCTCATCCACTGCACAGTTCTTGGTTACGGCTCAATACAGACGCCAGCATTTCTTTTTTAAAGGTCAGCAATGCAAATAAATCTGGTATTGTTCATAAGGATCTGGAGTTGGTCCAAAAAATTTTCCCCAAGAAATTTTCAAAGAAAATGAACCCAAATTTGTTTTTGTGATTTTTTTTTTTAACATCCCAAACTTGAAAACCAAAATATTTTGGCCAAAAAAACGGGAGCTGCAATGCATCTTGGGAGTTGTAGTTTGCTTCTCCTGTCCCATTTTTCTCTGTAGGCTGGGATCCCCAGCTGGATCAGATTTCCCCTAACACCTGCCTGTCCCCACTCTTGCTGAGGGGAAATTGTGCAGCCTGGAGTCCCTGGCCAGGGTCATGTTACACCAAAAAACCTCATTTTGTCAAAACCCCAATTTTCTGTTTAATGGTGTTGATGGAATTTTTTGACCCATCCTATTTAGCTAATCAGATTTCCTTAAAAAACGCCAAAGGGCTGGAAGAGTGATCAGGAGGAATGAGTAGAAGGCTGGGAATCAGGAAGTTGGGAGTTCTAATCCCAGGTCTGCTACTGACTTGCTGCATACTCGCAGGCAAGACCCACTGCCTCAGTTTACCCATAAGTAAAGTAAGGATAATATTTAGCCCCCTACCTCCCAGATGTGTTGCGAGGGCTAGGTTGTGACATTAGGCACAGCCTTGAGCATGGGTAAGAATAAGCCCTGGGAGGCCTTGTGACTAGGTTATCTCTACACAGCCCTCAGCCGCCAGTGAGCCTCTCAGCCTGGGTCCATCGACTTGGGCTCAGGGGGCTCATGCTAAAAATAGTGGTGTAGAGGATGTGGCTTGGGCTGGGGGGATTTTCAGAACCGGAGACCCAACTTCAAAGCACTGTCTATACCAGGGGAGGGCAAACTACAGCCCACGGGCCAGATCTGCCTCATCGGGGCTTTCAATCCGGCCTGCGGGATTGCCAGCTTCAGGGCACAGCAGGGCTAAGGCAGGCTCCCTGCCTGCCCTGGCCCCACCCCGCGCCGCTCCCGGAAGCGGCCGGCACCACGTCCCTGCAGCCCCTGGGGCAGAGGGCTCCGTGAGCTGCCCTCGCCTGCAGGCATTGCCCCCCACAGCTCCCATTGGCTGGGAACGGGGAACCGCGGCCAATGGGAGCTTTGAGATGGTGAGGGCAGCGCATGGCAGAGTCGCCTGCCGCACCCCACCCCCAGGAGCCACTGTTGGACGTGCTGGCCACTTCCAGGAGTGGCACGGGGTCAGGGCAGGCAGGGAGCCTGCCTTAGCCCCGCTGAGCACCACTGCTACCCCGGAGCAGCTCGAGGTAAGCGGTGCCGGGCCGGAGCCCCCTCCTGCACTCCGCACCTCCACACGCGCCCCAGCCCTACATTCATGGCCCTGAATACAATTTCCCCACCCAGATGTGGCCCTCGGGCCAAAAAGTTTGCCCACCCCTGGTCTATACAGCCCCAGAGACCTGAGCTATACAGAGCTGTCTGTACGGATTGTCGACCCGGGCTGGGAGGCTCCCTGCTGCAGGCTGTGTGGGCGTTCCCTCTGATGCCTTGTCTGCACTCGAAAGGTATAGCTCTACCAGCTAAGCTCCCTCCTGGAGATACAGCTTCTACCGGCAAGAGAGTTCTTTTGCTGGCATAGTTTAAACCAGTTCTTCAAATGGAATAAACGACATCAGCAGAAGGTCTCGAACAAACACAGACCAAAAATCAGCCCCTGCCCAAATGATCTTACCATCTATGCTGCTCTGCAAATAATTTTTGGAAGCTAACGCTTTCCTTGTGAGCCCTGGTGGCAGGGTGAAACTGACATTTCTTTCTCCTTCCAAAGGAGGAAAACTGTCAGATTGCTGGGGTTGGTACTGCATAGACAGACTCTGGCAGCTTGTCGCACATACGTGGACTGTAAGGTTTTATTTGAGTCTGACACACACTCAGAATAAGTTGTTGTTTTGTGTCTGAATGAATACTTGCAGTGGATCAGAGAAGGACGAAGTGTTTCCAGTATAACTGTTTGTTTAGGGTTGTTTACATTGGACTACGCTCTTTTGCCCTTATTACATTGTTCTGTTTTGTGTCACGTATCTTTGTCATGCTTGTTTGTTACTTTGTATCATTTTAATGCTCAATCACACACACACACACACACACACACACACGCACACACACACCAGGGGTTCTCAAACTTTATTGCACTGCGATCTCCTTCTGACAACAAAAATTACGACACAACCCCAGGATGGGGGACTGACGCCTGAGCCCGCCCAAGCCCTGCCACCCTAGATAGAGGCTGAAGCCAAAGCCTGAGCCCCTCTGCTCCGGGCAGGTGGCCCACGCCAAAGGACAAGGGCTTCCGCCCCAGGCAGGTGTCCTGTGACATGAGCCCCACCACCTGGGGCTTCAGCCCTGGGCACTGGGACTCGGGCTTTGGCTTTCGCCCCGGGTCCCAGCAAGTCTAAGCCAGCCCACTTTGGAGTCCCTACCCACAGTTTGAGAACCACTGATATAAACAGATCTAAATACATATTCTGATGCTCTCACCCACCTTGAGTGGTACCTGACTCTGCAAGTGATTCCAGTGTGACTACTCAAGATGAGCAAAGATGGCAGAATCTGGCCCACAGTAATTTGATAAGAGCTAGAGAAGGGCCTTTATAAATAGGCAGGCTCAGGGCCTCTTAGCAGGGCCATGGAGCGCAGTCCCCCTAACCTCCTTTGATCAACTCCAGCATGTGCTCCCCACACTGACCATAGGAGGAGGAAGTCTGGCCTGTGCAAAGGGGGTCAGGGACTTAGTGCCCAATGGCTGAAAGTTCCTTGTCCTTTCTCCATTCCTCTCCCTGCACCTGGGCACAATCCAGCCCAGAGTAGATTTCAGTAGCTCCCATATGATAGCTAGGATACCAGTCAGAAGATGGCTAGACACCCCTCTGCAGCCTTGTATTGTCATTTGGCTCTTGCAATAGATCTTGCACTCTAAGTGCTCCTGGTGGGAGATGTAGTTGTTTGTGCAAGGAGTGTCTGTGCAAATGCCCTTTCATGATGCCCAACTTGGGTGCATCTTTTGGAAAATCTAGCTTGGTTTCCTCCAGCTTGTGAAAACCCACAGCGACTATTCAGCATTGCACACAGTGACACATGGTCAGAAGCACTGCCCAGCAAGGCTGGATAACTGCAAACCCTCCAGATGCTGTGGAGTTCCAGCAAAAGAGGCTCTCAGTTTAGGGAGCTACTCTCCTGCTAGGCATTGTGGGCACTCAGTACTACTGAAAATCAGACTCCGGTGCCTGAGTCTCTACTCAACTATCAGCAATGGATGACTAGTGCCTTGAGTACCTGAACTACAAAGTAAGAAAACAGCACTCCTGGGCTGGGCAAGGCATGAGCCAACGAGGGGCAAGTACCTTCATTAGAGAGAGAGCAGTAGTTCCCTCCCGTAATCTTCCTAACAGATGGGTAGTTTCATTTATCACCCAGTGGTAACAGAAGGCAACCCTGGAGAGGGCAGCAGAACATAAACCACAGCGAAAGTTGGCACTGTGTCCTCCAGCTGGATTGAGGACGAAGCCCGTTCTAGAGGAGGGCGGGGCTGCATTCTGTCCAGTGCCAATGAGAATGAACCTCTTCATTACAGCTCATCTGGCACGGATGTATGGGAACCAGATTATTAATCCCTTTATATCCCGTAATAAGTGTCTGTCTCCCCATCCTTTCACACACTTTCACTAACAACAACAATAAATCCAGGCATTGTTAAAACCTTATTAAAATTCATTGGAAGCTGGCACTGCGGGCTGCAAAAACAGAGGCTGCTCCTGAGGCCAAGCCAAAAAATTTAGGCTGTTCCTCCCAAAAAGCCTGCAAACAAACTGTCTGTCAGACATCCAGACGCAGAGACGGAAAATATTCACAGAGTCCAATGGCTGATGGGGCTCGACATGCGTTCATTTATTCTTATGTCTGTTGCGAATAAACTAAACAGCAGTGTTTTCAGAGGTTTATTCCCTAGTCCTGTTAGATTATTAGAAAGATAACTATTTTGCATTCTGGGTCACTAAACAAAAAGAAATCTCTCTGACTAGCTAAGTGAAAGAACACCAGAACATGTGATCCACAAACAGGGCTAATATTCTGATTTCTTTTTCAATTCCATTGCTATCAAAAGTCATAGTATATGGGATCATGTACGCAGACTTACTCTCCTGGGTGTACATTATACAACAGATTCAGAGTTATCAAGATCCACAAATATAATAAATACAGTGGACATGTAACTACCCAGATGTTAGTTTAAATCCAGAAGGGACCATAATGATCATCTAGTGTGACCTCCTTCATAGCATGGGCTGTAGAATTCCACCGAGTGATTCCTGCAAGAAGCCCCGTCGGTTGAGGTTGATCAAGAAGAGCACATCATTTAAAAAGACATCCCGTTTAGATTTAAAGACCCCAAGTGATGGAGAATTTACCACATCCCTTGGCAATCCATTCCAATGATTAATCACCCTCCCCGTTAACAATGTGCATCTTATTTCCAGCTTGAATTTTTCTGACTTCAGCTTCCAGCCATTGGGTCTTGTTCTACTTGATCCACTAGATTAAAGAGTCCTTTAGCATCAGAGCTCTCCTCCCTGGGTAGGTAACTGCAGGCAATGAGATACTCCTGTGTCTATTTAGTTTACTGGTCCCTGAAATGTCTCCAGTTCTGTTCTGGGGGCCTGATTCTGCTGCACTCCTCGAGTTTGGGCTGAGTGAGCGCTACAGAATAGGTCCTAAGCATGCACTATATGGGTACTGTATTTGGCTGTCTGCTCGGCTGGGTGTGAACTCTACTGTAAACTCCAGGCTGTAGATTGGCTGTTGGCAGTTCCAAGCTGTGTCTTTCAACCATTGCCTCTGCACACTCATAACGATTGAAGCAACTTCTTCTCCTTTATGGGCCCGATCTTGCCGCCACTGGAGTGAACTGGGGTTTTGCCCCGGACAGCTATGGGAGCAAGATTTGGGCCTGTATTAACCATCGTGTGGAAGGGTTTGTGCTACAGTGAGCGCTAAGTGAAGTCATTCAGAGCTGAGATGAAACACACTGACTGCCTCCAAGGGCATCTCTAAGATTAAGAAGTTTATGGGTGCCACCAGCTGGGCCATGTGCCTGAATTTTTGCTACTGCCTGCTGTTCTTGTGTCTCTGCAAATGACTCTCCCTTGGACACTGGGCAGTAGATGGCTGAAAGGGGGAGGCAAGGCTCTTTGGCTGATATTGCCCCCATTACCAGGCATTGGCACTCTCTTCACAGCTGCTGCTGACTCACTGTGGCTAGTTAAAACTGCCCTGGGAAGTGGGAGTGGCTTTGGGGGCAAAAAGAAGTAGGGGCTGGGACAGAGTGGTCTCTGTCAGGGAACCCTGCAATCAGCTTAGCTTCTGGAGACGGCTCGGGTTTATGTTTTCATTACTGACGTTACGAATAAAGCCAAACTCCAGGAAGCACGTTTGGACTAACCCTTTGTTTGAACGGGAGTAAATCGCCCCCGAGATTCCCTCCCCATTGTGTGTGGCTGGATGAGGGAGGAGGGCAAAGCCACCCACCAATAGAGAGAGAGGTTCCCAGCCCCATGCCAAACCCAGCTTGTCGGCTCGGATCAGGGGAGAAAGGACCCCTCCACTCTAGCAGAGCTCCTGGAGCGTCAGTGCTGCGTGGCTAATTTGCACTGACTCGTAAGGGCTCAGCGGCTGGACCTGCATAGTCACATGGCCTTGCCTCTGTCCCTCCTCTGCTGGTGGGGCTGCAGGAATTTCCTGGAGCGAGGGAGCAAGCAAGGAAGGAAGGAATACTTACTCTCCAAGTCACAATCCTTTCCTCCTGGGGCAGTGTCCCCTCCTCAGCCGAGCCTAGCCTACAGGCTCCAATTGGGAGAGGTGTCAATTTTTCAAGAGGAGAAGGGGGGAAAACCCCACTAAGCTAATACTAAAATAACTTGACAACAGGAAACAAATCACTTAGCCAGAGTAACTAAGCAACCAAGACAACCCCATTTATTTATAGAATGTGAAATCATTAAACCCCAGCATAACAATTCAGTATAAGTACCCGAAGTAGGTAGCCTAAAAAAGAGAGCCAATGAACCCCGAGCACCAATGCCCTGCCACAATGCTCCTAGCAGGGCCCTGGATTTGCAGGGGTGAAGCAGTACAAGATAAAGATGGTAATTCCTTTGCGTTTTAGATCCCTACCTGCTGTCTTCTGTTACGGGGTAACCGCTCCACCTGAGCAAATTATCACCAGCAGAGGAGATAAAAAAAAATTGATTTAAAAAAAACCCGAGTTTCTTTTTGTGCTTATCTAGGTATTTCTCTCTCTCTCTCTCTCTCTTTTTTTTTTACAATTTACATTAAATGTAATTTTCTTTTAAAAAATAAACCTGTTCAAAAGTAAATTTGAAATTATGACACCTTATGGAAAGGCCTAAACTTATTATAATCTATTAATCGTTTAAAAAAATACTAAAATGCTGCATCAATGAGCCCTTCTCAGATTTGAATGAGTTAAATATTCCCTTTTTAATTACACGTAGAACTGGGGGGAGGGGAGCATTTTAAACTTTTGAGTTGAACTCAAACTTGATAAATATGTCACAAAATCACTACACGAAGTATCTCCATTTTGATTTGCTGGTGTGACCGTTCTGGGGGTTCCCACACTGTGAGTCACCTTGTTACCCCTGCCTCCAGGGTGAGGGTTTCTTGCTTGTGCTCAACTGGGTGTCAGCTCTGTGACACCATGCAATGGGGTGTACCAGGCCCTTTGAGGCCCCCTGTTGGAGGCCTTGTGGTCCTATCACACCCTACCCCAGGAAGAGAGCAGTGAAGGTGGCTCCGCCAGGCCTGTCTAGAAAGGCTGCAGGGAAGCAGCCAATCAGAGCCCAGCAGGTTCAGTTAAAAGGCACTGGAGGGGACTGAGCAGGTCAGTTCCTGGCGGGAACCAGAGGAGCAAGGAAGGGTGTGACGTTATTGACATGAACTGTGCCTGTATAAATCATTGTTGCAACCAAGGTCCTATAGTTGCACCAAATCTTGTACAAAGGAGGTCAAGTAATTTGCTGGTTGTGATTATGCTGTCTGTATGTGTGTATCATTTTTGTATTTGAAGTTATGAATATTGGTTATGTACTTGTATCTCAATGTGTTTGATTCTAAGGGCTGGTCTACACTGCCGCGCTAGTTCGGCGGCTGGGGATCGAAGTTCCGAGTTCGATTTATCGCGTCTGGTCTGGACGCGATAAATCAAACCAGGAAGTGAAACCCGTCGACTGCGGTACTCCAGCTCAACGAGAGGAGTACCGCGGAGTCGACGGGGAGCCTGCCTGCCGCGTGTGGACCGCGTCTGAACCGCGGTAAGTTCGAAGTAAGGTATGTCGAATTCAGCTACGTTATTCACGTAGCTGAATTTGCGTACCTTACTTCGACTTGGGGGGTAAGTGTAGACCAAGCCTAAGTAACATTAGTGAAGCATTTGGTCAGCTTCTTGAGAAAGGAATTTTCAGATTAAGTGCCCTATTAAGAAACACTTAACTGACAATGAACCTTGGGAGACTCCAATCCACATCTGAGGAGCCTCCCTGGGAATGTTCAAGGCAGTATGTGAGCAATGGCTGCTCTACCTGTAAAGAACTGAGTTATGCATGGACATGTGACTTGCCCATGTGACTCCAAACTCTACCTTGCTGCTGTGATTTTCCACAGTAAGAACAAAGGGGTCCTTCCACATGGCAGAGAATATAAAAGGCCCTGGAAAGCCCTCCATTTTGTCTTCAATCCTGCTTCTTACCTCTGGAGGAACTTTGCTACAAACTGAAGCTCTGAACAAAGGACTGAATGACCCATCCAAGCTGTGGATGTACTCCAGAGACTTGATTTGAGCCTGAAGCTTATTCCATCTCTGCTACAAGCCTGAATCAAGAACTTTGCCATTGCTGTAGGTAATTGATTACTTTGACCAGTTTTAGCTCTCATCTACATTTTTCTTTTTATGAATAAACCTTTAGATTTTAGATTCTAAAGGACTGGCAATAGCGTGATTTGTGGGTAAGATCTGACTTGTATATTGACTTGTGTCTGGGGTTTGGTCCTTTGGGATCGGGAGAACCTTTTTTCTTTTACTGGGGTATTGGTTTTCATAACCATTCATCCCCATAAGGAGCGGTGCTGGTGGTGATATAAGTGAACTGGAGTGTCTGAGGGAATTGCTTGTGGCTAGGTCTACACTACGGGGGGGTGGAGGGGGGTGTGTCGACCTAAGATACGCAACTTCAGCTACGTGAATAGCATAGCTGAAGTTGCGTATTTTAGGTCGACTTACCTGGCTGTGAGGACGGCGGCGAGTCGACCACTGCCGCTCCCCCATCAACTCCGCTTCCGCCTCTCGCCGTGGTGGATTTCCGGAGTCGACGGCAGAGCCATCGGGGATCGATTTTATCGCGTCTACACTAGATGCAATAAATCGATCCCCGATAGATCGATCGCTACCCGCCGATCCGGCGGGTAGTGAATACGTGCCCTGAATGACTTCTGGTTAGCCAGTGGGGTAAAACCAAAGTCCTCTGTATTTGGCTGGTTTGGGCTGTGACTGCCCTGCTGTAAGCAATTTGTCCTGAACTGATACTCTCAGTAGTATTCCACCAAAGGCAGCATCATTACAAAGAGTGTTTCTTGCTGGTCACTGGAGTTCAAGGCAGAACCAGCAGAGGAGATCTGGTGGCATTGGCATTCAGTGAGGAAGAAGAGGTGTTGAACTTCACCTCTGAGGGAAAGGTGAAGAGGAAGGGACTAAGTGGGAAGCAGCCCAGGGAAAGCAGCAGTGACCACAAAAGGGAAGCAGTACATGGCTGCTGTCTATAGGACCCCTGGGTTGGGACCCATCTCATAGCAGTGGGCTGACCTGGATCCCCACACTAGCCACTGGGGAAGTGGCTTAAGCCCCAAGGAGGGGATAAGAATCAGTACTAGAAGCCTGAGAAAGGGGCTAGAATTTTAACATGCCTAGAGATGGGACTGAAGACCTTGAGGAGGGCCAACCATTTGTTTGGCAATGTTACCTCAGAAGGGGTTCCTTCATGCATTTGACCGTGTGTGACTTGGATGGAGGACTGAGCCGCTGAAGACACGCCTGACGAGGACAACAGCCGACAAGAGGTGCTCACAAGAGGTGTGGCCCATCACACACCACCAGCCTGTTAGCCCCCTAAACAATCTCCTCTTGACTATGCCAGCCCTTACTTTGCCTTGCAGGTTAACAACAGGCCCTGAGCCCCTTTGAAGCATTCCCCTGTAGTGTCCAGCATCTAGCATGTGTGCTCCCTCACTTCATGTGCCCACTCCTCTAGCTCCATGGTTCGCCCATATGCAGCTATTTCTGCTGCCTCTTTCTGGAGCGTTCCCCTTGTTGTGTCCAGTCCCCTTCTACAACCAACACTCACAGAAATACCAGCGCTGCTGTCCCCAAGGGAACAGTGTACACATCAGCTTGAGAGAGTCAACTCAGGATCAGCTCCTTGTAGAATACCCCAGCACTGATAGAGTTGTTTTTACCATCAATATAAGTTTATTACCAAAGATTTAAGATTCCAGAGACAGGGTGTAAGGATAATGGAAACAAAAGGGTCACAAATAACACATGATTGCTAGAGACTGAACTTAACAGGCAAACATTCAGTCTAAAGAACTTTCTCTCACCCCAAATATCCTTTGCACCATTTCAACCATGGTCGGTTGTGATCCTGTTTTCATCAATGTAATCACACTGCCTGATTACTTCCTAGGGGCAGGTTAAAGGAGTGATTTTCTTGCCTTCTCCTTATATCCTCCAAAATTCATTGTCTGTACCTGCATCAAGATAACCTGCATGGTTTATTCTCCGGTGTGTTGCCTCCCTATTGATTTCACCTCCTACTTCCCATGTTGACATTAATATCTAAATAGGGCTTCTGTAGCGGGGTGAACACCGGCTCCAGCCCGGAAGGGGTTGGAAAAGCCCTGCAGAGGGCTGGGGCTGTGGAAGGGAGCAAAATCCCGGCTGATTGGCGGAAGTGGCTGCAGCTGGGGCCACGCCCCAAACTGAGCAACTAGGCCTTATAAGAAGGCCAGGGCAGCCAGAAGCTGAGAAGTCTCCTTCTGACTGGAGAGAGAGACAGGCCTGGCTGCTGGGGAACTTACCCAGGGACCTAGAGTGAGGTGGGGCTGGGGAAAGGTCTTGGGGGCTGGGAAGCCCTAGGCCAGCAACTCCCCAAGCTGCAGGGCCTGGTCCTAGGCCCACATAGATATTGGGGTTGCAGAGGGGCAGCCTGAGGGTGGGTAAAGGCAGCCAGTCCAAACCACTTGTTGCCTGTGATGATTGGCTGATAGACTGCAGTCCGCCCCAGGGCGGGGGGGCTAGATGGTAACTGGCAGTAACCACGACTGAGGCAACATTGGGATAAGGGGTGGGGGTTCCCCGGGGTGGGGAGACCCAGAGAGAGTGGGGTACTGCCAGGGGGGCAGCACCCAAGACAAAGGCACTGGGGTCCGGGAGGGATACGGGGGCCAACGACAGGCAGGACACCTGGCTTGCAGAGGGCACTCTGATGACTGGTGAGCTAATTCCTGAGACAACCAGCAGGAGGTGCCACCGGGTGAGTCTTCGCACGCTTACAGCTTCCATTGTGTTGGCTTACAATGCTTATTTACATGTTGACCATGAGACCTGTGAAGAAACATCATCTGTCTGACAGAAAACCTGTTTCTCAACTCTGCCTTGATACAGATTTTAGAACATATACACAACTCCTTACATGGTATCTGCACATACATTTCACAAGGATATTAAAGACCAGTCTGACCCTGGCTTTTATTAAAGACCTCACATGACCTTTGATGAACCAAAATGGACATATCAGGATATTACTGGAAACCCTCTTGTCAGTTGTCATTGTGGGGTCCTCGGGTCACGGCTGATATTGTTTTTCCACATGGAAGTACTTCCAGGTTCTAGGGTGCAGCAAAGCTTTTGCCTTCGTGACTTTTGGTGTCCGAGCAGGCACAGAGAGAATACTTTCTTCATTTGGTCTAATTAATTGAGTTGAGAAGCTGACTGGGAGATGGAAAAAGCAGGAAAGCTTGTTTTCCTCTTCCCATCTATGAATAAAAAACAGGGGAGAGGATGAGATCTACTAGCTGAAGACATGGGACCAGATTTTCAAGCACCTAAAGATGCAGATGGGCACCGAGGGGGATTTTCAATAGCACCTCAGCAGGTTGGGAACATGGGGTGGGATTCATGAAGGGACTTACGTGCTACAACACAGCGCCTAGAAATTCCCAGGAACACTGTGATCCACAAAGCCTTGTTAGGCACCTGGGCTCCCTATACAATGAAGGGGGGAGCAGAGAGAGAGAGAGAGAGACACACACACACACCTAAGAATATGATCCACAAAAGCGGGCACGCTGGGTGTGGACTGCCTAAGCTAGCCAGTAGGAGATGCCAATCAGATGGGGGTGCACTAAGTCCCACCCATCTCTGAGATAGGCGCCTAGCTCTGCTTAGCGATCCGCAAACAGGCACCTGCCACCGGGAGTCAGACGACTTAGGTGCCTGAGGTGTTTCTTGTGGGAATTAAGTATCAGAGGGGTAGCCGTGTTAGTCTGGATCTGTAAAAAGCAACAAAGAGTCCTGTGGCACCTGATAGACTAACAAATGTATTGAATATTCACCCACGAAAGCTTATGCTCCAATACATCCCTTAGTCTATAAGGTGCCACAGGACTCTTTGTTGCATCTTGTGGGAATGAGTTAGGTAGCTGCCTCGCTCCACACAATCCAGCCGGCAGAGAACATTGTGGTGAAGGTGCCCATCTTAGAACTTCTAGCCCAGTGGTTAGCTCGCTCATCCGGGATGGGGGAGACCGAGGTTCAAGTGCCCCGTCTTTGCCAGAGGGGGCGAAAAGATTTGAACGGGGCTCTCCCACATCCCCGATGAGTGCTCTAACCACTGGGCTAAAAGTTATAAGGTGGGCTCCTCCTCCTCCTTCTCCCACTGGATTTTGAATGGGACTGATCCAGTAGGTGGTGCCGTCTGAGCACGCTTAATGGTTCAGGGGGAGATCAGTGTTCAGACGCTTAGAGGGAGGCAGTGGTGCACATCTCAGAGGCAGTAATATGGGTGCAGAGGGAACTTTTACCCTGAAAAACTCAGGAGCCAAGTGAATTTAGTCACCTGCAGGGCTCGGCGGGAGTTGTATGGATCATGGAGGAATCAAAAACATGGACTTAGGTGCCTGGGTCTGATGTTTAGGTGCCTAAGTCGTTTCGTGGATCTCCCTAGCTCCAGTGGATTTCAATGGGAGTTATGCACTTTTCAAAATTCCACTAGGCAGCTACCTGCATCTTTAGGCTCCTACGTACCTTTGTTCCTGGTTACCATGGGGGAGATTTTCAATCTCTCAATTCACTAAGCAGAGTGAATGGTAGTTTAGTAAATCCCTTTCTCTGTTTAATAAATCAGTTAGGTTTTAATACAAAACATTTGAGAAACTTACTTTTTCCCTTGTGCATCCAGCACATTCAAGGCAGTTTACAATTTTAAAATGCTCGTTCTGTACACTTTTAATTTAACTCCAGTTTCCATCCAATGCAGCTTGACACAAATCCCAAGTAAAAACTTATTGGGTAAATCAGAAATGTCGTTCACCATGTTCTAAATAAAAAATATGCAAATTAAGAAACGCTATATCTATATGCATTTATTTTACAATTATGTATCCTCCTGGCTAGCAAAAAGAAGCACCTAAACATACGTAAAAGCTATATTTGGTTGCAAATCAACATGTTTTAATGGTTACCAACTGGTGAGAATGAACTTTTTTAAAAGGAAAATAAAAAATATGAATGCAAAACAGAATTAAAATCAATACTTTCAATCAGCAAGCAAGAACCCACGATTTAAATCACTGATTTAAATCAAGCTTGATCACCGTACAATCAAACGTCACAAAGCCAAGTTGCTTGTTAGCCTCAGATTCCAGTTTTAACTCTCCCCTTTCATATATACACACATGAGCTCTGACTCCCGTGATACATGCACAAAGGGATTTCAGCTCACGGCGAGTCGGAGCGATATCTCTTTAATTGCAACGCCAAGAATTAAAACTGCACTGGATTATTTTTAGTCAGAGACTTTTATGCACAAGTAAAGAGGTTTAAAGACTGCTGAAAAACAAAACGGGGAGGAAAGTGTTATGGTGGGTGGTTAAATCCTTCGATGGGCAATGGTCACACAGCCTGGCTCGAGTTCAAGATTTAAGCCAGGGGTGTTTGCAAAACAATAAGAGGCACATTTGAGGAAAAGGCCCGTGCACAAAAACAGCCGGTTCATCGTGTGACACAGCAGGCTCCGTTGAGGCAATGTACAGTCAGTGGGGCTAGGGACAAGGAGGCAGGAGAGCGGGTTTCTGTCCCTGTTTTGCTGCTGTGTGACCTTGAGTATGTCACTTGGCCTGTTTCCTCTCCATCCTTTGTCTATTTGGACTGTACACACTTTGGGGAAGGGGCTGTCTCTTACTGTTGGTACAGTGCTTGGCATGCTGGGGCTTCTAATACACCGGTTAATGATATTCCTACGTTGCTGCTGCTGCCTGCATAAATTGCCCAAATGGGTGATGATTAAAATAAGAACCAGAATAAAAAAAAATGAAGGCAAAACTAAAATGCCAAGTTAATGAGATGCTGCACCAGACAAGTCTGAAAGTTGGTATGTTACTGATTTGGAGAGCTTTGTATTTCACTGACACCATACGCTGAACATCCTCCACAGGCATGACGCACAGCCCGTAGGCTGGGAAGAATGACTGTGGCTCACAGCTTGGCGAGGTTCTGGCTGAGGAGTGGGAGGCCAGCTGGAGCACCCGATAATACTGTAGTAGCCACAATGTGTGCCATCGGGCAGTTGTTAGGGGTGATGTTGGGAGATGCAGTGAAGATTTAACTGCCTTAACCACAGAATCCCCCACCCCTGTTGCAGGAGCAGCACCAGTGAGTATTCACGGACACATGGCTACTAGGCCTTTCATCTCAGGCTGAGGCCCCTGGTCTCTTGAGATCTGGGAAATGCTCTGCTTGTCCAGCCCCTGCAGAGAGATCACGTACATTGGCCCGTCAGCCAAAGCGGCATCTTAGGCTCCATTGTCTAATCTCCAAAAGCACGGGAGACAATCAGCGTAACGACTTCATTTACCGTGAAAATCCAATTACTGCAGCATCAGCAGCTTCCTTAGGGTGATCTTCCCTTGTGTGGCTACCACTTTTTCAGGGATGTGTGGCATAGTGATGAGTGCATTGAAGACCACCGACTTTGAAGTTGGAGGCCCAGGTGCCCATGCACACCTACCTGCATTGATACACGCCGTGACAATAACGGCGTGTGCACACCAGGTGCCTAACTAGCTCCATCTGCATGTGCATATCCCAACGTGCACGCGTAACTGCAGGAGCTGTGCGCACGAATCCAGATGCTTCAGTTCACGTCTCCTGACTCTAAAGATAATTTCAGGCAACCATTCTACAAAACACCGTGCAGCTCCATGTAAATATTACTGTGGATCTCTTCTCTGATAGAGTCTAAGGCCCGACGAGACCACTTTGATCATCTGGTGTGATTTCCTGTTCACACAGGCCAGAGAACTTCGCCAAAATAACTCCTAGTGCAGAGCTTTTAGAAAAACATCCCATCTTGATTTTAAAATGATCAGTGATGGAGATTCCACCAGGACCCTTGGCAAATTGTTCCAGTGGTTAATTACTCTCACCATTAGCAATTTACGCCTTATTTTCAGTCTGAATTTACCTAGCGTCACGTTAGACCTTTGTCTGCTAGACTGAAGAGCCCATTATTAAATATTTGTTCCCCATATAGGTACTTGGACTGTGATCAAGTCACCCCTTAACCTTCTCTTTGTTAAGATCAGTCGATTGGACTCCTTGATAAGGCACGTTTTCTAATCCTTTAATCATTCTCTTAATTCCTCCTCTGGTGGTCTCTGCACCTCTCAAACCTCTCTGCCAATTACCCCTTCTCCCCCTCTTGTCATCTCACCTTCGATGCTGCCCTCTGGAGCGGGAAGACCCTTCTTGTCCAACAAGCAATTTCTCATCCACATTCAAACCATCCTGAAAATATGCTGTTTCTTCTGCGCTGCCTTTCAATGCAAACCTTCTCCTCTCCACGCCTCCCCACACCATGCTGTGGGAGCGAGGAGATGGGAAATTCCCTGCCCGAGGAAGGTTTGACCTTCAAACTACGTCTGCACCATCTCTGTCTCAGCGGGACTGAGCCACCTGTTTGTCTCAACCTCTGTGGGGAAGAAACAGCCAGCTGCTCCTTCCATGTTCTGAACAACCATGAGTTGCCGCTCTCTGAAAAATAAGCTACTTTCACCTTTTAGCTTGTCAGGTTCTTAATGTCTCGCTATAACGGACTATTTTACCTTTCCAATTCATTGTCATGTAAACTCGTGGTATCATAATGACTGCGGGGCCCGGTATATGGCTGTTAATAGGCTACATCATAGGTACGAAGAAGGAGAAAAATTGTTCTCTGAACCTCTGAGGATAGGACAAGAGGCAATGGGCTTAAATTGCAGCAAGGGCGGTTTAAGTTGGACGTTAGGAAAAACTTCCTAACTGTCAGGGTGGTGAAGCACTGGAATAAATTGTCTAGGGAGGTGGTGGAATCTCCATCATTGGAGGTTTTTAAGAGCAGGTTAGACAAACACCTGTCAGGGATGGTCTAGATCAGGGGTCGGCAATGTTTGGCACGTGGCTCGCCAGGGAAAGCACCCTGGCGGGCCGGGCCAGTTTATTTACCTGCTGACGCGGCAGGTTCAGCCGATCGCGGCCCCCGTTCGCCGCGGTTCACCGTCCCGGGCCAATGGGGGCGGCGAGAAGCGGCGCGGGCGAGGGATGTGCTGGCTGCGGCTTCCCGCCGCCCCCATTGGCCCGGGACGGCGAACCGCAGCCAGTGGGGGCCACGATCGGCCGAACCTGCTGCGTCAGCAGGTAAATAAACTGGCCCGGCCCACCAGGGTGCTTACCTTGGCGAGCCGCGTGCCAAACGTTGCCGACCCCTGGTCTAGATAATACCTTGTCCTGCCATGAGTGCAGGGGACTGGACTAGATGACCTCTTGAGATCCCTTCCAGTCCTATGAGTCTATGTGCACAAATCTGATTCCTGGAGTCAATGGGTAGCAAGAGCTAAGCTGGGAGTGGGGAAGAATTGTCCCCAGCAGTCATATACTTCCTGCTGATTCCATCGGACAGAAAATCCCATGAGCTCAGTGGACCAAATGAAACTTACTCCTGTGCAGGAAGCCCAAGGACTAGACATCACTTAAGCTCGATTTGAAGATGTGTGTGGTGCACTGGCCTCGTGCTTACCTGCTGGCTAGGTGTGAATTCCATCCAGAGAGAACTACATTGACTCATTAAGAGCTTCCAAAACCCACTGAAGCCAGTGGAACTACTTTGACATCCACAGGCTTTGGATCAGGTCCTAACGTACTCTCTGCTTTCTGTGTAGATGTATTTCCCCATTTGTTTTTGTTTGGCATTTCTCCCAGAACAATTTTCAGTCTCATCTTCATCAGCTGTGACGCTAAGGGCAAGAGGTTCTGAGCTCAGAAATGTCTCCCTTGCAAAGGGAGAAGGGAAGCTGGGTCCCATCGGCGGCATGGAAATTCCCAGCTTTTGTTTGCCCGTCTGTGAAATTAATTTCCTTTATTGGACTCTGGTGAGTAGTTATGAAGTGCTAATGAGAATCGGACTCCCTTAGCAGCCATAGCATTTAATATAGTGTAAGACACAGTCCTGCACTGGCAGGCCCATGGACAGGAGGAACACATAGATTTCCTCTGTCTTTCATTTCTGTGATTCTGCAATTCAGAATCCGGAGTGATAGATTGTTACGGAAAGACAATTGCAACAACCTCCAGTGGTTTAAAAAACACACAAGCAACAAAAACACTTTTTTCTACAGATTGAGGTTCTGGCACAGAAAAATATCATATTAGAAAATTTGGCTCCATGCTGTCATGAAAATAAATTGCAACCGTGTAAGGACATTAAGAGCCAGACGTTCAAGAGTTCTACCCCCACAACTGTGGCCAGGTTTTCAAAAGAGTTTAGCTCCCAGCTGCAACCTAGGGGCTGAGCTCTCTTCAAAATCTGGCCCTAAAGACTCAGTTCTCCTCTTAAATACACAGGCATCATCCCCAATGACTTAGGTGTACCCATGCTATGTTCGAGGGCAGATTTTGCTTCATTATTTAGTACCGTAAATGTACCCAGCCTCGAAATGAATAAAGGCAGGGGGACTGCCACAAAGAGATTGCAATCTGTGGGGCCAGCCCCACAAGCCCTTTCGTGCGCAGGCAGCCCTTACTCATCCCAGTAGTTTAAGACAATGGGACTACTCTGGAAAGGAAGTGCAGGAGTGAGAAATTGCAGAAAGATCTCTGTCCACAAGGAGATTAATGAGTAGTACATAGCGATATCTGGTAGGTTTGTGCAAGAGCTCCCTCTAGTAAGTGAGACTCTAGGAGAGACCATGTTACTGTAACTCAGATGCTATGTATTAAAGAAGGACCAACACGTTGGCCTCCTGAACAGAGCAATGATCCAGGAAGGAAAGCTTTGCCCAAGATGGGAATCGGGCTTAATGTCAATGACATATTATGTCTGTGGCATCCGAGTTGTATCTGAGAAAATAAGACTTTTTTTTAAAATGGGAGAAGGCTGTATCATCTATTATTTGTGTTTTAAGACTAAATAGCTATATTCTAGTAGGAGAGGACTTGTAGAACAGACCCCATTTGACGGGATTGACTCTGGGCAGAAGAACTATATTCTAGTAGCACCCAGATGTCCCATTCAGGGTCAGAACTCCATTGTGCTAAGCATTCTGGGAAGACATTGATGGCTCCTACCCCGAAAATCCTTATTTTCAATCGTGCCGTTGTTAGATGTGAGGAAATATTCCTAATGGAAAAAAACATGTGTAAATGAAACTTAGCCGCAAAACTGATCATTGGCTTCAGTGCTAGGTGATTACTGAAGTGGTCAGAACAATTCTCTCTGTATCTGACTCTTTATATCTCATCTTGAGATCCATCTGCTCTTTGTGGCCTATGATTAGGCCTTCTAATTTTTGACTTTAACTAAAACACTGATAAAACATCCCAAAATAAAATAAACACCAATAAACACCAGAAATGGTTACTTATATGCAAGAGCTTGTCTACATGGAGTAATGCAGACAATGGAGGTTCTAAAGCACACTTGTGTTGCGTATTAATTGGTCTGTGTAGACCCAGCTGGTGAGCACTAAAGGTTCCCTATTGCGCTTTAACAGTGGTGTTTGAAACAGTACTTCGTTAAAGTGCACTAGAGAATATTGCAAAGAGATTACTTCTGCTTGCATCTGCTATGATAACCTGTGTTATTGGCTAGAGAAAGCAATGATGATGATTACAATGAAAGCTTCCTCATGACAACTTAAAGACCACCCTAAAATAATTGAAGTGGTCTGCTAATAAAGGTAGAGCAGAGTTATACTCAGTGGGTCAGATTTTGCTCTAACTTGCACCTTTCTCTACTGGAGTAACTCTGACTTTAGGGGAGTTACTCTGGATACACACTGGCATAAAGAAAAGCAGAATCTGGCCCATTACATTTGGGGGTGGTCTCTTACGACAGGAGTCTGCCTAATAAGGGTGGTTTCTTGAACAGGTTTCTCAGTGACATTTTTAAAGGCAGAGGCAGGAAAGCAAAAGTGGGTGAAAGAACATTTTGCATCAGCCCCCACAGCAGCGACAGCACCTATGGTTAAGTGGAGCGTGGGCGAAGCTTTTCACAGCAAAATTTCAGATATGTATGCCAGAGAGAAAACCCTCTGAATAACCGAGAGCAAACCTATTCTTACAAGATCTGACTCAATTATTCCCTTAAAAACTAAAATTTTAATATGCTTCTTGAGAAAAGGAGTTGAACAAATCCATTTACTTCAATTTAAAGTAGTTTCATTGTAATTTACTAGTACATGATGCAACGCTCGCCTGGAGTAATAGCGTACTTTGTGAGTCGTCCCACTGAAATCAACAGGGCTGTCTGTGGCGAAAGGGACTGTTCGAGGTAAGCAGAGGAGGCAAAATAAGGTCCTTCAATGAAACCGTTTATAGATTGCCATTGTGAAACAAACATCACAACTCTTTGGAGTTTTGATTTGTTGTGTGTCCTTTATTCACAATTTAAAATTCCCAAACCAAAAACGGAGTTACAACAGAACTAAGGTTAGACATAAATATCCATTTGTTCAAAACATGATTAGAATGCTATAGACTAATTACAAGAACTAAATGTCTGAAAGTAGGGAAATCTAGAAGTAAGGTTCCACAAAGAACCTTAAATCTGCTTCCATATCTTTACCCACCATCTACAATACTTAAAAGAGTCATTAATTATTATTATTACTGGACGATTATAGCTTTTGGCCCCAATCCTGCAATGAGCTCTATGGAGATGGATCCCTGAGCATGTGCAGAATTCATTACAGGATTGGGGATACAGACTTTTTTTAAACAAAATGTACTGCCATGTCTGCTCCCTTCTCTCTTCCGTAGTACGTTGTTTGATGTGGTGAATGGGGTACTCAGAGGTCTGTGGTGTCAATATGGATCTAGAGGCCGAGATCTCTGGCCTACATCACTAGGATGGATCTGAAAGGTCTAGTGGGATTTCCAGTTCTAGAGGCAAGGTGGAAGAGTTAGACTAGGCCTTTGTTTTGTAGTGGAATGGTGAACGGGGGTGTTGTTTCTGGAATGTCGATAGAGTCAGATGTTGTGCTCTGAACGCAGCTACAAGATGAGACAGGTGATGGTCGAGTCTCCACTCTGTATGCTAAACCTGGGCTTTTTGTCAAAGTTAATAGGAATTTTCCATTATGCCTTAAGGTGAAATTTCACCCTTTTTGCCAATAGAAGCTATGTTTTCTTTTTAGCACAAATGGTCTAATGGAGGTAGTCTCGTTATAGACGTGAACCCATCTGATACTCAGTTGGAAAGATTCTGGACTCAGTAACTCATGTTTAAGTAGAGATACTCTGGAATTACGCTGATGTCATTGGGCAGTGTAGCATTACCATGCAGTGGAGTTCCACTGGTATAAAGTGTCCAGGGCAGTGTAGAAAGACAGTTTCTCAGCTTAAAATGTTCTTTCATTTCCACAGAAAAAAGGTGGAAAACATGGATTGGCTAAGAACTGTACACATCCTGGTCTAGGCTAACACAACCTGTGCTATCCCACCCTCCTTTCCCTATCTCACTTATTTTCTCATCCACCTGTTAGAATCTTGCCTTTCGAACTATAAATTCTCTGGGCCAGGTACTGTCACTATATGTTTGTACAGTGCCTAGCACTGGTTGAGGTTTGTACCTGCCATTGTAATACTGCCATTGTTCAATAATGATATGGTCAACTATTTGCAAATAGTGGAAATACTTTTTTCCTTGGTTTTAACGGCAACGTGTATTTTCCACACAGCTCTATCAGCCTTTTTCAGACAAATTGCCATGTGTTTTCTTACCATTTCTACTCGAGATCAGACAGTTATTACATTTTCCCTTAGCCTTCAGCTGTGATGAAGATAGAATGAAAACCTCACAAGACTTTGTTATCTAGAAACATGTGACAGGTGCCATCTTGGCTGATGCTAGGGGTTGAAGTGGGCCTCTCCAGAGCTAAAATCATGAGTGGCTACATCTTAAACTAAAAGACTGGGGACTATGGATGAGGGCTGTAACAGACTCCCATTCTCTGTGGATCAGGCACAGAGGGGCACAAACAGAGCCTGGTTTGATTGTGCATTTGTTTTGTCTTTTCTGGGTTTCAGTGTTTATCAACTGTTTCCTAGAATGGATCTCTCTTCCTCAAGAGCACCTTTTCCATGGTGTTTACCATGATCCCGGCTCTCTTGTAGTTCCACACGAGTCCAGCCAGGGGTGAAAATAACATAAAGGACTTACCGGTACTCTGGAGTCCTTAGGAGGGGGCGGGGCCTCTACCGGAAGAGGCTGGGCCTTTAGATCCCCGGGCACTTTAAATCAGGATTTAAAGGGCCCAGGGCTGGGGCTGTGGTAGCAGCAGCTGGGGGCCGCAGGCCCTTTAAATCACCCCCGGAGATACCAGGTGCAGAGGCGGCTGGGAGCCCCAGGGGTGATTTAAAGGGCCCGGGGCTCCAGCTGCTGCTACCGCAGTGGAGCCCCGAGCACTTTAAATCACCATCAGAGGGGGCTCCAAGCCTCTGGCGGAGCTTTAAAGGGCCCGGGGCTCCGCTGCAGTAGCGGCAGCCGGGAGCCCCGGCCCTTTAAATCACCGCCAAAGCCCCACCGCCGCTTCCCCAGGGCTCCGGCAGCAGGGCTCTGGCAGCAATTTAAAGGGCCCAGGGCTCCAGCCGCTGCTGGGAGCCACAGGCCCTTTAAATTGCTGCCAGGGGAAGCCGATCCGCCCTGGTATGCCATACTGGGGCGTACCGGCTTACTTTCACCTCTGGGTCCAGCTCAAAGACCTGGATCTAATAAACACATTCTAACTGTGAGGACTGTGTTGGTTGAAATCTAAGGTTGGATCACAGCTGTACCCAAACACATTGGGTGTTTGTAAGACGAGCTGGATCTGAGTTTTGCTGATTGTAGTGGATTCAATCTACTTATTGTAATTATCTTGCATCCCACGGTGTTTTTCCCCCACTATACATACTTCAAAGTGGTTGAGCTCAGTTGCTGCAAAAGCTACAGAACCAAATTCTGCACTGTGGTCAGTGGCACAGGGCCCACCGATTTGGACCCATGTTGCAAACGTTTATGGTTACATTTTCAGAAGACTATGATCTTAAAAGACATCACCTTTCAACTGAATCCTTTTCTCTGCTTTTCCTGTTCTAATGTCCCTGGAGTCGATACTGTCGTCATTGCCACAGAGTATATTGTCAAGGTAAATATTGCTCCTCTTGGCTTTGAGGCCAGGCACGCAGCAATTTAGATCTATATTGATTAGAGATGAGCCCAAATTAGGAAGTGAAGATCCAGAACTGGATTCAAACTTCCCCAACATTCAGAGGGTTTGGATCTAAAGTTTTGCTTTGGGCTCCTCTAATACAGACTCATAATCATGACTCCGGCAATCAAACCAAGAACCAGCTCCAGACAGCAGGCAGGTCATTCATGAAGATAGCATTTTTTTTTTAGCTTGGATATTTTAATATAACATGTTAATGTGACATTCGTACCACACTATAGGCCTGATCCAGAGCTCACTGAAGGCAATGGAAGAGACTCCCATCAACTTTGATAGACCATGGATCAGGCCCTATGGAATGACATTGTTCTGTTGATATTTACGACCATTTTGTATCTTCCACCTTAGATGGCAGAAGAGTACAAGGTGGAAGGCATATGCGTAATGAACAAAAATGTTGCCCTGTATTCAAACAAGAATGCTTCGGAAGAGGCAATTTTCTGGCTTGCTTAAGAGGGATCAGCAGACATAGCCCTGCTCTCAACCAGCTGCTCCCATGGCAGGCTTTCTTCGCTGTTCTGCTTGATAGTTCAAGTTTGCATGTTCCCCTCTAGGTGGTTAGTTTGAAGAAAAATCTCCAGTTTGATTAAAAATAATTCTCCAATTAACTGGCTGTGGAGTTTCTGCCAATATCCAGCCAGTTCTGGCTAACTTCAGGCACTGAACCAAGAACCGGAAGCAAAATGGTTTCCTCCTGTCTGCAAGCTGCTGTAATGTAGTGGCAAGGCATGGCAAAGCACGGGATTTGATCTGGATGGCAGAGAAGTGATTAGAGAGAGTTTGGAGTCAAAGACCGACATGGTTCAGTCCAAACCCGAATAAACTCCCTCAGGAAAGGGGAACCGTCACCGGCCTAGAGAATGATAAGTGGGATGATATGATCCTATTGATCTTTCTGCACCTAGCAAACTGTTTTCAAGCAGTATTGCATGACACCAGTAAAATGTCGGGGCTGTGTGGTAGAGCGTTGCTCCTGTTATGACAATATCGGTGAGATTCTCTTATTGGAAGGCTGGTCTGATCTCTTGACTCAGAAGATAGGATTGTTACCTTAGCTACAGCACAGGAGAACCCATTAAACTTCAGAAACTGTGCAGGGTGGACATTGTTTGATCATCACAGCCTACATGACAATACAACAGGCCGTATGTCCTCATGCAGGGGCTAGCGAATGGGAATATGACCACATGCTACAATGGGCATAATAAATAAATTACTGTTCTGTCTGCCTGGTTTCAGCTTCAAATGTCACATCGGTGCCACTTCCTATGATTAAAGTGATAACGTATTTAATGAGACACATTAATCTGCCCAAATCCTGAATGTCAGTCAGCCAGCTGCACCCAGCGGGCTACAGAAACTAGCAGAGGGTTTACAGTACACACACAGCTTTTACACCTGTTCTGCAGTGCGGATGCCTACCCCAACCCTTCTCCCCAACCTTGGGACCTCTTTAAGGGAGAGACTGGGCCAAAAACAGTGCCACACTGTTGATTTCAATAAGTATAAGTGGGAGGAAAATTTGGTTTCTTGTATTTAAACCTGGTCTATTATTTTCAATTATTTCTGGACGATGAAATACAAAGCTCTGTGCAAAAGGAATCTGTTCATACATTCCAAGGCCAGACAGGACCATTGTGATCATCCGGTGGTTCTCAAACTGTGGGTTGGGACCCCAAAGTGGGTCATGACCCTGTTTTAATGGAGTTGCCAGGGCTGGTGTTAGAGTTGCTGGGACCGAGGGCTGAAGCCAAAGTCCAAGCCATACCTGAGGGCTTCAACCCTGGGTGGCAGGGCTCAGGCTTCAGCCCCCCTGCCCAGGGCTGAAGCCCTCAACCTTCGGCTTTGCCCCTCCCGCCCCAAAAGTGGAGGGGCTCAGCTGTTAGTCCCCCTTCCAGGGGTCGTGTAGTAATTTTTTGTTGTCAAAAGGGGGTTGCGATGCAATGGAGTTTTAGAAACGCTGTAGTGACCCCCTGTATAACACAGACCATAGAACTTCCACAAAATAATTCCTGGAGCAGTTCTTTTAGAAAAAACAATCTTGATTTAAAAATTGCTAGTGATGGAGCATCCACCATGATCCTTGGTAATTTGTTCCGGTGGGGAAAGATCCCAAATCAGCAACGGAACATTGGTGCAGACTCTCAAATTAAAAACAATTGCTTTTTCAAACAAAAATATTTGACTAGCGTTTTCCTCTCTCCTTCGACCCAGGAACTAAGGACTATCACAAAGCTCCCCACTTTCAGCTCCAAGTGCAAGGCACGTTTCTTTGGCCTTTTCTAACACAAATACAGAGCAACATGTACATTACATTTAACCCGCCCCAGCCCAAACCCTACCCGAACAAGACACACCACTGCACACACCTGAGCGAGGATGAGGGAACAAACAAGTGACGGATCTTTGTCTCATTGTTTAATGCACTCTTGGAAGGTGCTCAGAGCGTGCGGTGATGAACCAATACAGAACAGATCCAAGTTGCTGAGTTTGCCCTGGGGCTGCTAGTTCTATTGTTAGTTAAGGACAGGAGGCCCAGGTTCTCCATTGGCTCGTGCACCAATTGCACCAGTGCAAAGTGGGTGTAAAACCCCACTCAGCGAGAATGGTAAGAATTTATGCCCACACTACGCTGATGTACGTGATTACACAAGGGGTAGGACAGTGGAGATTCTGGCCCTTAATCTCCCATTGCCTGGGCAATGCAGTGCTACTGATTGTACATTCCCTCTCCCCATTTCTTTCCTTTGCTTTTTTTCTCCTTAATTCATAGTAGATACATGTGACCAGTTTTGTGGCAAACTCTTATCGGCTGCGCAGGTAAGGACACCTAGAGTTAGGCTTGCTTGACATTTTACCTTTATAAGACCCTGTTTTCAGTTGCTTTTAGTTTTGCCAAACTTAAGCCACTCAGGCTGAAATGTCCCATGCCAGGTGTCTACTAAGGCTGAATTTTTGTGGAAAGTTTCAGCTAAAAATGGTTCTTCTTTTTCTGAGATTGAGGTTAGGAAAAAATGTTTTATCCAGGTTTAAAAAAAAAAATCTTATAGCTACATCTTTGAATAGCTCCAGCAACTCCACACTTTTCAACAGGGACTTAAAATTTGCCACTGGGTCACCCTGGAGTCAGGGATGTGCCTTTTGCCATCTCTGTGAAAATCTGCCCAAATTTGCCCAAGTTATAAAGCTCTGAAAATAGGAACAAGGATGGGAGAAGAGAGGCAGGAGCCAGGGATGGGAGAGAATAGAAGTCTGCATTATGATAGTCTTCAGTTACCGAGGATGGATGGTACTCTGAGAATGAATTGAGTTGTATAGCAAATGAAACTGTTTGTGTAGGACTCCTACCTCGGAGGGGTGTTGTGAAGATAAATTCATTAATGTTTGTGAAGAACTCAGAAACCACGATAAGCGCATCATAGAAAAGCTCAGTAGGAAATGAATAATTGTGTGTTCAGTGCAGGGTGTGGATGGTGTGCAGTCAATAATGCATGGAGGCACACGTTGAACAATGAGAATAAAAAGAAATATCGAATACCTATGCATTCAGTAAGCACCATCCATCCAATGTGCTCTGTGAAGCCACAGTTCTGTGGAAAAAATAGTACGTGATCATGTACTTGTTTTGCAGTAACACCTATGAGCCACAGTCATGGACCAGACCACACGGGGCTAGATGCTGTACAGACACAGAACAAAAAGAGCCGCTGCTCCAGAGACCTTCCAATCTATGTATAAGACAAGAGACCCATCATAGAATATCAGGGATGGAAGGGACCTCAGGAGATCATCTAGTCCAACCCCCTGCTCAAAGCAGAACCAATCCCCAGATGGATTTTTGCTCCAGATCCCTAAATGGTCCCCTCAAGGATTGAACTCACAACCCTGGGTTTAGCAGGCCAATGCTCAAACCACTAAGCTATCCCTTGTTGTATGTAAAGCAATGAGCCAGTGTTGGTTGGCATGATTGGCAGTGGTCTCAGCATGCCAGCAGCCTGGCTGTTGTCAAGCATTTTGCGGGCATCACAGCAAAGGAGAGGTCTGAGGAGGGATTTGAAGCAGGATCGTGTGGTAGCTTTGCAGATGTTCACGGGGAGCTTCTATCCGTGAGGGGCAGCACAGGAGGAAGCACGAAAGGGCTTGTTTGAAAATGAAACAAGTGGGTGATGGAGGCTGGCACCCTGGGCTAATTGAAGGCGAGTCAACAGGATAGAAATGATAGGTTGATGCGGATGGGCTGTGAAGGAACTTGAAAGTGAAGACAAGTAGCTTGTGTTTGATGCGATAGAGGAGGGATGCAAAGAGAGGGGAGACATGGTCAAAGCAACAGGGCAGTAGCCTTCTGAATGGATAGAAGTGGGGCAAGATTGCATTTGTCAAGGCTAGAAAAAAGGATGTTGCAGTAACTGAGACATCTTATGAGCTTGGATAAGAAAGGCTGGATCTTAGAGATCTTATACAGAGAGAATCTGCAAAGTTTAGACATAACCTGGATGTGAGGACCTAGAGAGAGGTCGGAGTCCAGGGTGAAGTTCCGGTTATGGGCTTAAGTGACAGGAAGGATGATGGTGTTGTCCCCATTGACTAGGGACAGAGAGGTGGGGGAGGGTTTGGAGGGAGAGATTAGGAGTTCGGCTTTAGCCATGTTGAGTTTGAGCTGATGGCTTAGACATCCACGAGGAGAGAGGCTGAAATTTTAGTTTGGATAGAAGGAGACAGGTGTGTAGTAGAGAGGTAGGTCTGTGAGTCATCAGCATAGAGATGGCAGCCGAATTTGTATATGTGGATGAGATTACCCAGATATAAGGTGTAGAGGGAGAAGAGAAGAGAAGGGGGCCAATGATAGAGCCCTGTGGAGACCCCATGGAAAGATGGAGGGGGATGACAAGGATCCTCTAAAGGACATACTAAAGGAACAATGAGAGAGGTAGGAAAAGAACCAGGAAGGGACAGGCCATGGAAGCTAGCAGAGAACAAGAGATCAAGGAGAACATGGTCAAGAATGTCAGAGGTGACTGAGGATGGAGGACTGGTTCTGAATTTTGGTCAAAAACAGATCATTAGAGACTTTGGCAACAGCCATTTCAATGGAGCCTGAGGGATGGAAGTTGGACTGGAGAGAGTCTAGGGTGGAATTGGAGGAAAGAAACTCCAGATTGCTATCCTAGGCAGTGCATTCAATGAGTTTACCTCCCCATATCCCTTCCCCTTTCATCTGTAACTGGAGAAGCAAGTGGGATCAAGGGTGGGGGTTTTCTAAGATGTGAGAGACTAAATTATGCTTGTATCATGAGGGGTTGAAAGCACCTGTGGCCATCTCTGAACCGGTTTTGAACAGAACAGGACAACTGTGCGGTCCATCTCTTTAAATGGGTTTTTTCTAATGACCCGCGATGCAGCTGTGGTCAACGTCAGACTATGTCGCATATCATTGTCAAGTGCCCACTGACTTATTGTGACGGCAGGCTACCAGCTCTCCACCTGGCTGAGAACGCCATTAAATGGCTGGGCACATTGCGCATAACCGATGATTGTGAGGGGAAAGAGCCAGAGGTGAGTGAGAGGTTAAGGAGAAGGCTCGGGGAAAGACTAGGAAAAGGGTGTGAGGGAGATGGGATGGGATGGAGTACGGGGCAAGTTGAGGGGTTAGAGGAGGAGAGCAGATGAGAAATCTGTAACTGCAGAGAAGGAGAAGAGAGTTGTAGGAGGGGAAGGGAGGGCAAGCAAAGGGGAAGACCATGTCATCTTTTGTCAAATTTCTCTTTGAAGAAATCCGTGAGATCCTGTGTAGAGAGACTAGTGTAGGTGGGAGTTGGCGGGGGGTGGGGAAGGGTTTGAGGAGTGACTCAAAGGCGGTAACAAGCTGACTGGGATTGTGAGCTTGGGATTCAGTTAAATTGGAGCAGTAGAGATGTTCAGCTAGGAAGATGGTAGAACTAAAGGAGGAGAGTATCAGAGGGGTAGCCGTGTTAGTCTGGATCTGTAAAAAGCGACAAAGAGTCCTGTGGCACCTGATAGACTAACAGACATATTGGAGCATAAGCTTTCGTGGGTGAATACCCACTTCATCAGACACATGTGGTGGAAATTTCCAGAGGCAGGTATAAATATGCAGGCAAGAATCAGTCTAGAGATAACGAGGTTAGTTCAATCAGTTTCTCCTCTCTTGGTGTTCACACCTCAACTGCTAGAAGAGGGCCTCACCCTCCCTGATTGAACTAACCTCGTTATCTCTAGACTGATTCTTGCCTGCATATTTATACCTGCCTCTGGAAATTTCCACTACATGCGTCTGACGAAGTGGGTATTCACCCACAAAAGCTTATGCTCCAATACGTCTGTTAGTCTATAAGGTGCCACAGGACTCTTTGTCGCTTTTTGAAGGAGGAGAGAACAAATTTGTAGTGGAAGAAGTTGGCTGGTCATGGGATTTCCACTTGAGATACTCCGCCTCATGAGAGCATGGGCTGCGGGAAGTGGATGTCAGGAGTGAGCCGGGGCTGGGGGTTGGCAGGGAGGACCTTGTGATGGGGGAAAGGGACAGATCATTTGACTAAGGTGCAAATTTTGAAAAACACCTCTACTTTTAAAGTCTATTTTCAGAGCAATATCTGCCGGCTATGAAAGAGTTAAACCAAATGAATCAATAAATAAGACAATACCCGTTGTCGGAAACACAATCTGTTTGACTTTTTGGTTTTCAAAAATCTTTCTACTGTGGTTCCCATGGTAACTACTGCGGAGCACGTGAGGGGAACACAGCCTTCTCCTAATCCTCTCTACACAGTTGAAAGTGAGTTTGTAGTTCTTTCAAATGTAAACCACAGAATTAGCTTTTGCACTAAGAAAACAAGTGAGATAACTGAAGAGCAAACAGTCTCTGGGATAAGAAAGATTTACTGTTACTAAGTGAGACAGTAATCGAATTATTGAATTAGCATTCGGCGCAATCTCTCTGGCATGCAAAGGAAAATGCCGACGGACAGTGGTTATGAGAAGGATGTTGTGATGCTTATACATCCCAAGAAGATGACAAAATTGTTATATAGCACACAATAGTGCGACTTTAGTATGTGTCGCATTTTACACCCCAACGGTCTCAAAATGCATTAAGGAATGTGATACAAGACTGAACAAGAACCTGCACAGAAGGTACATGCCAATACAGCGACACTCCATAAAGCAGAATGAAAAGTACCTAATCCTCTCAAATTGCATTGCAAGGCGAAAACTGCATGTGCAATTACAGGGCCTGATCTAACTTCCAATGAAGCCAATGGGTCTATTGGTGGGCTCACAGTTAAGCAAGCAGGGATTAATTCACTCCCACTAGCCCTGGACAGCTGCATCACAGCGAGATTCTTCCCTGTGGAAGGGCAGGTGATGTTTGCCTTGTCCTCCCTCCTTCCAATTATGGAAACGAGCACCTGGGTTGCAGAAAAACATCACCTCCTGCACTAGCTCCACTAAAGGCCAAACCCACACGGTCACTGAGTAGGTTTCCGAAAGCCAGCTTCTCCAAAAGGCCTGTGCTAGAAAACAGTTCTATCAAATTAGATGCGCTGGATGCTTATATGTAACGTTTCATCTGCCTGCATAATACTAGGTACTAGGGAATGTAATCTCTGAGCAATTTTTCAGCCTTAGGATCAGGGCTTTGGAGCGGAGCCTGGAGCTGGAGCCCGGACCAGTAGGTTTTTGCCCGGAGCCGGAGCCGAGCAATTCAAAAATTTGATTGCTCCAAATCCCTGCTTAGGATTTTGGGGTCAGTTTTACTTGGGATCCTAGAATTGTATTGTTTAATGTCCACTACTTCATATGATTAGGTGCAGATGACAGCCGCACAGCATCTCGTAATCTGCAGGGGATTCTGCCAAATGTCTGCCCTGGACCAGCTGGTCAAGGTCAGATTGCTGACAATGTGACTCATCCAGCGGTTGCCTGACTTGTACGTACAGCAGTGGGGCTTCTGAGCTGGCTGTATGGCCAGGCGAGTCACCATGGCAAAACTCTGTTCAATAAAGTCAGCTCTCAACAGCCAGGTGATATGAGCATGTTTTGTTCTCACATTGTATATTCAGATTTACTCTCTGGACACTATTTTGTTTAGCTCTGTGTCACCAGAGCATGCAAGTGTTTTTAAAAAATGAACATGCAAATAGAGCTGTTTGAAACTTTTCAAATTTCTAAATGCGGACAATTTCACATTGTGAAATTTTTACAAAAAGAAATTAAAAAATTGAAATTTTAGGAACAATTCAATTTTTTTTTTACCAGCTACACGGGTGGTTGGATGTCCAATTTCTACATTTTTGAATATGGGAGGAAAAAAGATAAGTGCTAGGGTTTATTTTTTCAACATTTGTTCCTTTTTTTGGTCAACCCGTCCAACCAAATAAAAAACCCCAGGAATCATTTTTCTAGGCGAGGCATGACGTAAAGAAAAGGACAGTTCCTTTATTACGTAGATAAAATACTGGGCTTTTGTCATCTCCCTTCAAGAACATGTAATCAATTCCAGAACTGATACAATCAGCCATTACAACAGTACAACCGTCCATATATTAAAAGAAACAGGACTGGAGTTGTTAATGGAAATATAGATTAAAGTGATCTAGGAAAAGTTACACTGCCTCGTCTTTAATATGTTGATAACTATGATATAATGCCATTAGCAGGTAAATACAAATTCTCCCCAACACTCATTTCTCATTCTGCTCAGAAGAAGCTTCAACTCTGCCACCTTGTGCCCAGATTGAAAAGGAACACGAAAAGCCGTTCTCCAGCAACACAGTACAGCTAACTATCACATACGGAAAACAACTACCCAACATTGTGGTTTGAGATTTTAAATGCACAGATGTCAGGAAATTCACACGTACGATTCCCACCACAGCCATAACCCAACCCCATGGGGTGTATTTAATAGTTTGTAGCACTGTTTTGTGCTTTCTGTAATGGTATGGCAAAAGGTTTTGTGTAGTCTGGACTGTCCCTTCAACCATTCTGGTAATGGTCCTAGGAGACCAGTTACTGCATAAATGTTTTCAGTCAGGATCCAATTTCCTGTTGTAGACTGGTGGTGGGATGGAGTGCCATTTAGGGGCAGAATGTGCTGCTAAAAGCCCATACTTCCCTTGGTGAAAGCAAACAACCACCACTGAGTCTCAGGCCTGGTCTACACTACAAACTTAGGTCGACAGAAACTGCGTTAAATTGATCTAATATGTGTGTCTACTCTACCGAGTCCCTTCTGCCAACCTATGTGGTCTGTAAAGTCGACTTCTGTACTCCAGCTCCTCGAGAGGCGTAGCGCTTAATTCAACATCCACAGGTCGACATGGGGATAGTGTAGACACTGCGTTGTGTAATTTGAATGAATTGGCCTCCAGGAGGTGTCCCACGGTGCTTGACTATGACCGCTCGGGAGAGCACTTACAACTCCACTGCTCATCAGCCAGGTACAGAGGAAATAGCTGCTCCCCTGTTAAAGCCCTGGGAACTTTTGAATGTTCATTTCCTGTTTGATCAGCGTGGAGAGCTCGCCAGCACAGCTGATCATGGAGACTCAAGGCAGCAAATGCGCTCCAGCATGGAGTACACAGGAGGTGGTGGATTTTATTGCTGTGTGGGGAGAAGACTCTGTGCAGGCAGAGCTCCAATCCAGCAGAAGAAATGCTGACACCTATGCCAAGACTGCATGGGGTATGAGGGAGAAGGGCTACACCAGGGACACGCAGCAGTACCGCGTGAAAATAAAGGAGCTTCGACAAGCGTACCAGAAGACAAGGGAGGCGAACGGTCATTCTGGTTCTGTCCCACAGATGTGCCGCTTTTATGAGGAGCTGTATGCGATTCACGGTGGTGACCCCACCACTACCCCCAAAACGCTCCGTGGAGACCTCCCAGGAGCCCCGGGTGACCTCGAGCAACAACAAGGAGGATATTCTTGACGAGGAAGAAGAGGAGGAGGATGTGAGGCAGGCCAGTGGAGGATGCATTCTTCCCAACAGCCAAGAACTGTTTTTAACACCGGAGCCCATCCCTTCACAGGACCAGTTGGCAGTGGAGCGTGATGCCGGGGAAGGCACCTCTGGTGAGTCCACATTTCCAGTCAAACTGCAGGGGTTATATGCTATTGTTTTTTTTATGTTTAATCTGAACAAAAAAGTAGGTGTGGTGGGTATCGGTGGCCACTCCAGCTACGCAGAAGCTACTCTCCAAAAAAGACTGTTTATGTGCCTGGGGATGGCCTGGGAATCCTCCATGGAGATCTCTAGGAAGCTTTCATGGAGGTACTTTGCAGTCCTTGGCAGAAGGTTTCTGGGAAAGGCCGCCTTATTTCATCCACCACCAACTCTGTGGGTGCTCTGAGCCTGGGCACCCAAAGAAAGAAAAAAAAGTGAGTGCGCAGCATCCACCAGCCACAGCTGATTGGCAGCACCCCGGATCAGCAGCTCAGGGAAGGCATTGGGGAGGACAGAGAATGGTGGGCAGGTGGGGGCTTTGGGGAGGGGACATAGCGGGGGCGGGAAGAGGCGGAGCAAGGGTAGGGCCTTGAGGGTGGAGCACTTCCGGGGAAAACTAAAAGTCAGCACCTATGTGCTGATACTGATCCTTTAGTAACTAAAAATTAAAGATTTAATAATAAAAGGAAAAAGAAGAGAGTTACAAATGGTTAAAATATCAATATACATACCTGTGACTTCCAGTGTTCATAGTTCAAGATCACAGCAGTGATGACATAAACTGCTGGCTTGTAAAAGTCTCCCTGGAATCATCCCAACAGGTCAGCATCCAAAGGCATCTTATATGTAAAGTCTGTTAGAGTCTTTCCAGGCATTTCCCAGGTTATTCCAAATAATTTATTGGAAGATCTCCATTCTATAGCTTACACTTTCCCTGTTCAAAGTTTACGCAGACTAGAGGTGGCAGGATTAGGCCCAAGGCTTCTTTGTTATAGCTGTTCTAGCAGGCTGACATGCCTCCTCAGATTTTGTCACATCAGGGCCTTATCCTGAGGAAGTATAGGCAATGCAGATCGCCTGTGGACCGTTGCTTTGAAGCGAATCTTCTATTTCCTATCGGTGCCGTAACAAGGGCGAGGCGAGTGAGGCACTTGCCTCGGGCGCGCAAAGCGGAGGGGCGCAGCTCTACCACCCAAGCGGGGCGGGGAGGGGGGGGGGAAGCCGCGATCGGCGGCGCTTCGGTGGCAGCTCTACCACTGCCGCTTCTTTGGCAGCTATTCAGCGGCAGGCCCCCGAGTCCCTCTCGGAGGGAAGTACCTGCTGCTGAATTGCTGCTGCCGCTTCATTCATTCTTCGGCGGCAATTCGGCGGTGGGTCATTCTCTCCGATAGGGACTGAGGGACTTGCCGCTGAAGAATGAATGAAGCGGCGGCGGCAGGTACTTCCCTCCGAGAGGGACTCAGGGACCTGCCGCCGAAGAGCCTGGAGCTGGCCCTTGCCTCGGGCGCAAAAATTCCTTGTTACGGCTCTGTTTCCTATGCATACACAGGTAAACTAGTTACACTCATTCACATAAAGCAATTAGACCGTCCTCCATTATAACATAGTTAAACTGAAGACAATGTAGATAATATTATTAGTTTCTTGCAATATTTTACATCTTTGATTTTAAGGTTAACTGGACACAGTTGCATACATAATTAAGGAAATCAAGACATGAAAGGGAATTAGCATCTATAAACTAATCTGGCTACAGTGTTAAACTTCTAACAGGATATAGGTAAACACAGACAAATACACTTAGCATCTACCGGTGATTTCTATTACTACAAATGAATGAGTTGATGATTGCTAGTACATCTCTATGAAATTCACATACAAGTAGATTGTCTTGATTACAATTGTAATGCCTCCTGTTAAGTTGTTATGGGTTACACACAGGTTGGCTGGTCCGTAACATTTCCCCAAAACATTTCTGCATGCAGGCTGTAGAGCAACATTTCCAAGAATCAATCCTGCTTCAGACAAAGTTCTTCAGACTTCTGTTTCACAAGAACAGAGCAGACCAGTGCAATGGAGAACGAGGCTGCAATCAGAGAAGGTGTTTGTTTACCATGTGGGCCACTCACAACCACTGCAATTTAATTCTCTTAAGTCTACAGGAGATTTTACAGCAAAATCAACCAAGAACTAAAACCCCTGGGAAAGATTACTGTAATTTTTAAGGCCAAGCAAACTTCTTGTCCCTGGCAGCGTCTCTTGAATATTCTGGAGTGTGTAAGGCTTGTTCAAGGTCCCCTTGTCCTCAGGTTCCAAAAAACTTTATATGTTTTCTTGTATATTTAGAAGTAAACTCTATGTGATAATGGAGATTAAAACTAATATGCAATAGTTTCTACTTGTTCAATAATCATTAATAAAAAGTAAAAGATTTACATGATTGTATAAGATTCATTACTAGGATAAGAGACGTGCTTACTACTTATCCACTTATTCTTGACTGCATCTCAGATTATGAAGAGGAGCACTGCTGCTCTGAAGAACAGAAAAGTCTTAACATATCATTACTGATGTGGAACAGGGATATGTTCTTGGATTATCAATAATTAGTTTGCAAAACTCCAGTTAAAACCAAAATAAAAAGCAACAATGTGTGCAGTGCTGAAAGCATTGACCATTGAAGTAATAAATAAGCCGAGTCAGCAAGTTCTTAGTAACCTGTACTTATTTTAAAAACACACACACTGTATGATACAGTCGGTGCCAATATAGCCACAAAACCTGATCTATTATTTTTCCTGGACAGCTCTAGTAATTCATTCTGCACCCAGGCCAGACCACTCCACCTGCCAAGGCCCCTCATGTGGGAAATAAAGCAAAGACCCCAAAATGAGGAGGTAGCAGGGTGGTCACCCGCTCCTGCCTGGAAGGGCTTAAAACAGCCCTGGAGGAAGGCGGTGGAAGGGCAAGACGCCTGGGCTGATTGGGAGGAAGCAGGCTCAGCTGGGGCCATGCCCCAATCAGGGCCCAGCTGGCCCTATAAAGGCTTGAGCCAGGAGTTCAAGCAGACAGTCTCTCTCTGTGTTCAGAGAGAGAAGGGCCTGGGTGCAGGGAGCTTAACCAGGTATCTGGAGTGGAGCAGGGCTGGGGAAAGGCCAAGGGAGCGGGGGAGCTCCAGCCTAGGAAAGCCCCAGGCTGCAGGCCTGGTAAGGCCTATTAGGTACTGAGTTGCAGGGGGCAGGTCCAAACCCCTTTGCCTGTGATGAGTGGCTTATAAACTGCAGTCTGCCCCAGTGAATGGGGGCTAGATGAGGACTGGCAGTATCCAAGACTGAGGTGAAGTGGGAATAATGGGTGGGGGTTCCCCTGGGTGAGGAGACCCTGAGACTGAGGGGTTACTGCCAAGGGGGCAGCGTCCCAGAGAAAGGGGTCGTGGGGAGGGGACATGGGGGGCCAGCGATAAGGTGGATCACCGGCCTGCAGAGGGCGCTTCTGGCTGGAAAATGAGCTAATTCCCAAGGACGACCAACAGGAGGTGCCGCAGGGGTGGGTCCACACCCTTACAGAGGGTAAAAATGACTCACGCAGAAAATGAAAAATGTTATTTGTATTGCGGTAGCACCTACTATCAGGAACCTGGGCTCCCTTGTGCTAGAGTCTGTACATACATGTAAGGAAGACATGGTCCCTCCCTGCCCCCAAAGAACTTACAATATAAACAGAGTGTAGCAAAATACTTCGGGATTCATCCCTGTAGTGGCAACAACCCTTTCTCTAACTTCAGCTTCATGATTCTTTCTCTATTTCTGATTAATTTTCAACCATAGGTGTGAGGGGCTTCCAAATCTGTGTAGAACACAGGAAACCATAGGGCTGAAATGACATCCCTTCATTCTATTCTATTCAGGTTCTTATACTGTCCTCATTACTGTGAGCCTTCCACCTCTGACTAACATCCATCATGTGTGGGTCTCTCATCCTCTCCCCAGGGGGAGAACTTGGTGTGTAGTGTTTTTGTTTTAGTAGCAGTTTGTTTTTGTTTTGAATGTCCACGCTGCTCTGTGTTATGTTAGAGAAGACAGAGCGAAGATGTCTTCCTTGCATTGGGAGTGGAAAGTGGGGAAGTTTGTGATGATCCTTGGTTCCTGTGGGAGTTCGTTTCAGTCTCAGACTTGCCCTGAGAAAATTCTTGTTTTTTGCCAGCAGCTGTTGGAGGTGGGGGAAGATCTAGTCTGCTCCCATATCCCAGTTGTGCAATATGTCTTTTGGATTTTTACTTCTCCAGGTCTGATGAACTTGGACTCATAAGAGGCGTAAGGATAAATGGCATAAGCAGGCGCTCGTGCAGTGGGGTCTGAGTGACTCAGTGGGTCGGCAATGGGTAGGCTTGGAAGGATTACCTCTTTATTGGCAAATGTCAATAAATGTTAATTTCACCATACCAACACAAACTGATGAAAAAATATTTCTATTGGTAATAATCAAAATTTACAGATAGACAAAGTCAGAAATGCTGCTTGAGAACTTATTAGAGTTTGACTTAAAAGATATTTACTCTGTATATTTTGATGTGATGTTGACAATTTGTGTTTTCAAGGGTTTATAAGCCTTTAACTTTTTGAATCTCATCTACTGTCATTAAATAATTATTGTCTGACCCTCCCATAGTTTCCCACAACTGGGAAAATGTAAATTGATAAACATCTAAAAATAATATTTAAATCCCATAATCCTGCACACTGTGAAAATTTAAAAGGATAACAATTTTTAAAAAGCTTAAACATAAACATTGATACTATCAGTCAACATTATTTAAGAAATGGAAATTGAATTCTGCTAAGCCTAGGAACAGGCAAGAGAACCAGTTCAGCCTAGGTTCCCAGTTCTAATACCAGCCTATGTCTGGTTCTACTTCAGCCTAGGACCCCGGTTCTAGGATAGCCTGGGACCCTGGTTCTAGTACCAGTCTAGCTTAGTGGTTCTAGCACAGTCTAAGACCTGCCAGTTCTAGCACCGCCTGGGGCCGCCGTTTTAGCACAGTCGGAGATGTGCCAGTACTAGCATCATGAGACCTGCCGGTTCTAGCACCGCCTGGGCCACACTGGTTCTAGCATAGGCTGAGACACACCAGTTCTAGCACAGTTTGGGTCCGGGGTTCTTCTAGCACAGTCTGGGGCGCGGTTCTAATACAGTTTGGGGCCAAGGTTCTAGCACAGTCTGAGACCCGCCGGTTCTAGCACAGTCTGAGACCCGCCGGTTCTAGCACAGTCTGGGGCCAGGGTTCTAGCACAGTCTGAGACCCGCCGGTTCTAGCACAGTCGGGGGCCAGGGTTCTAGCACAGTCTGAGCCCCGCCGGTTCTAGCACAGTCTGGGGGCAGGGTTCTAGCACAGTCTGAGACCCGCCGGTTCTAGCACAG
>NW_020664540.1:14672446-14675456 GCF_002925995.2 Terrapene triunguis | reverse complement strand
CCCGCCGGTTCTAGCACAGTCTGGGGGCAGGGTTCTAGCACAGTCTGGGGGCACGGTTCTAGCACAGTCTGAGACCCGCCGGTTCTAGCACCCCGGGGCCCTAGTACAGCGTGGGGCAGTAGCTGGGGGGTCACTAGTCCGTGCAAGGGGCAGTGCTGAGCAGTGGCCTCTCTCCCCCTGGCAGGCACCCGCAGGGCCTGAGTGCCACTTGCTCCCCTCAGGGCCAGCCGGGCGCCCCGCCCCCTCGAGAGCTCCCTGTGAGTTAGGCCTGTTGAGCTTGCTGCTCCCACACGCACCCGCCCGGACCACGGTGCCCTATTGGCTCCCTAACGTTCTAAGCCCGCCTTAAGCTGCTTTTCTCTCAGCCCGGACCCGCCCATCTAGGTCTCACTTCTATCAGGCGCAATGGATGACCTCACCGCTCCAAACTCTGACATGCGCGCCTCGCCGCTCAGAGCCCGAGCACGCGCAATATGGGCTGATCCGGAATGCGCATGCGCTCTGAGTGGCTGCTGTCGGCTCTGCCACCAGCGTTGTGTGCGGGGCTCGGTTCGGGCATGCGCAGTCTGGGCTAGTCAGGGCGCTATCCGGGAATGCGCATGCGCCAGAACTAGCCCGTCCACCGGCGACGCAGGCCGGGTTCAGCTCTCCTTGACATGCGCAGTAAGCGCGCTGGGCGGGCGAGAGCACGGAAGTCTCAAGCGAGTAAGCGCCGGCCGCGTAACTAAGATGGCGGCCTCCGTGCGGCGCTGCGCCGTGGCCTGGCTGGTCCCCGCCGCGGGGCTGCTGGCGCTGCTGGCCGGCCCGGGGGCGCTGGGGAAGCGGAGTGAAGTGACGGTGCTGACGGACGGGACGTGGCGGCAGCTGCTGCAGGGCGAGTGGATGATTGAATTGTGAGTGCGCGCGAGGGACGGGACCGCCCCTCCCCCCGGCCCGCGGCGCCCCAGGGTGTCTCCCCTCCCCCACCAGCCCCGCAGGGACATGCTGGGGGGAGGAGGAGGGGGGACGTGGTGTCCGGGCCTCGGCCCGCGCTCCCCCTCCCCCCATCCGCGAGTCCCTCCCGGGGGGGCGAGTGTTCTCGGGACCACTAGGGCGTCGCCCCATGCTCCCAGCCGGCCCTGGTGTGTGTTGGGGGCGCCCCTCCTCCCTCAGGCCGCCCTGCTGCTGCTGCGGTGGGGGTGGGGCTCCGGGGGCCCAGCCCCCCCCCCCCCCCCGGTGTGCAGCCTGCCGCTGGGATCCTGGCCCCTCCAGCTGTGCTGAGATTTCCAAGGTGAACCACCACCTCATGGACCCTCCAGCCCCCGCATTGAGGCCGGGCCACACGTTATCTAGACTTGATACAAGTGTTTACCCAACCTGTTCTTAAAAACCTCCAATGATGGCGAGTCCCCAGCCTCCCTAGATAAGCAATTCCAGTGCTTAACTACCCTTAGAAGCCTGTTTTAGTGACTGTCTAGCCTAAATCTCCCTTGGTGCAAGGTCTGTTAATTGGGATTATTTTTTTCATCTATGATTCTGCACCAGTGTCTCAGGCAGGATTGGGCAGCTTTTAAAACCGAGGCTAGTTTCTCCTTTGTGCAGACTTCTTTCAGTAACTGTAACGTTCACAGTCTGCCATACTGAGTTTTGCTAACAATTGTTCTCTTAGGGAGCTGTTGCTTAAGAGGTAGTAAAGGTGGCAAGCTTATGAGGCCTGAAGGCATGGCTTAAACATGAGGTGATGGTGATAGCTGAGAGCTGACTCTGTGGTAAATCAGATCTTTAATTCGCTTAATCTGTTAAAATGGGGTGTGGCTGCCCATTTGTTAATATCTCTTTAGCACTGGAGCCTTAGTGTGTATTAAGTCACTAGGCACATTACTTGCAGTGCAGTGTTTATATTCTGGCTTATTACTGCATGGTTGAATAAAATAGCATTGTGTTTCCTCCCACTGTGTTTTTTGAGACCCACTTTATTTTTCAGTTATGCTCCCTGGTGTCCTGCCTGTCAGAACCTGCAGCCTGAATGGGAAAAGTTTGCTGAATGGGGGGAAGATCTTGAAATTAACATTGCAAAAGTGGATGTCACAGAACAGCCAGGTAATCCCTGTTACGTATCTGAAAAAAGAAACAATATTTTATACAAAAAGAACAGGAGTACTTGTGGCACCTTAGAGACTAACAAATTTATTAGAGCATAAGCTTTCGTGGGCTACAACCCACTTCTTCGGATGCATATTGAGTGAAACATATCGAGGAGATATATATACACACATACAGAGAGCATGAACAGGTGGGAGTTGTCTTACCAACTCTGAGAGGCCAATTAAGTAAGAGAAAAAAAACTTTTGAAGTGATAATCAAGGTAACCAAGTACAGACAGTTTGATAAGAAGCAAGTGTGAGAATACTTACAAGGGGAGATAGATTCAATGTTTGTAATGGCTCAGCCATTCCCAATCCCTATTTAGCCCTGAGTTGATTGTGTCTAGTTTGCATATCAATTCCAGCTCAGCAGTCTCTCGTTGGAGTCTGTTTTTGAAGTTTTTCTGTTTTAAGATAGCCACCCGCAGGTCTGTCATAGAATGGCCAGACAGGTTAAAGTGTTCTCCCACTGGTTTTTGAGTATTATGATTCCTGATGTCAGATTTGTGTCCATTAATTCTTTTGCGTAGAGACTGTCCGGTTTGGCCAATGTACATGGCAGAGGGGCATTGCTGGCACATGATGGCATATATCACATTGGTAGATGTGCAGGTGAACGAGCCCCTGATGGTATGGCTGATGTGATTAGGCCCTATGATGGTGTCACTTGAATAGATATGTGGACAGAGTTGGCATCGGGCTTTGTTACAAGGATAGGTTCCTGGGTCAGTGTTTTTGTTCAGTGATGTGTGGTTGCTGGTGAGTATTTGCTTTAGGTTGGGGGGTTGTCTGTAAGCAAGGACAGGTCTGTCTCCCAAGATCTGTGAGAGTAAAGGATCATCTTTCAGGATAGGTTGTAGATCTCTAATGATGCGCTGGAGAGGTTT
>NW_020664540.1:14522526-14672046 GCF_002925995.2 Terrapene triunguis | reverse complement strand
AAACCTCTCCAGCGCATCATTAGAGATCTACAACCTATCCTGAAAGATGATCCTTTACTCTCACAGATCTTGGGAGACAGACCTGTCCTTGCTTACAGACAACCCCCCAACCTAAAGCAAATACTCACCAGCAACCACACATCACTGAACAAAAACACTGACCCAGGAACCTATCCTTGTAACAAAGCCCGATGCCAACTCTGTCCACATATCTATTCAAGTGACACCATCATAGGGCCTAATCACATCAGCCATACCATCAGGGGCTCGTTCACCTGCACATCTACCAATGTGATATATGCCATCATGTGCCAGCAATGCCCCTCTGCCATGTACATTGGCCAAACCGGACAGTCTCTACGCAAAAGAATTAATGGACACAAATCTGACATCAGGAATCATAATACTCAAAAACCAGTGGGAGAACACTTTAACCTGTCTGGCCATTCTATGACAGACCTGCGGGTGGCTATCTTAAAACAGAAAAACTTCAAAAACAGACTCCAACGAGAGACTGCTGAGCTGGAATTGATATGCAAACTAGACACAATCAACTCAGGGCTAAATAGGGATTGGGAATGGCTGAGCCATTACAAACATTGAATCTATCTCCCCTTGTAAGTATTCTCACACTTGCTTCTTATCAAACTGTCTGTACTTGGTTACCTTGATTATCACTTCAAAAGTTTTTTTTCTCTTACTTAATTGGCCTCTCAGAGTTGGTAAGACAACTCCCACCTGTTCATGCTCTCTGTATGTGTGTATATATATCTCCTCGATATGTTTCACTCAATATGCATCCGAAGAAGTGGGTTGTAGCCCACGAAAGCTTATGCTCTAATAAATTTGTTAGTCTCTAAGGTGCCACAAGTACTCCTGTTCTTTTTGCGGATACAGACTAACACGGCTGCTACTCTGAAACCTGTCAATATTTTATACAGATGTTTACACTTTATGCAGTACCCAGAGGCTGTGTTGCTTCTGTTTTTTATTTTGGGTTTTTTTTGTTGTACTAAAGTGAAATGTTGAGCGTGCTTGTTTTAAATAAAATGAATAGAGACAATCAGAACAATACAATATCCTTAATTGTAGTGAGAGCTCATTAACTATATTTATGGTTGAGATTTTCAAAAATGCCTAAGTGGCTTAGAAGCACAAGTACTACTGAAAGTCAATGGTACTTGTGCTCCTAAATCATTTAGGTGCCCTTGAAAATTCCACCCTCTTTGCATTATTGTTGTGCCTGGAAACCACAACCAAAATTGGGTTCCCTTTGCACAAGCTGCTGTACAACACACAGAAAGAGACAGTCTTTGCTCTGAAGACCTTACAGTCTAAATAGATAAAAGATGAAACAGGCACAGACAGGTGAAATAACTTGCCCAAAGTCACATAGCCGATCAGTGCAGAGCTGGGAATAGAACCCAGGACTTCTGTCTCCTTGTTGAGTGTCATATCCATTAGACTGTGCTCTCTTTCCAGTGTATTTGTGTCAGTTTGTGCTTGATCAGAATTACAGGGGAGCAACCGATATACATTTTTGTCAAGATACCTATGATAAACACATTTATTGTCCGACACTGTTTATTTCCTCTCTCCCCACCTCCCCCCCAGTTCAAAATGCTCTTAACATTTTAAAAACGACTGTGTCCTTCTGCAGGTCTGAGTGGGCGATTTGTCATAACAGCACTTCCCACTATCTATCAGTAAGTACTCAAAATCCACAGTAATAGAGGAAATGTGGTGATCGTCTTATTAAATGTTGGATTTCTTGGAAAAATGATTGTAGATTATTTGTTTGCTTTATTGAGATAGGCTTTTTAGGACAGAGAGGGGGAAGTCTCAAAGCTCTTTGTAGCATTAATCATAAATTTATAATCACCTAGCCTGACCTCCTGCATAGCATGGGCCACGGAATGTCATCCAATGATTCTTTTGCAGTTAGGCCATACCTTGACCTATCTCTGTAATGGGTGCTTCCATTTTTTAAATTTGTGTCTATTAGCTGGGTTTAATGCTGCCATTGGGTGAAGCACTGGCAAGATTGTCATCTTTCTGTAGTAACACAATATGAGTCTAGCAAAGATCCTATACTCTGCCAGATAAATGATGTTAATTGCTTTAAATTTTTTCTAAGACTCTTGACTTTAAAGTAGGATAAAAGGAATGATTCTACAGAATACAGAAGAAAAATGCCATTGAACAGAAATGAATGGTACATGAATAGATTGTACTATATCAGGAATCCTAAGGTACTCGCCTAACTTTTTACTCTTTGAACAGTTGTAAAGATGGAGAGTTTAGGAGGTACCAGGGCCAAAGAACTAAAAACGACTTCATAAATTTCATCAGTGACCAAGAATGGAAGTCTGTTGAACCAGTTTCTTCTTGGTTTGGTCCTTGCTCTGTCCTGTAAGTATCAGTCTGATTTTATCAGTATCTCTATTATTTTCACTACCAGGCATATGCACATTTGAGGATTCTGTGGAACAAATTATCTGGTGCACCATAGCACTGCTTGGTTCACCTTAGAGCAGTGGTTCCCAAACTTGGTTCGCGACTTGTTCAGGGTAGGCCCCTGGCGGGCCACGAGACGCTTTGTTTACCTGAGCATCCGCAGGTACGGCCACTCGCAGCTCCCAGTGAACCACGGCCACTGGGAGCTGCGAGCGGCCGTACCTGCGGACGCTCAGGTAAACAGAGTGTCTCGTGGCCCGCCAGGGGCTTACCCTGAACAAGCCACGAACCAAGTTTGGGAACCACTGCCTTAGAGGAGTAAATGTAACTTTCTGTCCCCTGTTCAAATGAGGCTGTCTCAGGGTCCGTTATGTTGGTGAGGATAATCTTTGCAGAGTTGAGAATCTGACACTGTATTTTTGTTGCACTCTGTAGATTGTTTTCATAGGCTAATATACTTGTTCTGCACGCTTGAGTGGAGCAGCTAAAAATTTAGAAAGTATATCATTGTGCTAGAGCGCTGGCAGTGTAAAGAACACATGGAGGCAAAGCAGATGCAACCTGTGATGAGTGCAGGCAGGGAACAGTGGGAGAGTGATGTCACCCAATCTCTCAAGAATTGTGCTGTTTGAAATGCTATCTAGCCTTCCAGTGGTTTTGAGGAGCAACTCAGAAGATTGCTTGCTTTTAACTACTGCAATGCTCCTATGTTGTAAATGCTGGAGGTATATTGTTATTTTGGGGGAGGGATGGGGTAGTAGATGGGGAATTGCATAGCAAAATGGCATTCCAGAATCAAGGTTCTGTAATCTGACTTGGATGATCCCATATTCTTATACGCTGTACTAGTTCGACAGTCGTGACACAGTCTAAACAATGATATTTGAGCTCTTCTGTACAAAAATACAAATACTGTGTTCATATTATAGCCTTTCTGCAGTTAGAATAATGTCAGGTTCAGTTGCAGTCCTGCTCAGTGTTTCTGGGCAGTCCCCTTTAGGCCTGAAATCTTTGTCCTCTGGTGGTGTGTGTGTGTTTGTTTTGGAAAGGTCAAGGAAAATTGTGACATCTGTTTTACGAAGGTGTAAGAATACTTCTCCCATTTAAAAGCTATCACTTTGTTCAGAAGTCAAGATACCTGAGCTTTGGAAACTTGGTGTGCAACTAATCTTAATGAAAGAATTGGTCCACAACCAAGTATGACACACACAGGCTACTAATTAAATTAAGGTCAACAGAAAAATGACTACTGCAAGTGTACAATCGATATCTTTAATGTTTGTGCCTTAGTCACTGTGCATGTCTCTTTTCATAAATGCACACTTAAGTACTGAAAGTGGCTTAACTTTTCAACATGTCACCTTTTAGCTTTGCTTTTCCTAAAAAACAAAACACAAATGAAAACCACGCTCTGGGGCTGAATTGAATACTACTTACAGCAGTGCAAAGATAGCATGGTAACAATGAAAGATCAGGAAATGCAAAAACCTAGAATTCCTACACCAATAACTCTGATACTTATATGCAATGTTTTATATTTCTGTGCGTGCATTGTGGCCAAGCTAGCGTTGCTATAGGGACCATAGCTTTTATATACCCTGACTTTTATTGTAACTCTGCAGTCTCAATGTCACATTACGATGCTTTTTGGATCGTATTAGTTACTTGAATACAAACATAATTGGTACTGTATAGGCTATGTTTGCCCTGAGGAACAAAGTCTAGTGCATTAACAAATAAAGAGTTAAAATGCATAGGCCAGCAGGTGCAAGTTCTACGTGGTGTGTGGAATCTGTAGATGTCCTTCAGAAGCTTGCAGAAGAAATATACTCAGGTACCAAATAATGCCCATCTCCTGAGAGGGAGACTATTTCTAGAACCCTGCAAATCTGCAGATATCTGGTTGATATCTGCATTCGCAGATGTGGATTTTTGCAGCTTGAGGATGGAAGTGGATCCAAATTTTATATCTAAAGCCCTGCAAATCTGCGGATATCGGCATCGTATCCACGGATGCGGATATCCGCTGGGCATATTTGTGGATCACGGATCAGATGCGGATACGTATTTTGTATCCGCGCAGAGCTCTAACTATTTCAGAGTAAAGGGGAAAGGAGAAGTGGTTGGAAAGCAGCCTGATATTTTGGGATGGTTGCAAAACCAACGTTGCTCACTGTAGGTCTGATGAATAGCAATCAGAATGGGAGATTCATAGATCTGTGTGCTTCTGATTTGCCTTTAAAAAAAAAAAAATTGCAGTCTCCAGTTTCACTCTCTTCTGATTTATTTCAGGATGAGCAGTATGTCTGCTTTGTTTCAGTTGTCCATGTGGATCAGGGTATGTGTTGCAAGTCTGATTTTTGTTTAACTTGAATAAAGAAAAACTTGGTATTTTGCCATTCTTGAAATGACTAATGTCTGTCTTTCTTTTTAGAATTGCCACAATTATTTTACAGAAAAAGTTGGTATGCCAGTTTGGGGATCATATGCTATTTTTGCATTGGCAACTCTGTTTTCAGGACTGATACTTGGACTTGTAAGTGAAAAAAATTCAGTTATGAGAAACAAAAGCTGTTTTTTATACAGCATGGTGGATAAATGCAATGTAGAAGTTCAGAATTATTGAATGAAAACTTTTTCTTTTCAGATCATGGTATTTTTAGCAGACTGTCTCTGTCCATCCAAAAGGCACAGACCGCAGCAGCACCACTATCAAAGTAAGCATGTTATATGTTTCTAAGGGTTTCATTTTGTTCGAGGAAGCCAGTGAGTAAATCCTCGTTTGATAAAACAGGTATATAATATGAGGCTTATGATTGCTGGCCATGAAACGTTCACTAAAATGTTGACTTTTTGCTGGTCAGTGATATTGCACTTTAACTGTGATTATCTAGTGTCTAGGCTTCATAATAGGATCATGACTGGGGTTAGGAAAGGATATTGTTTACCATAGACTTCAGATGGTGAAAGTAGCTTTTGCAACATTTAGATATTTGGAGGATATTTCCTCCCTCACCCTCTCAATTATTTAATAATTAAATTAATTAAAAGTTTGGGCTTCAACACGCTTCAGTTCAATTCCAGTTTGGAACTGGTAGTCAGATTGAGGACAAAAGAAGACATGCCTCATCTTAAAAGGAGGAGGGGTTTACATCTGTTAACATAATCCAACAGTTCAGTTTAAGATGCTTCACTGGGAGCTATTAAAATGAGGTGTGGTACTAATGGGGATTGGTTAATCAGTGTTATAAAGACACGTGAGGAGAAGGTTCAGCCCCGTGTACCTCTAACTGGTGCTTTTAGGTTCCCTGTCCCAAACCTGAGGGAGTCTTATGCCAGGTTATATTTAATCAGTAATCCAGGAACACAAGTGACATAATTCCTTTGGTGGCAATGAATCTCTTTAGGCATTTTACATTTAATATTGGAATTCCCGACTTCTGCTGGTTTGTGGTTAATATAATTGCTATGTCTAAATCACTGCAGTTAATGTTCATGTGTATGGGAATTCCTAGACAGACCTGTTTGGTGTTGCGCAAACAAATAGGTCTTGAGATGAAAGTACTTTGTTTTCTCTTTAAGAAAAATTAGCACCAGAATCAGCCCGGCTCTTGAAAAAACTGGATGAAGAACAAGAAGCAGATGAGGAGGATCTTTCAGATGATGAAGCAGAGGATAAAGAGTTAGCAGACAGAAACTCTTCAACAAATGCTGTAAGACAGCGTCCTGTGAACCTTGCTGCTGCCACAGATAAATCATAGTTCCATGTACTTGAGGGTTGAGAAACAAAAAGGGTGGAATGTACCAGAACCTTCTGCTTGAAGAGAGGTGGAACTCGTATCGCTGTAGTGTTCGCTCATCACTTTCAGAGAAAGCTACCTTTAAAAAAGTCTCTGTGGCATCAGGTATTCAAAGCTGAAACTTGATATTGCAAATGGCTAAACCCAATACCATATGTGTGTGGATTGGTGCTAAAAAATAGTTTGTATGGCTTTCTGAATGACTCATTCTGTGGTTGAGTTGTACAAAATGCAAAACTGGTGTATTTGCAGTATTAGAGAATATTAGCAAGGAAAATGCACTAACCTGTTTGTCTGCTAGAGCATCTGAAAAGATTTCTCATTGTAAATCTTTCCAGTTTCACTCTGAAGAAATGCTGGAAAAAATTCCTCAAGTTATGGGACCTTAGCCCAATTTTTGTGGTAAAAATGTTCACTGTTCTGTTAGGCATGACATTGAGTGCTGCAAAAAAAATTCTTTACACCAATAATGCAAACTAAGGGTATCCTCTAATAAAAAGTAAGGCGATGAGACTAATATGGGACATTGGAGTCTTAAAAACTGAAGAGTGGCTTGTTAATGCCAGTCATGCATTGGCCTGATATTCAGCATTGCCCTGTTATGAAACTTGAGTCTTCCCTTCTAATGTGGACCATATTACTCTTTCCCCTCTCTTTTTAACCAATTTTCATCCTCTGTGCAGTAGGTAAATCTTATATATCCCAGGCTGGAGGAAAAACTACAAATATGACTTAAAAATATGATTTGAAGAAATTTAATTTCTTGGTGGCTTTTCTCCTTCTGAACTCTTGAGTGGAAAGGTATTTTTCTACTCTTACAGTCAAATAAAAAAATGCTTCATTTTTTTATTTGAATGTATCCTAGATAACTAAAGTATACGAGCATGTGTTATAGGTGAAGAAAGCAGGCTGCCTGATCTTCCACGCTCAAACAGAAATAGCACACTCTCTTCTGTTAAACATTTAGTGTGAAAAACCTCGAGTAAAATAGTTACTCTTGCCAAGTCCTAAGTTGAGACATTTCCAGAGTTTTGTGTTCAGAGCATCTCATTTTCTGCTGTTTTTTTGTGCAGAGGACATTCAGCACTGTATCCCGGCCTAGAGGCACAAGTTTTCTTTTCAAATACCACAGGCCTTGTGGTTGCTTGCCTTCCAGGGCCACTATAATGAAGCTACTGTATTTATTTTCATTTCTGCTTCATTACAGCACGGATAAGTCTAACCTTCTTATTAAAACAAATGGAAAGCTGGTTCTCAGGAGTTAAAGAAATGATTTCCATAGGAATGGTCAGTAATGATCTCTTTTCCATGGTAGTATGCACACTCCATTCCCTGTGCTCTGATCCAGTAAAGGGTTTGCCTGCTTCATATTAGTTTAAGGAACTGTTTGTTTCTTTAGTGATATCTCATGGAAACAGAACTTTTAATAAAACCTAAAAGATAATATGCTATAAAAAAAACTCTTAGAAATAGTCCTAAGCATTTTCTGTGACTATTTAAAGCTTTTGTGGCTTTCAGTTAAGACAGTGATGCTCCATATCAATCTGTTGAAACGAGTAATCTTGACTACAGTGTCTTCTGACTGCATAGTCACCCTACTGTAGTCAAAGCTGAGAACAGCAAAGGCCAGTACCTATAATTATTCAACTGCAAAATGAAGGTCCCTCATGTGCATTGTGAAGCTAATACGAAATCCCTCTCTTGCATTACACAGAAATCTCTTGTCAGTTGCATTGTCTCTTTTTAACAGGAGTAGAAGACTCTTAAATGCCCCAAAGGAGATACACAAGTTCTGAGCTTCTCAATTAAACGTGTAATTCTTCTACTCTGAAAACTGATTTCAAATGGCATCTGGCAATTCCCTGTCTGTCTCAATGACTCCAGCTCAAACTGGCTTAGTTTACAAATAGCGTTTTCTGCCTAAGTGCCAGTTCCATCAGTTCATCCTGCTGTATGGAACTAAAGCTGTCATGATTCAACCGCATCTTATTATGAGCATGGTTGTGTGCCTAGTGTATACTTCAAGGACCATGTCACCCTGAAATTTTTTTAAAATTGACTAATTTACAAAAAGTCCAGTTTCTTAGAGTGCCATTTTAAATGCTATGCCCTGAAATTAATATATATATATCTCCTTATCCTTCTAAGGGTTTTTCTGTTTTTATATATAATATATATATATGTTAATACTGGAATTACGTATTAGCGAGCCAAAGAAAATGAAGATTTCTGTTGCTAACTTCTGAAGTGGTGTTTACAAGTGAAAGATTGCTGTATATAGTAGGTGCAGCATTTTCAAACAAATGTGACTCAGTTCTTGCTGGTCCTCATCGTAGTGAATTTGCGGTGCTAGCAGATAGATTAAACATCTTTGTCATTTGCAAACAGTAAATTTGGTCTGGAGAGGCTCCACTAATGGAAATACTGATGCCATTTTTAATTTTTCACTGCAGATTGGCACTTTGAAGCCAGAAATGTTTTAACAATATTACTAATTACTTCTAGCAGAAACCAACAGAGAACAAGTAGCTATTAATGAATGTCCAAGGGATGTGGAGTAGTTGCATCAAAACAAACTTGCTCAGCATTTGCAAATATTGCTGTTGATTTAATACATTGAAAGTCATAAGGGAGGGACAGCTTAAGTGTCTAAGTCATGTCTTGAGAAGATTTCTTGGCAATAAATAACACAAAATATGCATTTGTGTGTCAGTTAGTCAGATCTTTAATCAACCTGCATACTGTGATTGGAAAACATGAGTCAACTCACCAGATATATTCTGCTGTCAAACAAATCCTCCAGGGAAATTCTCAGATGTACAAGAAAATGATCAGCTATAAAATGTGTCCTAGTACTTCCTATTAGTCTTTTTTGTTTATCTTTGGTGCTGTTGGTTTGATTTATCCTAAGCAAAAATATTTTCCATTCTGTGTTGGCACTTGTGCTGTTACCTTAGTAAAAGTGTAACTACAACAATGTAAATCAATCTGTTTTGGTCAACTTTTTAGTTGAATCTGTTCCTACATTTTAAAATATCAAAATTAGTGTAGTGTGTGAAATGAAGTATATATCCCATATAATACACTTAGGATGTTTTTGTGGGAATTGCCTTAAATGCTATAGAGTCTAGATCACTGTCTGTTATCAGTAAAATAAAGCAATAATGTATGATGTACTAGAAAGAAGCAGCACTTTATTTGATAAGTGGTACACTTCATTCAGCAGTGAAACTTGCACTTAATTTTGGAGAGGATTTGAGAGAAGGCAAAGGAGGCGGATAGAGCTGCATGTTCTCAATATGGAAAAGTGCTTATTCTAGATTTGAAATACAGTTTAACATAGCCTTCTGTATGTCTAAATGTAGCTGCTGCTTACAGATGCAGATGTTAGTTTTAAACAACTACATTTGTATGATATATAAAACATATTCTTGATCTTTTTTTTTGGCCAAGTTACAGCTTTTAAGTGAAGAAAATCAGTGTGTTTTCTTGTTAAAGTGACCACGCTCTAGTGTTTCTCTTGCCAGGGTAACACTTGCATAACTTGTCTTTGATTTTTCCCACCTTTCCGAACACATTCCTGCTCTACAAGCAAATGATTGAACTAGTTCAAAAATTGCCTCTCAGACATAAGGGTAATTTATTCTGAGTTGTGTGAATCCTGATTTAGTGTCGCAGCGCTTGCATTTGTGCTTATTGTTGTTTGTGCAAATGCTGTGTTTAGTGATCATAGGCCAGCGTCATGTGCTTTTGCTCACCTTTGTAAATCTTACTGTCCTACCTTCACAATGCAATGGTTTGTTCTGTGAACATTTCTTCCTTTCATCTGTACCGAATTACTGCATTCCCAAGATTGTTTATCGTGGCTTACTAGCCTCAGTTTGCAATGTAACAAAGGTATGTGAACAAGAACCTGTCCTTTATATCTGTTTGTGTTCATAATGTTTGAATATCAATTTTATAAAAGCCAGGCTACCCTTTTCATTCTATTTGGGATTGATTCCTGTTTTCTTAGTGAATTTTGAACACACATTTTGGGTTAGCTCCATTTTCCAGTGTCAAAGCAAGGCTAAGCAGCCATTGTCAGTGCAAAATAACACTTACATTGTAACAATACAATTAATAAAATAGTTCTGACTGCGTCTGTCTTTTTAAAGGAAAAATGTTGAATGACATTTTAAACTAAAGTGGCAGTGAACATCTTGGGGCTTTTTAAAATCTACAAGGGCATATCTTATTGTTAAGGCTACCATCTGGTCAGGGATATTTTTAGTACAGGTCACAGGCAATAAACAAAAACTAATGGCCCGTAATCTATCCATGACTTATACTAAAACTACCCTTGACTAAATCTTAACTGGGGGAGAGGGGTGCTGATCTGAGGGGGGCTCTAGCGGCCAGCAGCACCAGCTGAGGCTGCTCCTTTCACCGCTGCTCAGGTGATTCCCTAGGGCCACCTGAGCAGCGGCCCCTGTGGCTGGCTCTGGGGCTGCTCCAGCAGCACCGCTGTGGCTGGCTCCGGGGCCAGCTGCTTGGACAGCCCTAAGGTCAGCTCCACCGGCCACTGCAGAAGTGTCAGAAGGTCACGGAATCCATCAGTTCGGCAACCTCTATGACTGATATGGAGCCCTACTTCATATAACATGGCCTGATTATTTAGCGGTAGCTAGATACCTCCCAGGGTGCATGGGAAAGGGCTTACATAATGAGTGTATAGGAATGAGTATAGATCTCAGTATAGAAAGACAGGTTGGACTCAACAGCTGGAAAGCTTGAAGTTTGGCCTCCTTGTTTGACTCTGACTTTTCTACTGGGGCCTAAACTATTAGACTGTGAAACTTCCACAACCAAAGGAATTTTTAGGAATCGTCTTAGTGATTGTCTACAGGCCAGCTACTAACAACTAACTGTTTGCAATAGGCCCTAGTGCAGCGAACTGCCTTAGAGATGGGATTCTTTTAGAATACTTTCAGGCAGGGTCACGTGCACCCCAATGGGTGGGTGTGGCTGGAGAGAAAGACCTCTCTTGCTGCAGTTTAAGCCCATTGCTTCTTGTTCTATCCTTAGAGGCTAAGGTGAACAAGTTTTCTCCCTCCTCCTTATGACACCCTTTTAGATACCTTTTCCGTCCTGCCTTATTTGGTGGAATAGGTCAGGCTGGACTGGATGTAAGCTGCTGTCCGGACTTTCGCCTGCTGGCAAACTGGTTTTCAGTTAGCTTCCCCGTTTTAAAACTTTGTGCAAAGTATGAGGGTATTCTAGCTTAGCCTGCTCCTTTCCTGGGTGGGAGGTGGGGTTGGTTAGTTCCATTGGTCGAACACAAAGGGCAGGTTCGTGCAACTCTTAACAAGAAAGAAGAAATGACCTGTCACTAAAAAGTGGACCGGTAAATACTGTTCATTTTGATTTTAACGTCCCCACCGAGAAGCCGCCGTTAGTGTGTGCCTTAGATAACAGGAAGCTTGCTTAAGGGCAATTACAGTTTCACCATATATCACATTGAAGCACAGCTCTTTGTACAGACATTCAGCAACGGTGTGAACAATGCTGTCCTGCAGTTAAATGGAGAGTAACGGATGCTGAAAGTATGAAACAGGCCAATACTTTCCTTCAGTCTGCCTAAATTGAGTAAATATTCCAAAAATGAAGATTTGCCTCTTGCCTCCACTGTAGCTTTCCCTAATTCGGACTTGTTCCGAGCTGCCACATAGACAAGGTGCCAGTGCTAAGAACCACCTAACCCTCTAAAAAGCAGCTTCCGGTTGCTTGTTTCCACTGTGGCTCCAGCCAGTTTTCAAACGGATTTGAATCTTTGGGACTATTTCCCCAGTTGAGACACGACCTTCAGGTATTTTTGTTGACAAGAAAAAAGTCAAATGCATAAATTATTCACCTTTGAGGATGAGTACCAGGAAAAGAGCATGCGAAACATAGCTTTTAATAACCTCCATAGATGGGGTGATAAATATAGCAATAAGCCACAAATGTATATCCCCCAGCAGGTGGCGTTTATGTACTCAAGAAAGAGAGCCTCATGCACACCTTCTGGTGTGGTTTATTCCTTATTAGCTCCTTCATTTTACATCTTGGTGTTTTTCAAATTCTTTTAAAAGAGCAGTATTTCGGGGGTCAAGGATAGGTAGTCCTCCCCTATTAAAAAAAATAGTCTGTTAAGGACAGCAGACATAAGTAGAGAACAAAATTATAGCATCCTTTTTCTTGCCTCTTTTGTATACAATTATTTTTCCCTACCTTTTTTTGTCTTTTAAAGTTCCTTGTATGTCTTAGGTCTTTCTCCCGCCTTGAAATTTATGTTCTTGTCTTCCCTTTCAGCGGCAGTTTCTGGCATAATACTTACTTTTTATTCCTAAAGCGGGGAGTGTCTGTTTTTATGAGAGTTCAACATGGCCAGAGGGCCACCATCTGCTGTTTAATAGGCATCTGGGCATAGTGTGGGGGAGGGAAACACATTTATTCCCGGATTCAGCAAAGGATTTAAGCATATACTTAATTTCAAGCATGTGCTTGACTTGAATGGGATTAGTCAGCTGCTTAAGTGCTTTGCTGGAATGGTGACATAGAAGGGTCCCTAGTGTGGTTGAGGATGAGGCTGGGCTGGGCTGCCTGGGGAAACTGTAGTATCCCTTTGACGGGAAACCATAAGTAAGTCAGTGGTTGTTGCAGACATGGGGCAGGTTTAATTACACCTTGAATTTGGAGATAGAGGTTCAGGGTGCTCAATTTGTTTGTTAGTAAGGGTAACTATTTGAAGGACAGCAGCTGCCTGCTAGAAAGAGGCACCTGGCCCCGGGAGGTTGCGGAAAAGGGGTTTGCCGGTTTAGCAGCTGATCCTGTGACAACTATTGAAATGGTCCAGTAGAGAGACGGAAGATTAAGAGAGAAGGTGTCTCAGTTGACTTCAATGGGCTTTGGATCAAGTTCCTGTTGAGTCAATGAGAGCCTTGCTGTGAGTTTGTGACCAGGCGTGACCTCAGGAAGGCCCAACCAGAATGTGGCTGTGGACAATCGCTTTCATTTGCCAGCCTCTCCTATATCTGAGCATCGTGCCACTTGGTCATTTGTCAAGTTAGACTGAGCCGAAGGCCTTTAGCCACACACGCTCCCTTGGGTTAGCCCTTTTGTTGGTAGTGTCTCCAAGCAGCCATGGATTGAAAATGTCTAAAGACTGATGGACCTTTTTGCCTCTATGCATGGTCCTTCCAAGTCAGGGCTGAGGGGGAACCTGCATGGTGGCTGCCTGCTCTATGAATAAATATGTCTTCAGTCGCCAGAACCATCACGCCTGTGCATATGAACCAACACAACCATGTCCATGGCAGGGGATCCACGCCAAGGGGGAGGACCTCCTTACTGCATAATCCCTGTCTTCCTGTGCAGGTGGTGGGGGTGTCCTTGGTGTGTTGGAGGCTGGCCCCGGCTGATATCACCAGGATAAGAGACCTCTGGACTATGGCCGGTAATACTGGGTCAACCATGGGGTGCACACACTTCGTGTCTCCTGCTGCGTGCTCTAGGAGATAGAGGCTGGGCAGCCTCTCTTCTGTGCCTTGAGCAGGTCCTGTGAAACGGGTGTTCTCCACCTTCCCGTAGCCACTGGCCTTCAGAACTCAACATCAGGCTCCTACCTCACAACCACCTTGCTGGCTGCCCCCAGCATATCGCCCAGCCAGGTTGAATGCCATCCAGCTGGCCTGCTTCAGAGTCACACCCCAGGAACATCTCTATGTGTCTGCTCTCCACGGCGTGCACTTCCTTGCTCTCATGTCCCGCCCTGATACTAAATGGCAGGACATCTTTCCATCTAGCAAGGGTGAGCCTTCCTGCAGCTCTGGTCCTGTGGCCTGCTGTGGTTATCAGCTGGTGGCTCTTGCACAGGGCTGTTAGCATGGGTGTGTGGCAGGCACCGTTCACGGAAATCTCTGATGCCTTCCTCTGCTGTGGTGAGAGGGAGACCCTGGTCTACCTGCAGAGTGCCACGTTGCAGCCCCTCTTTCAGCTCCTCCAGGCTGAGTGAGGTTCTGGCCATGCTTTCCCCCACAACTGTTCCTGTCTACATGCCCCATCTGCGGCTCCACAAAGGCGCGAAACCTCCTTGTCAGGCTCTTCCGAGCTCTGGCCATCCATCAGTCCAGGAGGAGGAAGCTGGATGGGGAGGTTCTCTGTGACTGTGGGGCCTTTTTCCATTCCCTGGCCACTTCATGCATCCAGGCCAAGATCCTCTGAGCACGGTTCACTGACTCCTAGGACTCCTTCATGGAGGATTAGGGGTCTGGAGTTCTCTACTTGGTGTCCCCATCTGGTGCCTTGTTTCACACTGCTCACAGCCTCTTAGAATTCCGTGCATGTGAATCATACATGATCGTAAGGTACACCCTTAAAACGATGCCAGTTTCTAAAATATTTTTGAGCATTTGGGGAAAATAAACTGATTACATCTTTTAGTGGGGTTGGGGTTTTTTTTTTTTTTTTGTTTTTTTTTTGGAAGCTTCATTTTGAAAGGTAGAATATGCCTTCTAAATCAGGAAGATTTAAAAAATGCAGAATGAATCATTTTCCTTAGTAAATCATTATTCCACAGTTATAATTGTGTTGGTAGTTAGTGGCAATACTTGGCTTCTGCTTCTTCAAGATCTAACAGTGTGATATTTTGGGGGCTCTTATGCATGTCACACTCAGCAGAGGCCTCAAAGCCCCTTGATCCTGCCATGTATTATAATTCCTCTCTATGCTTCTGTATAATTTTGCATCTTGTTTGGGGGGAATTGTAAGTAAATGGGTGCTTGGATACTATAGAGACTGATGCCATATAAATACTTGAGATATAGGCAAATGAAGGGAGGAGATACACGTGTACTCCATCCCTTCTGCAAGTGGCATCCTGTAGCCCTCTAATTTTAGCCACAGGCAAATTTAAATGCTGTGTCTGCAAATGTAGACGTCGCCTTCTGGGCTAGGCATGGAGTTATTTACCCTTCACGTGCAGTGGGATTGCTGTGGTCGCCACAGCTACATGCGGGAGAGAGTTTTTACCCGATTAACGTCATCGCGTTGGGTTTGTTTTGGGGCAGCTGCACTGAAGCCCTGCTATTAACACTGCTGCCATAAATCATTTCCAGCCGACTTCTCTGAGGAGCCAAGAGCTTGTGGTCTGTCTCTGAACAGCATTTTCATCAATCCTCAAAAAACAAGAAACTAAGACGGGAATTATGTCGGGGACGTAAATTAGACAGGGGAGCAGAATGCATGTGATTGCAGATATGTGAGTTGCTTGTTTGAGAGCTACCTTATCTGTTTGGCTTCCTAGTAGGGGTGGTGTTACTGTTGGGGACAGCAAATGGTTCTCCAGTGAACCATTTCCTGATTACTGATGTATTCAACTGTGATTCTGTATAAACTGCTAGTGTGGGCTCTTGCGTATGGAATCTGCTTCAGTCCTTTGATTCCTACATGTAGATGCAAAACTTTTCCTTTTGGCCCTCATCGTAAATTTTCCAGTTGTTTTCTACACTGCAGAGCTGATCTGTCAGACAAACAAGAGTAAAACATTTCCCTTTTCTTTTCCCAGTGCATGTAGCTGTGTTCTTTTCCACTTGGAAACGCTTTGGAATAGAAATGCCATGTGGTTTTATGCTGGACCATTTGCTTAACAGCTTGAGTTAAGAGTTACCTTCAGCTCTGCATCGGGTAGCCACAAAAGAGCTTTGGGGTGAGCCCACCGATGTCTGTGATATACCCTGCTGATCCAGGTGTGGAAACGTAAATAATACAGATGATGTGGTCCCCTGGGGTCAGGTTAGGGGAGTTTGAATAAACAGTGGTGGGGAGCATTGATTGGGAGTTCGCTGGAAGACCCAGTGCAGGTGAACGTGCTACGGCAATATATGAGCAGCAGAAGGAAAATCTTTGGAAGAAACATTTATTCAGGCAGATAGCAAATATCTCTTGTTCCCGGTGAACAATTTATTTACAGCATATATTATAGTTCCATTTTATTGATGTCTTTTTTTTTTAAATGGTTTGGTGTATAAAGGTAAAATAGATTATGGCCAAAGGAACTTGTGATTGTTGGGTGCCTCAGTTTCGGGAGGGGGCGGGGGGGTTCCCAATTTGGGACATCTTAAAGGGGCCTGATTTTCAGGAAATGCTGGGTACGTCCTTTTACCATTTCTTAAGCTGGACACCCAACCCAAAACCACTAGTCACTTTTGAAAATCTCAGTCCCCACATTTTCCGTGTACCTTTAAGATCCAGAAGCACATAACCCATGATTCTAGTGCAATGTTATTCTGTACTGATAGTATTGAGGGTAGCCGTGTTAGTCTGTATCCACAGAAACAACAAGGAGTCTGGTGGCACCTTAAAGACTAACAGATTTATTTGGGCATAAGCTTTTGTGGGTAAAACAGAAGAAGTGGTGTTTTACACATGAAAGCTTATGCCCAAATAAATCTGTTTGTCGTTAAGGACAAGGACAAGACTCCTTGTTGTTTCTGTATTGATAGAATCACAGGTCAGGATGTGGTTATTTGATGCAGAATTATACTTGAAAATATACTGGTGGTGTTTCTCCAATGTACCTGAGTAGTATTATTCTTATGATTGTGCGGTGTAATTTTAGCTCAAGGACATTATTGTTTGCTTTTGTTATGTGCATGTTACAATTAACTAATTGGCTAAGACCCAGTGCCCCTAACACTGGTTTTAGAACTGGCTACTCCAAGCTGAGATCAGCTCCACTTCTTGTATACTTAAACAACAACAACACAACACAACACCTTGGCGCAAATCTCACAACATGCTGCTGTAACATTTAGAAACTAATGGAGAAATGTTGAAAAACAAGCAAGAGAAGCAAACGAAAGAAGTAACTGATCATGAATAGCAAGCGTTAATACTACCTGAAGACTGTGTTCCGTTCTGGGTTACTCTGATGGGAAGGAAGCTCTGAGAAAATAACCTTCATAATTAAGGAACTGGAAGGATTGACTTAAAGGTTTGAAAGAACTCAATGTTGATATCTTGGTTGCTCTAAGGGAGGATATAATAATTTACAAAGATGTGAAGGGCATGAACCCCAAGGAAGAGGAGGAGTTACTCCAAGTGGATACTCGGAGCATAACCAGATCTGATGAAATTAAGAAAAGGAAAATTTGTGTTGACCATCAGGAAGAACTTCCTGAACATGAGAACTATAACACTGTGGAATAATCTCGCAAGGGAAGTGGTGGACTGTCTATCCCAGGAAATATTTAAAATTGGACTGGAGAAAGTAAGGTTATTCCATAGGAAATGACTTTGCCCGGGCAGGGGACAGGTTAGATAACAGAGCAGGTATTTTCCTTCTCTAAATTCTATGATTTGCACTTCAGATAGCTTCGGAGCTTTCCACAATGACAGTGACGTCAGTTCATTGGGAAGAGCATTGAAAAATAGTGCAGAAACTGTACTTCTATGTATATATGTGTATTTATGGGTATATGTTTACAGAACACATTATGAAAATACTTCAGCCATCAACTTATCCTCCTTTTTATTTTGTTTAATGTGTTCCTCCTAATTCAGGCTTTTTTCCTGGTGAAAAAGGAAATCGGGTGTTTGGAAACAACAAAGCAAAAGCATGAATTATAGAGTGGAATTTGTGTTAAGGTTTTATGAACGTATAGTCCTTGGGCGGGGCCAGAACCTCAGCTGGCCTAAATCAATGTAGCTGCATTGAAGTTGGTAGAGCTGTACTGATTTACACCGGCTAAGGAACTGGTTCCTTGGGCCTAATGCTTCTGTAGTTCAGCTGTCACTTCTACCTCGCTTAGCTGCAACATGCTTCAGAACATGTCACAGCCACTCGTAGTGCGAGTATTAGCTGCCCAAAGCAGCGAGTAATATTTTAGTAATGTTTCATACACTCACTGCTACATTTTCAACAGCAGCTTCTATGGCTGCCCACAATGTTGCATACTACGGGATTTTGCATACCACATATCTTATAACTAATATTTTGCTTGGCCAAAACCTCTTTTGTATGCCTACAAACTGTCTGCATGCACCACTGAGCGAATGGGATCTCTGGAGGATTTGCAGGCGAAAATGTAGTTTTAGAACAAAATTTTAGTGTGGGAAAAAATGATCACCCAGCGCTGGCTGTACTAAGTAGCGAGGGTAGAAATTGTGGTGGGGGCCTCTTTGACACTGACCCTTAGCGTTCAAAATACAAGACAAATTGCTAACTTCACATATAAATGCCAGGTAAATGGACCGGTACAGGGAGATCTCAGTATCTTTGTGACATATACTGCAGGGAATAATTCTAACCTTGAAGGGAGATGGACAATTTGAGCTAATGGGACTCTTCCATCTCTAATTTCTGTGATTTTGAGACTCAGGTCTGGTCTTTCTGTATTGGTTAAGCAAAGTAAAGACACCGTTAGTAACTGACGTGGAATATTGCTATAAACACTTGTCTATTCATGTCACCAGTTCATCGCCTCTCACAAAACAGGTAGTAAAGAAGCTCTGACTCTTTCTCTGCCTGAGTAGTTTTATCAGTAAGACACTCTCGGAGAGAAATGCTTTCTGATGAGGGCAAGCTCCCCTTTTCCTCAGCTTGCCTTCCTCATCTTCATTCGCTTGTCTTGGGAAACAAAACAGTGCTGCCTTGAATGTACTATCTCTTTTCCTTGTCTGCGTCTGGTAGCCAAATTCACCCATGCTTAGGTAATGCACGTCAGTGAGCTGTGGAGGGCGCTGGAGTGTTGTCAGTGTGACCACAGATTCTGTACCTCAGGGATAAAGCTCCAAGATTCTGACCATTTAATCTAAATGGCAACAACCCCATTTTCTTTTCCCCAGCGACTGCCAATTTGTAGATCCATAATTCTATTTGGAAAGATTTCGGCTCCCAGAATCATTAACTCTACGCTGGCCACCCACACGAAATACGCCTCCTCCAACAGTTTTGCTCACCACAGCGAACATCATTTCCCATGCGCCAGCCAAGCTCCTGCCCATCTTTAGTTAATCGGATCAGCCCAGAACTGTATTTCTGTTCATCCAGGCCGTCGTGGATGGGTTTTCTGGCTGATCTGCAGCAGGCATTTATTTGCAGCCCTCTCCAAAATTGGCTTCCTGTGATTAAAAACCAATGAGGAGTGGAGTGTGTTTGAGGGAGATCTGATTTTGATAAACGCAGCCTGGGAATGGGAACAGATGGGGATTTTAATGAATTAGATTCACTGCTAAATGTTGTTCTCATACAAATCAGCTCAGTTTTCTCTAACAGAATAATAATAAGAAGAGAAAATATTTAATTTCACTAAACTTCTCCCCCCCACCACCAGCCCCAGACCTATCTCTCAATCGTAGGCTTTTATCCTGCTGCCCAACATTGTAGTATCCACCTAAAATCACCAGCAATAGTGAAGGATCCCTAGTGAATTGCTTGGTGTCTCTGGCACATCTCTCTTTTCAGGGTAGAGCCTCTGCTTAGGTTAGGGTTTGCTTTGGTGGTTAGATCCTATTGATTTACTTGTCTTGGTTACGTTGATTTAAGAATAATAACTAAGAGACGCAAGAGAGGCAGAATTTACGTTTCTTAGGCAATTTACAAAAGTTCCAGCAAACCCTTTTGCTGAAAAGTAACTAGGGCTGCAATGAGAGCAGGGTGTTAGCTGAATGCAGCATGGGTGAAATTCACCCACGTGAGCCCTGAAAGCCCCCTCTGCTGAGGGTGGGAATGATGGGCCTCTGCCATGTTGTGTACTATGGGGCTGGGCCCCAGACTGGTTCTGGAGCATGAGGAAGCCAGGCTTAGAGGTTGAGAAAAACAGCTGGGCTGGGGCAAGGGCTGCTGTCACAGGGCCTCTCTACAGATTGTAGGAGACGCCAACTCCACCCAAGCTCTAGATGTAGTTCCCCATGCAAAGCGGATTGACTCCGGGGTGTATTTCAACCTGCATGAGTAATAGCTGCTCCTGACTCATCCGCTAGGGACTGATCCAAAACCCAGACAAGTCCATGAGGTCTTAGCTGGGCTTTGGTACAGCTAGGGTTGCCAGGTTCCACGGGAACGCCCGATCGAAAAGGGACCCTGGCTGCTCCGGTCAGCACCTCTGACTGGGCCGTTAAAAGTCTGGTCAGTAGTGCAGCAGGGCTAAGGCAGGCTCCCTGTCTGCTGTGGCTATGCATGGCTCCCGGAAGCAGCAGCATGTCCCCCCTCTGGCTCGTACAGGGGGCTCCACATGCGGCCCCCACCCCAAGCGCCAGCTCCACAGCTCCCATTGGCCTGGAACCCGCCTACACCCCAAACCCCTCATCCCCAGCCCAGAGTCTGCACCCCTAGACGGAGCCCTCACACCCCAACCCCCTGCCCCAGCCCAGAACCCACTCCCGCATCCTGAACTCCTCATTTCTGGCCCCCACCCTGGAGTCCATGCCCCCAGACAAAGCCCTCACCCCCTCCCACATCCCAGCCCCCTGCCCCAGCCCAGAGAAAATGAGTGAGTGAGTGAGGGTGGGGAGAGTGAGCGACAGATGGAGGGGGGAATGGAGTGGGTGGGGGCGGGGCCTTGGAGAAGGGGCGGGGTAGGGGCGGGGCCTCAGAGGAGAGGCAGGGCAGGGTGTTCGGTTTTGTGCAAGTAGAAAGTTGACAACCCTAGGTACAGACCCTGAATGCCTGGGATTTCTTAGTCCTGCCTTGCTCCTGTTGGAATGTTCCTTCTAGGCAGGAATCCAGCACTCAGTGGTTTGATACGCTCTCCCTGAGAACTTGGAACCACTTTACTCTTTTTAATCTTCTCACCAAGTCTGTTCTTCTGTTCCCCTCTCCCCCCCCCCCATGCCCGACTTACAAATCCAGCCACACTGATAACATTCAGCTGGCAGGGCCCTCTTTTGAATTGAAACTTTTTGGAAAGCATCTACTGTGAGATGTTCGTCTCTCCTCCTGTGATGCTTTTGATTAAAATAATCCAAACCCTGCAGGGCTTGTGGAATTTTATATGGCCAACCTAATGGAAAGCAGCGAGCATCCGGTAAAGGGGTGGCACACAAAGTTGGAATGGGATAACCAGGGTTGCCAACTTTGGTTGGTCGAATTCCTGGAGGTTTCATCACATGACAATCTTTAATTAAAGATTCATTTTAATTCCTGGAGACTCCCGGACAATCCTGGAGGGTTGGCAACCTGAGGGATAACCAGAACAGGCTGGAGAAAGGGGTATGTGGAGGGCCTAGAGGAGGAGGAGGAGAGGGAGAGCTCAGCTGGCTTTTCTTAATTCCTTTTTAGCCTGGAGTAAGTTAATAGGGTGGATGACTGTAAAGAGGAAAAGACAGACACAGGAAACAGGACCGAAAAGGGGGACAGCGTATGTGTTGTGGGGGGGGGACCACCAAACGCATCCAAATATCCTTTCTTGGCTAGTCAGGTTTTACAGAGCATTGCATGCCCTTCCTGATGTGTGTGTCTGGCTGAGGTTAGGGGCAAAGTTCAGATGACAGTAGCAGAGATGAACTTCTGTTTGAAATCGAACAGAGATTGAAATGCCGCGTGGACCGTCTTCAGAGCCGATCCCGCTTTTGCTTTGCCAGCGTGCCCCAGGTGAGCGGCGTCTGGGGCTCTGGGAGCCGATGCTATTAGCTGGGCACAGCAGCACTGGTTCGGCCACGTTCTGACAGTGAATAATACTGAGGTTGGTATCTCAGGGTATGTCTACACTACCCGCCGGATCGGCGGGTAGCGATCGATCTATCGGGGATCGATTTATCGAGTGTAGTGTAGACGCGATAAATCGATCCCTGATCGCTCTCCCGTCGACTGCTGAACTCCAGCTCAGCGAGAGGCGGAAGCAAAGCCGACGGGGGAGCGGCGGCCGTCGATCCCGCGCCGCGAGGACACGAAGTAAGTGATTCTAAGTCGATCTAAGATACATCGACTTCAGCTACGCTATTCTCGTAGCTGAAGTTGTGTATCTTAAATCGATCCTCCCCGCCCCCCAATGTAGACCAGGCCTCAGAGTGCTGCTGTTGTATAGGCCGGTAGCGGCTGGACAGACAGAACTGATGCAATGATCAATACTTTCCCAGGTCTAAATACATTTGTGAAAATCTGTCAAACTTGTTAGTTCTCCCAGGTGGAGTAGGATGGAGCTGGTACATTCTAGGGCACACAGACATTTGCACATGGGCTTAATTTACACTACATCAGAAGCTGAATTTTATTGTCTCCACACTGTAGCCCAAAGCTCCACAAACCCTCCTCCTCTTTCATGCTCCCAGTCATGTATGGCCTTCTCTCAAGGCACGTGGCTTTTGCCTACACATCCTCCACTCCATTCCTATTCTTAAAGGATAACGGTCCAAGTATAATATAATGATACCGGTCCTCAATATTGATGCAAGGCTTATTCAATATGTTCTGTGGTTGACGGAAACAGCCCAATTCAACCTTTTGCAGGTAAAGACAAAATAGCCATTCAGATATTCATAAACTCCAATATATATGGAGAGAGAAAGAGAGGGTCTATCTTCAGGCTTTTCCACAGTTTCCTGACAATTTTCAAAGTTCTTATTCAGCAGTCATGCAGATTCCAACTTGAGAAGTAGTATGGGAATCCAGATCAAAGCGATTTAAAGTAAAAAATGAACATGAAAACATGAAAGAATAGCACAGTAGTCCCTCAATACTGAAGCACAACTACTGACAAACAAATGGATCCCCCATGGTCTATGTCTTTTTGTGGGAGATAATGCCTTTGTATAAAAAGGGGCTATATAGCTAGATCTGTGCTGGTCAATTCCTTTTATTCACTTACTACTAGAGCCGAGGGAAATTCAGAATTTCTGGTCCACAGGAAATTGCAAAATGTCAATCTTTCTTTTCATTCCAGATTGGAGCAAAATGCTGTAATTCCAAAAATACTTCATTTGGAAATATTGAAACAAAACATTTAGATGTTTTCAAAATCAAAATGTTTCATTTTGGGATGATGACGTGCCCCAAAATGCTTCACTCTGAGTCATTTCAATGCTAAACTGCATTTTCACATTATGACACGTTGGTTGCCACAGGGAGTTGTTTGGTGGCATCAAGCTCCCAAACTTCTACCCTAGGAGTCCTGCCAGACTACATCTTTCATAATGCAACAACGTCATGTGACTTCCATGATGCACCAAGAGGGAAATCAGTGATTGTCTTATAGGAAATGTAGTACTCCAAGGAGATCCACCCAAAGCAAAGAATGAGAGCCCTAAAGCAATGTGAATGAAACACTTTGGGTCAGTTTTTAAAAAAGGAAATATTCCGATTTGGGTCGAACCGACCTGATGACCTGAAATCAAATATTAAATCTCATTTTTCCTGGTGGAAGATCAACATTTTTGCAGAAAATGTATTTTTATTGGAAAACCATTCTGATGGAAAATCCCTGACCAGCTCTACCTTAGTAAATTTAAAAAAAGAAAAGATTTAGTTAAACTCGGTTATTGGGCTCGGATTTCTAAAATTAGGAGTCTGATTTTCTAAAGTGCTGACAAGCTTCCATTAGGAACTTTAACAGAATCACTGAAATGTGGGGCTACCAAGGACCTTGAGAATTCATCAAGTCCAGCTCCCTGCGCTGAGACTGGACCAAGTAAACTTAGACCATCCCTGACAGGTGTTTGTCTAACCTGCTTTTAAAAACCTCCAGTGACGGTGATTCCATAACCTTCCTTGGAAGCTACTCCAGAGCTTAACCACCCTTAGAGTTAGAAAGTTGTTCCTAATATCTAACCTAAATCTCCCTTGCTGTAGATTAAGCCTGTTACTTCTTGCCCTACTTCCAGTGGATATGGAGAACAATTGATCACTGTCCTCTTTATAACAGCCCTTAACCTATTTAAAAATTGTTATAAGGTCCCCCCTCAGTCACCCTTTTCTCAAGACTAAACATTTCCCTTTTTTTAACCTTTTCTCATAGGTCAGGTTTTCTAAACCTTTTATCTTTTTTGTTGCTCTCCTCTGGACTCTTTCCATTTGTCCACATCTTTCCCAAAGTGTGGCACTCAGAACTGGACACAGTCCTCCAGCCGAGGCCTCACTAGAGCCAAGCGGAGTGGGATAATTACCTCCTGTGTCTTACATATAACACTCCTGCTAATACACTCCAGAATCATATTACTCCCCTCCCCCTTTTTCGTGTGCAACTGCATCACATTGTGGACTCGTTCAATTTGTGATTCACTGTAACCCCCAGCTCCTTTTCAGCAGCCCAGCCACCAAGCCAGTTATTCCCCACTTTGTAGTTGTGCATTTGATTTTTCCTTCCTAACTGAAGCACTTTGCACTTGTCTTTATTTAATATTCGCTTCATCAGTTGAGGAGTGAGGCCAACCCTGATCCACTTATTTTGAGCCTTTAAACTGGGAATGGCTGGGTGCGCCACACGTCTGAAAAGGAGGCTGTGATGGGGTGTATACGTCCCATCCTGCCACAGCCTTTAAGGGGTTAAGAGACAGAGTTGCTACCTCCTCAGCTGAGGCTAACTGGCTAACCTGGCTAAGAGCCTGCAGACCAGGGAGAAGGAGTCTGCCTGGGAACCTGAGGCGACTCTGTCAGCCCCAAACTAGCAGGAAGTGGTGCAAGGAGCTGGAGCCTCCAGGGAGAAAGCACTGGAAGGAGCTTCTCTGAAGGCAGATGAAGGTAAGAAGTGGCTCAGGGAACAGCAGTGAGTCTGAAGAAGCAGCCCTTAGCTGTTCGCTACAGGGTCCCTGGGCTGGAAGCCAGCGTAGAGAGAGAACCTGGGTTCCCCTACCTGCCCTCAGGAAACGGGTGTAAAAGGCCTTCAGATGCCAGGGGCGAGGCCTGTTGAGCCAGGAGACTGCAGGCCTGGAGGGGCTGTTGACAAGGGGTGCCAGTAGGGGTGCAGGAACAATTTGTCTAGTGGGGGTGCTCAGAGCCTTGAACCAAACTGTAAACCTGGTATATAATGGAACCCACTTCAAGCCCGGGGGTGCTGCAGCACCCCCAGTCCCAGCATCTGTGGGTGCCAGAGCTGAACAGGCTTCTGCCTCATGCCTGGCCATGACCCTTCACCCATGAGTGACCCTTCACTCCTGTTTAGGTGCCTGAAAATGCATTTAAAATGGTCAGCTTTGATTATTCTCATGTTTCAGCATAGAACCAGCACTGCCTTCCGACTGTTCAGATTGGTCAAACTGTCTTCAGCCTCGTCCTTGTTCACGGCTAGTCTGACAGTAGCTGGCTTCTACCACAATGTATTAGCTGCAGCAAGGTCCCATTGTTTCAGTCTGCTCCGTTCTCTGCCACAGCTCCCTGGATAGATGGAAACAGGAAGGAGGTCTCTGTACCGTCCACAGCCAGCGGTCTCTGCTGATTCCTTTCAGTATGCCTGAGATGCAGGACTTGGTGGAGCTAAACGTCCTGTCCTTGTTGTAAGATTTCACTTGTGCCTCCTTCAGACGTCTGTCTTTCTTCCATACATCCAATAACGTCCCTGGGGTAGGTCTAACTTGCCTCGATGACACCATGTGAGTTAGCACCAACCGTCTTGGGTATTTAACCCTAGTAAGGTAGGGATTAAGTCCTCAGAAGAAATGAAGATTTGGGCACCAGCATCAGCACAGGGGTTGAATTTCTGTCCCCATTCTGATTTCAGCACCACCACCACCTCTCGGCAGTGTCAATAGCGCCCCCTGCCTGTGTTACGGGACACCACCAAGAGTCGCCATCCTTGATGAATCCTATTTTGCACCATGGATAGGGTAAGCCCTTGCTTCGCTCCACACTATTCCTTGGGATCTTTGCTCAGTCACCTCCTTCCAGCCCTCTGCCGTCTCCTGACGAGAACAGCCAGGGTTCCGATAGTCCACTTTGAATAATAAAGGAGAGCTTTGGAAGGGACACAAACACTTCTGCCTCTAACTACTGGGGTTTGACAGGAGGAGACTTTTGCTGGAGGCAGATTATCCCATGACCACCTGCTGCTGGGTTCTTGCACCTTTCCCTGAAGCAGCTGCTGCTAGCCGCTGTTGCATACTGGACTCGATGGTCCACTGGTCTGATCCTGTCTGGCAACTCCCTTCTGCCTCCAGCTCTGTGCCTTTGCCTAAATTACCCTCTGTGTTTGGAGTACCATCCCTACAGTGTGCCATGCATCCTTCTCCTTCCAGTCTCCCTCAACCTCTCACTCCTTGCGGCTTGTCATAACGAGCCGCTCAGACTTTAGACTGCACGTTGTCAGATGGCTTGGGATTTCTCCTGGCATGGATAACTGAAGAGAATCTTTGTGCAGGAGAGAGTATCGTGGGCATAAAGTGCCACACACCTGGGACGCAGTAGAAGTACCTAGTAATCCTGACTCCAGGTGCAGTGTGGCACCTGGCTCCTTGTCAGGATTAAGGGAGAGGGGTGGGAAAGGAGGTGGGATAAACCCTGTGCCTATTCCACGGGTGTGTTGCAAGGCCCCAGATGGCCAAGCTGGGCTGTGTAGCACGCCTTTCTTTATCTCCCTACCCGCCCCTTGCTCCTTCTGGGGTCGGCACCCACAAGGCCCAGGGGGGCTCAGCTCAGTACTCGCCGGCTTGGTACCTTCCTTTGGGGGGTTCTGGTGTAAAGCGGGCCAGGAGGGCACCCCCAAGAGCAGGCGCGTTGGTGGTGAGGGCTGGAGGGGAGGGAGGGGAGCACCGAGGGACGGCTTGGATGGAGAAGGAGCGAGCAGTTTTCACAGCCCTGGTGTGGTGCAGTTGGTGAATCCAGCCGAGGGAGCCCCCCGAGCTGCCCTCCCCCACACACCCTGGGCAGAGGGCTGGCATCTATGGGCAGCGTGTTGCCCCCTGCACTCTGAGCTCTGCTGGCAGTGGCAAAGCCCAGGCCTGTATCCTTCTGCTTCCCCATCACATCGACACCCTGGCTGTGATAACAGCGAGCTCGCGGAGAGAGGCCACAGCTCCCGGCTCCCCTCAGCGGGCTCTCCCCCTCTCAGGTGACCGCTCGGCCCTTTCCCTGCAGAATGCGAGATTCTCAAAGCATCTCCTTCGTAGTTGCTGGGTCTGGGGTCACAGTAAGGGGGAGAGGGTGTGTGGCTTCCCTGCTCCGGCAGGGCAAGCAGCATTTGCCCCCTGCCCGCCAGCTCTCCCTGGCTGGTGCGGTGAGAGTGCCCCCTCCTGTTTCAATCTCCTTTAACCCCTGCCAAGTCCCGGGAAGCGGCTCCCTCTTGCCCACAGGGCCCTGCTGCCTGAGCGTAGCCCTCCTGCTCCATGTCTGCATTATAGCCCGCGAGGCCTGAGGGGAGAGCAGGGCTGGACAAAGCCAGGCCTCTGAGCAACGCGAACTCGTCCTGTCAGACCCCCACACTTGTCTCCGCTCCTCATTCTGACATTGGCCTCTTCCTGGTGCTTCAGGGAAAGGGGAACCCTCCTCCCCCCAATGCAGCACTGTGGCTAACACTCACCCCCTCGGCTAAGGCGTTGGGGAGGTCCCTGCTGCAGGGCGCTGAGTGACAGCTTCGGAAAGAGCCAGCCCATGCCAGAGCAGAGCAGAGAATTGGCCGATGGCCTGGGGCTGTGGTCGGAGGAGGAGGTGAAATTCCAGGAGGGTGGGGAGCCAAGAAAACGAGGCGGGTGCCTGCTACTTAGCATCTGCGGGGAGGTCTCCACGTGGGCAGCGTGCAGAGTACAGACGCTGCACAGCCGGCTAGCGCGGGTACCACAGTCATGTGGACGGTGAGGCAGGGCTGAGGTGAGCAGAGTGCCCCGCACGTCTGACCCCTATGGTTTGTACCCCACATGGCTCTCCATGGGCCCAAGCCGCACCTCCCATGCCGACACTGTTATTTTTAGCAGTAATGGAGCCTTTCACTGCGGCGTGTAGCTACACGTACCCGCCACGGCCGCGTTGGTAGACCAGGTCTGTGAGTGCTGCCTATCCGTGAGAGCAGCAGTGCCAGCCCCTGCCAGCGCAGGAGAGCCGGGTCACAGCAGCAGCCTTTACGCGGACGGGTAGAGAAGAGGAGCAAAGGCTGCTGCAGTGACCTGGGTAAAAGGCGGAGTTGGTCCAAGGCACAAATGGGATTTAGGTGCCCAACTGCCGCTGGCTTCCACATGGGCACATAACTGGCAATCTCCCCCCTGGGCCTGAAGTTGGACACCTAAGCCCGTATTTAGGGGCTTAAATAAGTGGGTTGGGTTTCAGAGGCGCTGAGCACTCAGTGGGAGTGCTGGGTGCTTGGCAACTCTGAAATACAGGCCGCTTATTTCATTCCCTAAAGATGGGCCTAGGGCTCCGACCCACGAAGGTATTTAGTCAATGGGAGTTGGCACCTAGGCCCACAGCCTCAAAGATATTTAACTTCCAACACCCAGCGGTGAACATGTTGGCCGCGGTGTCTTAAATCTAACACTAGATGCATTGTTCATGTGGTGTCCGCCTCACCCAGGCTCTGGAAGCCAGCAGCGGCTCTGACTCTGGAGTTGCTGGGGTCCATTGGCGAAACTGGAAAGAGGTGTGTGCAGTGTACCGCGCAACAGTCTTCAAATGGCCACTTCCCTCGAATGCTCTCAGCTGGGAGGCCAAAAGACGTGGAAGATCCTCAGTTGGTGGAGCTTGGAGGTTCATGGAGCTACACTGATTCACATGAGCTGAGGATCTGGCCATGGGTCCCTCATCCCCCACAGCCCATATCTCCTCTATTCATGGGGACTTGTCAATAGCCGTTATGGCCTTGCTGTCTCTGGAAGAGAAGGACCAGGAAGAATGCTGGCACTTGGCTGATGCGCCAGCAGCGGAATCCCCGGGCCACGGTTAAACTGCGCTTTGACGTCACATCAGGGGCTTTTGTATCTTGATCTCCAATTTGCAGGCTGATTGACAGTGTGTCCATTGCCTAGAAAGTCACTGCACATCTTGTAAAGGACTTTGCGTGTCTCTGCCTTGCAAATTCCCCCCTTCCCTTTTTTATTCTCAGCCTGCATCTTTGGATGAAGGAGCAAGTTCTTTCCACCTGCCCCGTCCGCAGAACCCGAATGAACAGGTAATGAAGTGGTCTGTGTTAGCAGCCAGTCGGCAGGTTTGCCACCAGCTGCATCATCTCTACTTCCCCTCGGAGGTGCTTTTTGCTCTAAAGCAAGCTAAGGGCTGGATTGTCAGGAAGGGTGTGAACAACAGTGGGTGCAAAATGTGTGGGCAATTGCAGGTCTAATTTGCATGTGTATGTTCCAGGCTTTTAGTTATTGCATGTGCAAGTTGTTGCGTATGCAAATGCCCCGTTAGATGTCTGATGTGTACTTGTACGCACCCTCACTGCACTCAGGGATGTGCTACTGACGTTTTTGTGAGTGCAGTTGTGTATACACATTACTGAGAATCTGGCTCTAATTTTGTTTTAAAACACTAGCATCCTTCCATTAAACACAGAAGGTGTTTTCCGACTTCACTGAGCCCATAGCAATGGTACCTAGTCTTACCGAAAGGCTCTGTCTGTTTGGCTTAAATGCAATGGCTTTCATAGTGTCTAATGAACAAATGACCTAAGGACAATGTCACACTTTGACACATGTATATTTAACACAATCCATTAACAATACTATGGAAGCTAACTTGTTCAAACTGACCTGTTTTGCTTCCTGCATGGAGCCAGCATGTCACACTGAAATTAAATACTGCCCATCCTCAGTTTTGGGGGAGGCACAAGTGACTTGATTGTGCAAATTGCAGGATTTTAGCTCTGTACCGACACTCTCTGTAAGGAAAACTGTTCATCGGTGCATGAGCTGCATTAGAAATTTATTGGTTGAGTTTTTTTACAATCCCTGCAGGCCAGATGCTCAGCTGGTGTAAACTGATAGCGCTACGCTGCCTTACACCAGCCGAAGATCTGGCCCTACACTTTTACATGTATTGTTTATACAGCTGTGGGTGACTCCAGCATCTCTGTCCTGCTCTGAATCACTGAGACTGACTCACATTCCAGTGCTGGCAGTCGGTTGATAGGCAGATAGCCAGATCAGAGCATGCTGGAGTGCTAGGGAAAGACATACTTTGGACTCTGGGGTGGTCATGGCAAGACTAGCAGGTCAGTAACTGAGCTCAGCAGTAATCCTCCAAAAGTCTGTTGCTGCCAGCAGTTTGTTAACTAAAGACCCGTGAGGAAGCCAGGGCTTCCCATCAAATCTGTTCATGGCCACAGCAAGTGGCTTTGAAAGATCCCTTGTTATTAGGCAAGACCTTTTTAATTGCAACTTTGATTCCGCTTCGCTCAGCTAGTGCTAGAAGTCATAGGAAAGTGTCCAGGCAAAGAAAAATAGCACGTTTCCCCCATGCTCATCAGGCATCTAGAGGAGAAAACATACCCCCCTAAATGTGCACCAAGTGGAATGCACCACTGCTTTACAAGAAAATAGGTGAGCAGGATGTCCACCAAACTCAGACTTAGCTTAAATATTTGTATTTGCTGGGCCCAGATCCTCCAAGGTATTTAGGTACCTAACTCCCATTGATTTCTATGGAAGTAGGAGCCTAAATACCTTTGATCTGGGCCGTAGCCCCTAAGGGTATGTCTGCACCGGAGCTGGGAGCGAGTCTCTGGGCCTGGATAGGTAGATTTGTGCATGCTAAAAATAGCAGTGTAGATGTTGCAGCAAGGGCAGTGGCTTGGGATAGCCACCCGAGTCCAAGCCTGCCCCACTCCCTGGGCCACAGCTTGGGCAGCTAGCCCGAGCCACTCCCCAGCAGCAATGGTCACACTACTATGTTAGCTCAAGAGGAGCTAGCATGAATCTGTCTGCTTGGGCTGGGAGGCTCGCTCCCAGCTGCAGTGTAGACATACCCTAAAGGACTCAAACTGGATCAGGGCCCCACTGTACAGCCCCAAGCACACCCTTATAACAAAGACAGTCCCTGCCCCAAAGACCTTGCAATCTAATTGAGACAACAGATAGACTGAGCAAACCAACCTGGGGAGAACAAGGTAGCGGGGAGATGATTTTGATTAGCACAAGAAGCAGGGGTCACAACACATCAGCTGCCTAGGTGTTGCCAAGTGACAACGCACTTAACATTCGGAATCAAAGGTTTGCCCTAAGATGTAGTCCCAGGTGTAAACTAGGACAGCCATCTATCATACTAGGGAGGCAGACATATCCCAGACTGGTCCTTCATGCCCCTCCGACATGACATCTGGATATGCCGGAGTGTAGCAATGGGCAAAACATGCATGGCAATGAAATGAAGCCAGTGCTCAGAAGATTAGCAGGCTTGAGGAGTCCCTCACAAATCCCCCTCCCTGCTTACTGCTGACTCTGGAAGCTAACGTTTGCCTTTGGAGGGTTCAAGGGAAAAACAAGACAGGCTACAAGGTTTAAAGCTTTAATAAACACCTGCTCTTAAACTGCCTCAGAAGTCAGAATGTATCAAGCTACATGTAGAGAATTGCCCAGTGACAACTGGGAAAGGGTCACTTGTCATTAGTTGCTCATCCCATGCCTAATGCAGCCATGAACAACTATGATGTGTCTTCGGAGCAGCAAATCACTGGACTGTTTAGGATTTAATCAGTGCTGGTAGATTTAGTTCCTGAGTTTGTTTCACATACTCAAGTGAGCATTTTTCCAATAAATGAAGACACTTATTTTATATATATAACAATGGCTTATCCTCAAGAAATTATCCTGTGTTAATTCCTGCGCTTTGTGCATCACTTGTTGTTCTGCTGAAAGATAAATAGGAACAGTAACAGGCTTGTATCTGTAGCAGAAGAGGCGGGTGATGAATTTTAGTGAGCAATCGGTATTCATTTCAGTTTGCCTCACCATTCCTCTGTGGAGTTAGGTCTGTTTGTCTGCTTTAATCATTTCATTGCATTTTTTCTGGGGAGAAAAACATCTCTCTAGTTGGAATCACCCTCTAAGCTTGAAATGTTGAGGTTTTTTATGATGATGATGATTTTATTGCATTATATTTTTAAGGTTATTTGGGCTTGCAGGTCTAATCAGGTGCTTTGGGGAAGAAGCTCCCCTCACTACGGTTCCAAAATGTGAATCTTCCAGGGAGTATGACTCATCCGCAGTAGGAGAGGGTTGTTCTGGTTCACTGGAAGCATAAGCAATATTAGCTGAGACATGATTACTTACTGCTGCTCTTTCTGTTGGTAGTGAGCTTATAAACTACACAGACAGTGCAGAGGGAGAGGCACTATCTATCCAGTAAACATATCTGGAGCTTGGCTGTATGGTAAGTTATTGATAGGCGAATAACGGTATGAATGGAATAACTCTCTCATGCTGGATTGGGACTAAATCGTCCCCTTTGGAAGAAAAGGGTAGTGGGAAAAAATAACTAGTAGGGGCCTGAGGTCAGCGTGGAGTGTTGCCTGAATAAGGAGTGAAGGATCAGGCCCTTGGGTTTCAATGCAGGATGAAGGGAGAGAAAATAAGATGCCAGTGGGAATACCCAGCTCTTATACAGCATGCATCATCCATATGTAATGCCAACTAGACCCTGCTTGGCGGCAGCGGGGATCAAACCTGGGACCTCTTGAGCTTAATGCATGAGCCTCTACTGCCCTGAGCTAAAAGATTCATCTCTCTTAGCCAAGGATGTAGCAAGCTCATTTATCTTTAGCTGGCCTAACCACCACTAGAGGGGGACAGAGTGCCACCCCAAGCAAGCCGGGGTTGCACATAGATCTCAGAACACGTAACAAAGGAAGCAAGCATCACTATGCCCATTTTACAGAGTGGGAAATTGAGGCCCATAAGCAAAATGATGTCCATTCAGCAAGCCAGTGGAAGAGAGGGGAACAGAAACAAGGTCTCTTGTGTCCCAGCCCACTGCTCTCTCCCGCAGGAGTTAGTAAGTCAGGCTCACACAGGTGCTGCAGAGAGGGGCTCTAGGACCAGGAATGGAGAAGGGCTGGGCTGAGTTAAGACACACTGAGCTGGCGGCTTTGTTTTGTTATGATGGGTGTTTTAATCCATTTCCCTATGACTGAGAGAGAGAGAGAGAGAGAGAGAGAGAGAGAGAGTTCTCCCTGAGAAAAGGGATCTGATTGGCTGAGCTTGTGTCGTGTTGCCTTCATGCTTGGAGCAAACTTTGGCAATAAAGGTATATGCTGTGACCCAAAGCTTTGCCCGTTGTGCCGTTTGGCCTCCCCCTGGCATCTAGTCTGGGTTATATGGAATCATGGTTAATAAAGATTGCTTGGTGAGCCTGCTCGGCGAACACCAATCAGCTTCCCTCTCGAACGTGGGGCAGCTACTGGTTACCTAAGGAATTGTGAGGGGAGGTTTTTAAGGACAGGTTAGACAAACACTTAATCCTTTCTCAGCACAGGGGGCTGGACTAGATGACCTCTCACTGTCCCTTCCAGCCAGGGCTGGCTTTAGCAAGTACGGGGCCCAATTCCTGGGGCGGCACTTTGGATTGCCGGCCAGGGTCGCGGGGCTCCGGGGCTGCCTGCCGTGCTCCGGCCGGGGTTGTGGGGCTGCCTGTCGTGCTCTGGCCGGCGGTCCGGCCGGGGTCGCGGGGCTGCCTGCTGCGCTCCGGCCGGCGGTCCGGCCAGGGTCGCGGGGTCGCGGGGCTGCCTGCCGCGCTCCGGCTGGCGGTCCGGCCAGGAAAGCGGGGCTGCCGCGCTCTGGCCGGAGGTCCGGCCGGGGTCGCGGGGCTGCGGGGCTGCCACGCTCCGGCTGGGGTCGCGGGGCTGTGGGGCTTGCCGCACTCCAGCCGGCGCTCTGGCCAGGGGAGCGGGGCTCCTGAAGATGACCGCAGCCAAGGTGAGTGCGCGGGGCCCGATTCCGGGGAATCGGGCGGATCGGCCTAAAGCCGGCCCTGCTTCCAGCCGTCCAGTTCTGCAGTCTGCATTGTCAGTGTGTTTTGCTGCTGCTCCTGAATGTCACTTCCATTTGTAATGTGCACTGGGGGATGTGAGTCTGGCTGCCAGTCTCACCCAGGGATTTAATTAGCAGATAATATCAGCTCTTATTGGAGGGGTGGGGTAGAGGAAGGGTCAGCGGCCCAAAGGCAGGGGTCTAAGGAAAACAGTACTTGCCCCCAAAGCTGCTTATTTTGCAGCATCTTAACAGCGTGTATTTACAGCTGAGATCATCCAGACAAGCTTATTCCTGTTATTGGCACATATCAAGGGCCTGTGAAGTCCATAGCAAAATTTCCACCGCCTTCAATGGATTGAGTTCTCAATGTGCGCCCCTCAAACAATGCATGCGACGGGCAAGCTTATGCGCCAAGAGCACCTCTTTCCATGTGACCGGGCTTACCCAACCTCCTGAAAGGAAGGGGAGTTTTTCCATCTTGAGCCGAAGTGTGGGATTTGGCTGTTACACACATTTTGATGTATTCGCTCATTGATGAGCCTGTATATTATTTGTGTTGCAGAAGCACAGAAATGTAAGGGTCCCATCGTGCTATGCACTGGATAAGCCCACAGGCAACAAGTGGATACACCAAACAGCCAGGTTCATTATTACCAATTGGTTAGGCCATTTGTTGCCGGTAGAAAAGAAAACTTCCCACGAGACAGGCCGGTGCCGTGCTAGGCATTGAGATGCAATGCTAATTTCACAAACGCGGCGCTCTCAGTGAGCGTTCGCGTCTAACTGCGGAGAAGGGAGAGCCGTCATGGCAGCTTGGCGGGGGGTGGGGGGGTGGCAGAATCTCTGCGATGGGTAGCGTCTGTGCTCCAGATCCAAATGATCCCGATGCTTCGGCTGGTTTTTTAAAATAGCTTTTTCTCACCATGCCGGCAGTTCCTTGTGTGCTGCCGGGCTCCTGGAGCACCCCATTAAACTCTCCAATGGATAAGACCATCCCTTCTGGGCTGCTCCGCTCCAGTCAGAGATGCAACGCTTCAGTTATGTTGTGTTCAGGCATGGAGTTTGTGGCTGCCCGGAGAATTATTCATCCCAGAGCAGCGCACGCAATTTAGCAGCTAAAGTGGAATTTCTGTGGGACCTTGGGCAAGCCCACTGCACTCAATGGAACGCCTGGCAGGTCTGCTCTACTTTTAGAGGGATCTGAGAATCCCCTATAGGGGGTCTCAGTTTATTGAAATTCTCCCCTAGGAGGCTCCCATGGTCCCCAGCCCTTTCATGTGCTGGTTCAGAAAAGAGAATGTGACTTTGATGTTGCTGCTGCTCCCAGGCCCAATGCTTCGAGGGGGTGTGACAATGCGGTTCTGGCGGAACCCAACTGAGAGTGCCAACTCAGGACAAATTGCTCAAACAGGGCAGTTACAGCCCAAGGCTGGGGGTTTTTCCACCTCTAAGGCAAACCAAACCAGCCAGACTAAGAGGACTTCGGTCTCACCCCACTGGCTAACCGCAAGTCTCACAAGCACTCTCCTTAGACACTCCAGTTTCCCAGTATTACCACCAGTGCCACTCGCTATGGGGACAAATGGTTATGAAAACCAAGACCCCAGTAAAAGAAAAAGGTTCTCCTGATCCCAAAGGACCAAGCCCCAGACCCAGGTCAATATACAAATCAGATCTTACCCACAAATCACGCTGTTGCCAATCCTTTAGAATCTAAAATCTAAAGGTTTATTCATAAAAGGAAAAGGATAGAGATGAGAGTTAGAATTGGTTAAATGGAATCAATTACATACAGTGATGGCAAAGTTCTTGGTTCAGGCTTGCAGCCGCGATAGAATAAACTGCAGGTTCAAATCAAGTCTCTGGAATACATCCCCCGCTGGGATGGGTCCTCAGTCCTTTGTTCAAAGCTTCAGCTTGTAGCAAGGTTCCTCCAGAGGTATGAAGCAGGATTGAAGACAAAATGGAGATGAGGCATCAGCCTTATATAGTCTTTTCCAGGTGTAAGAACACCTCTTTGTTCTTACTGTGGAAAATTACAGCAAAATGGAGTCTGGAGTCACATGGGCCAGTCCCTGCATACTTTGCTGAGTTACAAGGCGTATCTGCCTTCTTTCAATGGGTCCATTGTATAGCTGATGGTCCTTAATGGGCCATCAAGCAGACTAGGCAGAGCTAACACCAATTTGTCTGGGATGTCACCCAGCAGCATAGCATAAGTTTGAAATACAGACAGTATAGAGCCAATATTCCTAACTTCAACTACAAAATTGATACACACATATAGACAGCATAATTATAACCAGTAATTCATAACCTTGTCTTAGACACCCCATTTGACCCCCTTTACACAAGATCTGGGTGCCACTACAGGACCTTGGTTGCAACAATGATCTATATGGTCCCAGATTACCTCAATAACGTCACAGGGGGTCACCATGCTGGTGGTGATGGGGGTCAGGGGGGAAGTGTGTGGTCGCTATGTCCCTAAGAACAACTCTGATGCAATGTTCTTAGCCATCTGTGTGGCACAGCATTCTCGTTCGGGCACGGACAGTATAGAGCTGTAAACGTCTCCTTTAGAGGCCACAGCTGAGATCAAGATCCTATTGCAATGGATGCTGCGTATGCCTACGGGAAGGGAAAATCCTGCCCTGAAGAGCTTACAGTCTACATCGACAAGGCAGATACATGGGGGAGAGGAAGGGCAGATAGGGAAACCGAGGCACAGACCGGTGGCGTGTGTATCAGAGCTGGGGACTGAGCCCTGATCTGCTGAGTTCCATGCCAGTGCCTAAACCGCATGACCCTCCATCCTCGCAGTTTTGCCTATTCTATTTTAGGGACTAAATGAAGTCGCTTCCTAGGGTTTTGATCTTTTCAATCTAGGTTGTGGGGAAGGGGGAGAAATCTCTCAATATTGCCTAACTTGCGTCTCTGCCTGCAGAGCGTCTGCCCTACACAAAATCCGTCGAGCTGGGCTAGGTCACTCATTGATGTACTGGCACCTCAGTAAACGGCTGGCTGTGTAGATCACAGTGAAACTGACGCTGGCGTGGAAGGCAGCAACCCGCCTCTCCTGCTGAGCAAACATATTCTGGTGCTCCATGAGTTACGCTGGCTGCTTCTGACAACTCAGTACTGGAGGAGTTTTAATTTCCCTGGGTCCTTGCTGTGTCTGAAAGGCCTGACTCACCTTTGTCTGGTACCAACCTATTCTCGGCACTGAGAACCTCCAGGTCTCCAGACACCCATCTGGAACTGATGGGCATACCTCTCACTTCTTTCGCTGTTTCACCACTCCAGAGGGATTTGGAAGAGTAGGATACTGATGACGACCTTGCTTTGGTCTCTCAAATCTCAGTTCAGGGATCTTCCCATCATTTTTAAAGGCATATTTTTCTAGTGGCTTCTGAGGAAGCTGAGTATGTTCATCCACCCCGCCCTGGTCTACACTGGGGGGGTGGATGAATATAAGTTCTAAGTTACGCAACTTCAGCTATGTGAATAATGTAGCTGAAGTTGATATCCTTAGATTGACTTACCGTGGTGTCTTCACCGCGGTGAGTCTACTGCTGCCGCTCTCCTGTCAACTCTGCCTGTGCCTCTCGCGGCGCTGGAGTACAGGAGTCGATGGGAGAGCGCTCGGGGATCGATATATCGCGTCTAGACTAGACGCGATAAATCTATCCCCGCTGGATCGATCGCTGCCCGCCGATCTGGTGGGTTGTGTAGACATAAAAGGGTTGTCTCTTTTCTAAGATGAACAGTGCCAGTCTTTTTAATCTCTCTTCATATGAAAGCTGTTCCAACCCCCTATTGTTTTTGCTGCCCTTTTCTAAAACTAATATATCTTTTTTGAGATGGGGTGACCAGAGCTGCACTCAGTATTCAAGGTATGGGTGGGTCATGGATTTATTTAGTGGTATTATGATATTTTCTGTCTTCTTATCCATCCCTTTCCTAATGGTTCCTAACATTCTGTTCGCTTTTTTGACGGCCGCTGCACACTAAGCAGATGTCTTCAGAGAACTATCCACAATGACTCTCAGAGCTCTTTCTTGAGTGGTAACAGCTAATTTAGACCCCATCATTTTGTATGGATAGTTGGGATTATGTTTTTCAACATACATTACTTTGCATTGATCAACACTGAATTTTATCTGCCATTTTGTCACCCAGTTTTGTGAGATCTCTTTGTAGCTCTTTGCAGTCTGCATTGGACTTAACTATCTTGAGTAATTTTGTATCTTCTGCAAATTTTGCCACCTCACTGTTCATCCCCTTTACCAGATCATTTATGAATATGTTGAACAGCACAAGTCCCAGTACAGATTCTTGGGGGACTCCGCTATTTACCTCTCTCCATTGTAAAAACTGACCAATTAATCCTACCCTTTGTTTCCTATCTTTTAATTAGTTACTTTTTCCAGGAGAGGACTTTCCTTCTTTCCCATGACAGCTTACTTTGCGTAAGAGCCTTTGGTGTGGGACCTTATCAAATGCTTTCTGAAAGTCCAAGTACGCTATATTGGATGGGTCGTTACAAAAACTAATTTCCCCCTACTGTTACTCTCACTTTCTTGTCAACTGTTTGAAATGGGCCACCCTCATTACCACTACAAAAGTGATTTTTCCTCCCTTGGTATTCTACTGTTAATTGAATTGTCTCGTTAGACTGATCCTCCACTTGGTAAGGCAACTCCCATCTTCTCATTTACTATGTATATATACCTGCTACTGTATTTTCCACTCCATGCATCTGATGAAGTGGGTTCTAGCCCACGAAAAGCTTATGCCCAAATACATTTGTTAGTCTCTAAGGTGCCACAAGGACTCCTCGTTTTTGCTGATACAGACTAACACGACTACCGCTCTGACACCTATATTGACTTTATCACCTGGATCCACATGCTTGTTTACACCCTCAAACAGTAGCACTAGTAGATCAGCTAATGGTTACCTGGCTTGCACGTACAAATGAGTTCATGTCAAGTATGTAGTGTCATGTTTTATACACACATTTACACTCCAACATTTTGGAAATCTGACCCTTGTATGTGCAGATAAAGGTCATTCGTTTCAAACCTCTCTGCTCCACAGACGCATCTGCCTCTGTCCTTTCACAGTAGTTCTGAGTAAGTTCTCTGTTTGGGCTTTGCTTTCCCATGTTTTCTAGAGCACTGAACCCTGTCTCATTTGGAGCATCGTGGACCCTTGCTTTTGTGTGGCTCCAAGAGGCTGTGGGGAAGTTTTCCAGGCCTAGTTACCGTCATTACGAGGGCTGTGGTTTGGCTCTCCCAGCTGTGGACAGCTACATCTGGACTATGTTTCTGAGAAGCCAGGCAGCTAAGCTTTGTGTTCTCACCAAATTATAGTGGCCCTTGTTGGCAGTCCCCCCCCTCCCCCTGCCCCTTTCTTCCTCCCAACTATTTTCTGGGGCTTTTAGAACTTGGGTGGTTTAAAAAATAAAATAAAAGGAAATTTGCTCTGATCTAAAGTTTGGCAAGAAGATTCAGTTTGGGACCAAAACAGTTTTGTTTTTTTTTGGAATTTTTTGTTCATAGATTTTAAATAATCTGCTTTTGTTGTGTCCTTGAACTGAATTGAATTCTTTTTTGCTCCAGCAAAGAAAAGCAGTTTGGCTCAAAGCTGTCTCTGGTTCAATGGAAAAGCATCTCTCACTCTTCAGCTCATCCATAAGGGCCTTATTCTGATTCCTAGTTAAATCGTTCTAAGGCCTGGTCTACACTGGGGGAGTGGAGGGGGGTTGATCTAAGTTATGCAACTTCAGCTACGTGAATAACGTAGCTGAAGTCGACGTACTTAGATCTACTCCCCGCGGTGTCTTCACTGCAGTGAGTCAACTGCTGCCGCTCCCACGTCGACTCCACCTGTGCCTCTCGCTCCGGTGGAGTACCGGAGTAGCACTCGGTGGTCGATTTATCGCGTCTAGACTAGATGTGATAAATTGACCCCCGCTGGATCGATCACTGCCCGTCAATCCTGCGGGTAATGTAGACAAGCCCTTAGAGACCTTCTTCTGCTGTGTTGCTTATGGAACACCGACAGACCCTGGTTGTTGGTGGGCAGGATTGAACCTGGGACCTCTGGAGCTTAGTGCATGAGACTCTACTGCATGAGCTAAAAGCCAACTGGCTCTTAGCTAAGGCTATAGAGCAGACTCATTTTATCTCTCTCTCTACGTGGTCTCGGTGTCACTAGATGGGACAGAACACCACACCCAGGAGGTGTGGGGGTTACACTTACAGTGAATCGAATTGACTTGCCTAACCTATTGTTGGTCCACCTCCCTTGTCTGTCTGTTCTTACCTTGGCAGCTCCTTGCTCCTTCTAGAGTGTTTGGAAAGCATCTAGTGTCATGGGTACATCCAATAAATAAAAACTATCTTTTTTTCTAGCAGCAATGCTTCCTGCTCTCTGTAACTCAGTCTAGGGCTCCTTCCGGGTCACCTGTACAGATGGGTCTGAGCTGTGATGTTTGGATCTGGCATCAGAGCCAAGTTCAAAGTTTGTGTGTTCCGCTTTGACATTCCAGTGTGAGTGTTTATAGATGAGATTTTTAAACGCGCCAAAGGGTATTAAGTGCCTGGCCCTCATTGAATTTCAATGGGATTTAAGCATTTAACTCCCTTTGGCGCCATTTGAAAATCCCAGTCCACAAAGAGATGCATAACACTGCTCTCCATGGGAAGGTCACTGTTGGAGTGACGGTCTCCCCTGGTTTATATGCCCCACCTGTACGAAGTGGAGGGTTTGTTTTTGTTTCAGGATGGAATGCGCAAAAGGAGAAAGGGCGTGTCTACACTAAAAACGTAAGTCGACTTATGTTAGGTCAACTCACAGCCACCACGGTAATTACTGTGGAGGTTCATGTCCACACTGCCCTCCTTCTCTTGAGGGTGCACGTCCTCACCAGGAGCGCTTCCACCGAGTTAAGAGGGGCAGTGCGGGGGGCTGAGAGCCTGGGCTCTGAGCTCTGTGCACAGCCCTTCCACCCCCAAAGCTGAGCTTCCCCGTCGCTCCCCGCCCCCCCCCCCCTTGGGAGTCCGGTGATTGCCCTGCTCCCCGTTTGGAGCTGGCTGTGCCCACCCAGCTTCCCGCTTCCAACCGGGCTGCCCTGGACTCCAAGATCCCTGTTCCCCCAGCTCCCCATCCCCCCCGGGAGCATGGCTGCCCACCTCGGCTTCCTGCTGAGTGGCAGCTGTGCTCCCAGCAGGGCACGGGAAGCCAGGAGCCTGGGAACAGCCAGGCAGGGAGCAGGGAGTGAGGAGCCCGGGCAGTAGCCTGGCTGGGAAGGGGGAGTCAGGACCCTGGGGACAGCCTGGCTCCGAGCGGGGAGCCGGGCAGCAGCCCGAAGGGGAGCCCGGGGGCAGTCGGGCTCTAGCTTGAACCCCCCACACACACAGACACTGCGTAGCCCTAACTACACCAACATACGCCCTTCATCTCTGGTGGAGGTGGAGTTATGTCAGTGCGGTAGGGTACTTACATTGGCGGGAGCAAGGCTGTACTGTGTACGCTGGCATAAGCTGCCTTATATCCACCTAACACTGTAGTGTAGACCAAGTCGTAGGCTCCTCACGTCTATTTAGGCTTTGAAGTCAATGGAAATTAGAAACCTTTCTCTTTTTGAGCATTGCACCCTTAGTTTTTAATCAGGTTTGTGTCTCTATTTTTTAGAAGAAGAGGTGTAGCAACTGATACATTTTTGTTGATGTATTTGGGCCCTTACTTGGGCCTGTGCGGACTTGGTACCAAGATCTATAGGCACAGCTGTTCTAACCGATAGTCCGTGGCTCCTTCAGCATGCTTGGATTTTAATTCTAGAAGAGACCCTTATGAGCATCTGGTCTGACCTCCTGCGTATCCCCATCCAAAGAACTTCCATGGTAAACTCTGCCTCAGTCCCATAGCTTCTCTTCTGAGCTATAGAGAGTCTTTTAGGAAGACATCCAGTTTTGATTTTAAAGACTTCAACCACATTCCCAGGTAAGTTGTTTGAATGGTTTTTTACCATCACTGTTAAAAATGTACACGTTATTTCTAGTCTGAATTGGTCTAACTTCAGATTCCAATCACTGGATTTTGTTATCCCTTTTTGCTGAGAGATTAAAGAGCCATCTACTCTCAGAAGTGTCCTCCCTCCCGTGTGGGTGTTTGTGGACTGTGATTAAGTAACATTTTAACTATCTCTTGAATAAATTCAATAGTGAGCTGTTTTTCTGTCACTATAAGGCATGTTTTCCAGACCCTGAATAATTTTTATCACTTTTTTCTGAACCTTTTCCTTTCCAATTTTCCAACATCCTTTCTAAAGTATGGACCCCAGAACTGGCCGTGGTATCAGTAATGGTCCAACTAACGTCTTATGGAGAGGTAATCTATAGGATAGTTCTCTGCTTATACATCCAAGGATTGTGTTTGCCCTCTTCGCTAAAGCTTGCACTGGCAGCTAATGGCCTGTTGGTTATCTCCCTTGACCCCTGAATTCTCGTCAGTGTCACGGCATTCCAGGATACAGTCCATCTTGTAAGGGCACCCTGCAATCTTTGTTCCTAGATGTATGACCCCACTTTTGGCTGCATTAGTACACTGTGCCTCTTAATGAGCCCCACTCCTCCCCCCCGTCCCCCACGCTATGTGATCCAAGTCGTCTGGGATGCTGTGCTTGCTTTGATATGCTACAGAACTATCTGTTTTCCCTTTCTGGCTTGGACTGTCTGTGTCATTGAGGGTTTGTCCTCTCAAACGTACCCCTGTCTGCGAGGATCGTCCATCTCTCTGGGTGTCTCTTTCTCACAGTTGCAGCCTGGAAGAAGCACTTCATGCTCTAAAGGGCAGATTTTCCCGATCTTGGGTTGTGTAATTCACAGACCTGCTCTCAGTCTCTGGGAAGGGGGTCTGGTGGTCTCAAACGTGGCACTGTGAAGTAGTTGCTTCATGGCAGAGAGTGAAGGAAGCCAGTAGTGGGCATGTGTGTGAGAGAGAATTGTGCCAATGATGTGGGATGAAATCCCCAAAGATAATGGGCTCCAAACAAGTCCTCCTCTCCAGTAAACGTGATTGTGCAAGTCTCACTGATGTACATGTGGCACAGTGGGAACCGACGGCTTCACTGAATTCAAGTGGCGATGTCGTCTGCTGTGGGTGTGTCCCTTTAAAAATAAAGAGCTGATGAGATCTTCACAAGCCTGCTTATGGCTGCATACACCACACTGGCATTGATTCCACCCCAGACCTGCCAAACCTCAGGCTTCTGGCCTACAAATTAGGCTTTGGGGGGGCATTTCTCAAGCCTCTTGGACAGAGCTCCCCAATCTCAAGAGGTTGGCGGTGGGGGCTGCCAGCATGATGGAATCAAGTGCAGGGTTCATGTAAGTGATCAGTGAAGAGAGAGACTAGAGGGGTCCTTTCCAGGCAGGCTGCAAAGAAAGCAGCGCTTGCGCCCGCACTGCTGTCTGGATTCACTGCCACTGACGCCTTTCACCAAAGCAAAGCAATGTCATGGATTTGATATTATTTCAAATGGCAAGAGAGGCTCCCTGAGAGTGGGTGTAGCGAGGGGCAGCCCCTGGCTTTTCCAGTTCCCCAGTGCGAATGGGCATGGCTTGCATGTAGGCTAGCAGGGCCTCCAAACATCCAGGAGGTGGCGCTCTCACTGGGGAGAGGGCACCCTCTGGTGGCTGTGGTTTCCTTGGAGTCTGAGATCTGCTCAAACTCAGGGCTTTTGCAGCAAAAGAGCCATGATAGTGGGGGTGGACATGGAGGGACAATTTACAAAAGTAGTTGGGTGGGACACTTATGGCCTCCTTTTGACTAAAGCTGCATCTCTCCTTAAAACTCACCTCTGCTGTGATTCGAGCTGGTTGGGAATTTTTTTCCCCCCCAAAGCAAAACATGTCAGCAACGCCCGACGATTGTCTTAGCAGTTTTTTGGGGTTGTCATAAAAAAACCCAAAACACCCAAAAATGTCTCTTGTTTTTTATTATTCCATTTTTCTATGAGCAAAAAATGTGTCAACAGAAAATTTTTGACCAGGTCTGGCTGATCTCTACAAAACTCTCAGCAAGGGCTAGTCTGTTGGGACTGCTACGTATCAAGCTCTTCACTCTTATCTCTGCTACCTGGTGCCTCCCCCATCTCTGTGTTGTGTCCACCTGTTGTCGTCTCTTGTCATATATTTCATAGAGAGTAAACTCTTTGGGATAGGGACTTGTGTGAGTGTGTGTACAGTGCCTGGCATAGTGGGGCCCTGGTCCCTTGGGCCACAAGGCATTACTGCAATACAAAGTATAATTTTTAAGCTGCCACTGCTTTTGGGATGAACTTAATCTTTAGAATGGTTGAGAGTGAGGGCTTGTCTGCCTGGCTGTAGCGCTTCAGTGAAGACGCTACCAATGCCGAGAGGAGAGGTTCTCCCATTGATGTAGGTACTGCACCTCCCTGAGAAGCGGAAGCCAGGTCAACAGGACAATTCTCCCATCAACATAGTGTTGTCTACACTGGGGGTTAGGTCAGATTAAGTGTGTCGCTCAAAGGTGTGGATTTTTCATACCTCTGAGCGACGTAGTTATACCGACCTAATTTCCTAGTGTAGACCAGGCCAGAGTGACCTTGTCCTTGCCTTGCTTGATTCTCCTCTGGGCTTGGCAGGCAATTGCATCAGGGTGGGGGGAGGTGTCACCAGATTGGCATGCAAACACTGCCCGCTGTGCTGTGTCACTCTGCAGAAGTCCATCCACATTCCAGGGGTGGCCCCGCAAAGGTGTGGCTGGCATTGTGACGCCCCCTGCATTAGATTGCCACACAAGCCAAGGGTGGGATTCGTTCAGCTTGACGTCTGTCGCCTGGGCTGCTCGGAGTCTGCTCACCCCCATGGAGCCATTTGGCTGGGAGAATATTTTTAGTGCAGGTGGATGCAAGAGACTTTTGCTCTTGAGGGTTAATGGACAACCCATTCTGTGCCACTCATGGCACAAGCCAGAATCCATTCCCATCTGGCTGGAGGCTGACTAATACCAGCAGAATGCTTTCAAGCCTTCTCAAGGAGTTGGTGATATATAGCCATGCACAGCTTCCCTGGGGGCGTCATCCTGGGAGATTTCGTGATGGAGCACCAGCAGCTGGGCTGGTTAGAGTGAACACCCTAATCACGTCCTTGGCTTTGTCTGTCTTTGCCAACCTTGCTGTTTCTATTTCATGTTTACTCCATGGGTCGTGCAAACAGGTAATTATCCCAACCTGGCTGATGGCTGTGATAGCATCTTTATTCTCAAAGTAATGAAGAACTGATAGTGACTCTTCCGCAAGAATTTCTCACAGCTGTTTTAGTGTCAAGGAGACCTCACCAAATGCCCAAAGCCAAGATCAATGGGGGTTGAATTCACTGTGCTCTCGATAATGAATGGTTGGTGGACCCTGTGCCTGGTCACTACTGTAGATAAACATTCAGGGAAGATGCAGTCATCAGAGTGCATGGAAATGGACTGGGAAAACTGTGCTGAATTCATTGTCAATTCACAGCATCCTAGAAATGGTTTCCAGCCAGTAGTTGTGACCTACTGGTGCTCCCCAAGATGAAGACGCGGACACAAGGACAGCTGACTGTGATGTAACAAGTCCACGTCCAAGCTCAGCCATCCAGTAGGGAAGGTGGGCATTGAAGGGAAAGGAAGTTCTGGCACCATTGACCTTCCTCCTTCTTCCAGTGCATTGTGGGGGTGGTAAAGCGGATAGCATCAGCTGGAGAAATGTGCAGTAAACCCCAGACAGGTCTGACTGGTGTCGTCAGACTGTCCTTCCATACTGGGACATATGGGGAGAGAGGTGTAATCCAGGCCAGATGCTTGCTCATTTACAGATCACATGAGCTTCCTGCTCACTGTGTGATTGGTTTCCTTTGACCCTTCAAAGAACCCAGTACGTGGGCAGTAAAATAATCCTAGGGACACAAGCTTCTGCCTCCTTCTGTGATTTCGCAGACGTGGTGCTTTGGTTACTTGTTGAAAACATGCATGCGGTTCCAGAATTTACAAGCACATGGGTCAAGCGAGAGGTCACAGGTCAAGTGAAAGGCTAAACACAGCAGAAACTAATGACTAGTCCATTAACTGGAAAGGCCATGTTCTAGTGTATTCAAACACTAAAATGCTCCCACACCAAGACACCCTCTGTCAAAGGAAATAGTTCTAGGCAGTGTGAGGACAGAGAGGACACTGGGACTGGTGCAGTAGGGGGGTCAGAGAGCCTCTTGGGTCTCTTAGTCTCTATGCAACATCTATGTGTGTAACGGGAGGCTGGGCTTTAAGAGGAAGGATGGTTTGGCAGTTAGGGCGTTTAACCCAAGACTCAGGTCAAATCCTTGCTCCACTACAGATGTCCTGGGTCACCTTGGGAAGTCCCTCAGGGGATGTCTACTCTGCAGCTGGCCCCAGTGTCATCATTCAGGCCAGAGCACTGGGACCCTCCTGCCTCCTGGGGTCCCAGAGCCTGGGCTCCAGCCTGACCCTGGACATCTACGCTGCAGTTTAATAGCCCCAGAGGCCCGAGTCAGCTGACCCAGGTCAGCTGTGGGAGTTTAATTGCAGGGTAGACATACCCAGAGTGTCCGATCTGTAAAATTGTAATAAAATAGAGAATAAATACATTAAAGACTGAGGTGCCCAGATACATGGTGATGCGGCCAGATATCTACCTTAGCTAGACTTGTTTGCATTCAGAGCTCACCGCAGTCGATGGGATGGGAGTCTTTCCATTGACTTTGGATCAGGCTCCAAAACATGGCTTCAGGATAGTGCCTTCCGGAGGATCTGGTGCTTTGCAAAGAGCAGGTTGAGTCACATATAGCAGACTTGTCGGGGAAGCACAGCCCCACCACGCCAGAATGCGAAATAATGTGTCACATGTAGCAGATTGGTTTTGGAGGTTTTTTTAAGCAAAGAGAAACAACCTGACTTGTGGCTGAATTGGTTTCCAAATTAACTTTCCATTCCCATCTATGTGACGTGAATATCTGTTAAAAATAAATCAACCTGCTACGATACACCCAGAATCAATTCAGGCAGGAGGCCAGAAATCCATCTCAAGCTCCCCTTAAGGAAGTTTCTCAATTCCTCCCTTTGCAAGTGCCAGGACGTAGGCGTCTCGCTTTGCCGGGATTCCAGCCTGAAGACTCCAGCTCATGTGCAGTGAGGTCTGTGCCCCCTTTTAAGCCTTGGTTTGTCATGGTCAGACTTGGATACACGGCGAAGGCATGAGAGGGAAAGCTGAGCCGGACAAATCTAGGAACAAGATGTGGCAAGCCTCGTACGAATGATTCATGACAAAATCCTGCTTCCCATCAGGAAGCGAAGCAGAGTGGTAATCTGTTAAAGCTTTTATTTACCAGCCATGGGTGGAACTCTACAGGTCAGGCATTGGGTGAAAGTTTAGCTCCGCTGCTTTCCATCCTATCTTCACTTCATGGGATGCTGATCTGGTTTGCATCAGTTCTACTCGGGGTAATGCCATAGACTTCAGTGGAACTGCTCCAGACTTACCCTGAGAGCAATCTAGCCCAGGGGTCGGCAACCTCTGGCACGGCCCTCGCCAGGCTAAGCACCCGGGCGGGCCGGGCCAGTTTGTTTACCTGCTGCGTCGGCAGGTTCGGCTGATCGTGGCTTCCACTGGCCGTGGTTCACCGTCCCAGGCCAATGGGGGCTGCAGGAAGTGGCGCGGGCGAGGGATGTGCTGGCCGCGGCTTCCCAACACCCCCATTGGCCTGGGACGGCGAACCGTGGCCAGTGGGAGCTGCGATCAGCCGAACCTGCCGACGCGGCAGGTCAACAAACTGGCCTGGCCTGCCATGGTGCTTACCCTGGCGAGCCGCGTGCCAGAGGTTGCCGACCCCTGATCTAGTCCCTTGACTTGGGAACCCTGAGCTGGGAATCTCAGGAAAACAGGCTCTCCTGGGAGATTTCTGGTACTACCTGCTGCTGGGCAGGCCATGAGACTTGAGTTTTGACTCTTCTCTTCTAGGATGTATGGAAGCAAACTCTAAAACAGGGAAGTTGGTCAAACGTTCTTTAAATCTCAGGGGCCCAATTCAGTATTGCACTGTGGTCCCTTTGCAGCAGGACAGATGTAATCCTCCTCCCTCAGGAGTGTCCCGCAGCGATAGGAGCCACTGTCACCTCCGTAGGAGCCCTGGGAGCAGGGACCATGCTGGGCACAGCAGAGGTGAAGTGGGGGCTGGAGAAAGCAGTGTTACACCCCTGCACTGGCTCATAGTGGCCATTGCCACAGGGGTGCACAGCACCTTCTCACCATCCGACTCTGCCTAGGAGAGATGGGAATGGCCTTGGCCTTGACCCATCATCAGCTCAGAGATGAATTGGCCCCAGGTTCACAGGGTCAGTTTGAGCTTTGGGGAAAGGCTCAGGGTGGTTCTTGTTTTACTCCCCTCTTGTGAATGGAGTTTCTTGATTAATGACACGCCAGACTCCAGGTCTCCGTGACAATCTGCAGCAACCTCTGTGAGGATGCTCCATCGCCATGCTCCACCTGCCTTGACACGGCCGAGCGGCCTGGGGACTCTAGGGCTTGCAAAGTGGCAACGTGGCTGGTTGGAGAACTTGTAAGATGGGGGGATCCTGCGGAAAGGTGAGCTATAATCCTTTCCCTAGAGGCCTGATGTGCCAGGGTGGGGAAGTGCAGCCTGCTTCCTCTGGCATGACCAGCGAGCGGGGGCGGCTGTGGTGGCTGGTCCATACACAGGCTATGCAGGCCTTGTGCCCTCCTGGACCTCTTGCCCAGCCAAAGAAGGGCCGAAATAGCAACATACAGCATAGAAGAGGGAAGCTCCTCTCATGGACCAGTAACTGGTTAAAAGATAGGAAACAAAGGGTAGGAATAACTGGTCAGATTTTACAATGGAGGGAGGTAAATAGCAGAGTCACCCAAGGATCTGTACTGGGACCTGTGCTGTTCAACGTATTCACAAGTGATCTGGAAACAGGGGTAAACAGGAACGTGGCAAAATTTGCAGATGATACAAAATTACTCAAGAGAGTTAGTCTAAAGCTAACTGCAAAGAGTTACAAAGGGATCTCACCAAACTGGGTGACTGGGCAACAAAATTGCAGATGAAATTTAATGTTGATAAATGCAAAGTGATGCACATTGGAAAACGTAATCCCAGCTATGCATGCACAATGATGGGGTCTAAATTAGCTGTTACCACTCAAGAAAGAGATGTTGGCATCATTGTGGATAGTTCCCTGCAAACATCCACTCAATGTGCAGCTGCAGTCAAAAAAGCGAACAATGTCAGGAACCATTAAGAAAGGGATAGATAATAAGACAGCAAATATAATAATGCTATTATATAAAGCCATGGTACGCCCACACCTTGAATACTCTGTGCAGTTCTGATATATTAGAATTGGAAAAAGTACAGAGAAGGGCAACACAAATAATTACGGGTATGGAACAGCTTCCATACGAGGAGAGATTAAAAAGACTGGGACTGTTCAGCTTAGAAAAGAGACGACTTTTTGTGGGGGAGGGATATGATAGCGCTCTACAAAATCATGAATGGTGTGGAGAAGGTGAATAGGGAAGTGTTATTTACCCCTTCACATAATACAAGAACCGTGGGTCACCTGAGGAAATTAACAGGCATTAGGTTTAAAACAACCATAAGGCAGCACTTCTTCACACAACACACAGTTAACTGTGGAACTCATTGCCAGGGGATGTAAAGGCCCAAAGTATAATTGGATTAAAAAAAGAATTCGATAAGTCCATGGAGGATTGGTCCATCAATGGCTATTAGCCAAGATGGTCAGGGACACAACCCTATGTTGTGGGTGTCCCCAAACCTCTGACTGCCAGAAGCTGGGAGTGGATGACAGGGGATGGATCACTTGATGATTGGCCTATTCTGTTCATTCCCTCTGAAGCTTCTGTCACTGGCCACTGTCAGAAGACAGGATATTGGGCTAGATCAGTGATTCCCAAACTTTAACAACCTGTGAACCCCTTTCACTAAAATGTCAAGTCTCGCGAACCCCCTCCTAGAAATGAATATTTCCAGGGATTTTCTCCTTTGCCTGAGTATAAATTATAAAAGCTGTGATCTTGGAAATACAAAATTTGTTTTCATGACATGCTTATTGCACACGATTTATTATGAATTATTATTTATCATTACGGTATTTTTATTACATTATGAAAACGGCAACACTCTTCCAAGATCTCACTTTCATAGCTTGTATCACTTTGAATAAGCCTTGTTATAAGACAAGGTTCCTATGTTTCATCAAGGATTATCAGATATGAAACAGCATGAAGGTATTTAAAAAGCCAACTCAAAGAGTTCCTCCTACACAAGCATTCAGGTCTTGAGCAGTCCAGGCAAACAATTAGGGTGACCAGACAGCAAATGTGAAAAATCGGGATCGGGATGGGGGGTAATAGGAGCCTATATAAGAAAAAGACCCCAAAATTGGGACTGTTCCTATAAAATCGGGACATCTGGTCACCCTACAAACAACGCACGTTACAACAAAGCTTAAACTTGTTCTTCATAATAATTTTAAAAACAATACTAGCTGCCTATTTAATTTTTAAAACAGCAAAAAATATCCACCTCCCTTTCCATTTCTTATAGGAGTCTTGAAGTTTAAATCTCCTCAGTGTGATAGATACGCTTGCTTTGATCTGCTTAGTTCTTGGAAGTCCAGGGGCTGCTGGTCCCGTGCTGCCCAGGGTCCCTAAGGACAGCTCTGTCCGCCATTAGGGAATTTTTTCCCGAGAACCCCCTGTAACATTTCATGAACCCCCAGGGGTTCACGAACCCCAGTTTGGGAACCACTGGGCTAGATGGACCATTGGTCTGACCCTTTAGGGGGCTGCTCTTATGTTCTTGTAAGCCATTTCAAATGTCTCTCTCTTACTTTTCAAGCTCCCTGAAGCCACTGATCACTGGGAGCTGGCACTCTGCTGGTGATGTTCCAGTCACCATAAATCCACCCTGGAGCCCCTGAATGGGACTGGCTCATCAGGCGGTTGTGCCTAGGGGTCTGACTCACAGCTATGGGCCTCATTGGGCCAGGTGCTGTACAAATCCAGATAGAGGGGAGATTGGGTTCCTGTATGGGATGGGTGGGTTTTTAATACATTATAACATCTATTTAACTTTGCAAAACTGCCCCATGTAATGAGGACACCTCCCCGATTTTACCCTCATGGAGCAGCTCCATGCCCCAGTGCGGCTCTGTTGGGGTTAAGGTGCTCGCATGGCATGGTGACTGAGTGTGGTGGAAAGGGCTCCATAGAGAATTGCTCCTGGTGGTGAGGCCCGGCTCCCTGCACAACAGAGGTGGCCAGAAGTCCACGCCAAACAACAGGAGTGGATACAGAAGCGGTTGGGCTGAGCCAGAGCTGGTAATGCAATTGGTGGTAGGACTGGGGTCTGGTTGGCTCCGGGCTTTGCGAAGTTCTGACCAGACACTTGAGCGGATGGCAAAGGCAGCAGACTGGGAGGAGTCAACTTGGGCAGCCCGTATAGGACCGTTCCTGACAGGTGAGGGGCAGGTGGCTTACCAGGCAGTAAGTAATGAGCAGGCAAAAATCCTACCCAGTGGTGAAGGCAACCATCCTGGACTGGCTAGGTTCCAGAGGCTTACAGGCACTAGTCCAGCACCCTAGTGCTGACCACAGCACAGGTTAGTTTGGGATACCCACGTCCCTTGGAGGGGTGTGTGGATTTTTTCACACCCCGGAGAGACATAGCTCTGTTGATATGAGTTTTCAGGGTAGGCCAGCCCTTGGAGAATGCAGAGGGTGTGAACAGCTCCTAGCATGTGCGATAGAGATAATGAATCATCGCTGCGTCTGGCAGCGCTCAAGCGCTGTCATGCTGATCTTTTAAAGGGCCTCGGGCTTGACCCACATATGCTGAACTGTGTTGGACACGTCGGGAAATAATCCTGTTGCTGTATAGAAAACATATCCCTTAAGTGGCTACTTTATCAGTGACCAGCTGCCAGAATATCTCCAGCTGGATCCAACGTCTGCTGTGAGTGCTCTCGGGGTCTGAATGTACACCACTGAAATCAGTGGGATATTTACCCGTGAATTCAATGGGACAGGCCCAATTGGCAAGGATAATCCCTCACTTGGGGGAGGGGAACGTGTGGTGAGGAGAGGTCTTTTACAGGCTCACACACGGGAGAAGGTCAAGCTAGCCCTATAAACAGATACATTTCTATGGCTGCTCCATTCTCAGCTCAGACCCACAGATGACTTTTAGAGGCTATGGTTTGATGCACACCATTCTGAGCACACAACTGTCAGTGTGTAGACCATCCCGTGCACATGGTGAGTAACGGACGTCAGAAGATATGATGGGGGCACGAAATCAAAATCAAGCCATTTGAGTATTACTTGATATAAATACACATTGGGAGCTTCCGTCTGGCTTCATCTGTGAAACCCAGGAGGTCTTCTCTCCTAATGGGGTTAGTGGTTTAAAACACCCCCTGCCACCAGAATGTGGAATTGGCACCTACCATTGGCACCTACCATTTCTGCCTTGGGACCTGCACCTGCTTATCAGTCACTTTCCTCCTGCAATGTATTTTGGGGGGGGATCCCCCACTGGAGCTACTACAGGGTGGTAGATTGCTCAGTAGAGAGTTAGCGCCTGTGGGGTTAACAGACGACGGCTGCTCAGAGCTCTCTCTGTTTCAGTTAGACCCATCCACTCGGCAGAGAAGTGATGGGCCCAGTCTCTGTGCTCTCCCGAAAGTTATTAATATAATCCCCAAAGGTAATGAGCTCCGTCCCAGCGCCAGCTCATCTCATCAATACTTTATCGCTCTCTTCCCTCCAGTTGCTTTGAATGGATTATTTTAATATGCACCGTGCTCCTCAGCCATTCCCATAAATAAACCTGGGTAATTAGGGGTCATGGGGGAGCCTACATGCTTTGGATCTGTAAATACCCTGTCTTGCACGGAGACCCAGTCTTGCTCATTCTCATTTCTTCCAGCTGTGCAAAAATTCCCCGCAGTCTCCCTCCTTGCTCAGTGCCCCAGGCGGTGTGTTACTTGCCCTACCAATCCTCAGACTGCTCTTCCAGCCTGCAGTGGTGCTGGTGCCTTGGGACGCAGAGAAAGGTTTGTGTGTGCACTGATTTCGATGCCGTAGCCTGCTCTGCCGCTCTCGAGACCCAGCCCTTTGCCAGGCACCCGCAGCTCCCATTGACATCCGTGGGAGCGGCTGCTCTGCACCTCTTAGGATCAGGCCCCAAGTGTGAACTGTGGAAAGCTCTTCCCACCTTTTCCCTCTAGGTCTTTGATTATTTATTTATGCTGTTGGCCATAGACCCCCCACAACGCCTGCTCTGCGCAGTGCCGATGGGACAGCGGGGTGAGCTGCCTGCAGCGTCTCTCTGTGCCCACAGCGCTGCAGCCTGCTCTATCTCTTGACTGGCCTGGTCCAAAGGCCATTAAAGTCGATGGAAAGCTCCCAGGAGCTTCTCTGGACTTTGGTTCAGGTTCTGTGTGTCCCGTTGGCTCCATTTCCCACGTACTGGGCTTTGAGAGGAAAAGGCGGCTTTGATTCCGTGGCTAGATTTGAAGGGCAGCGCATCCCCTCAACTTTCGGTGAACATTCTTCTGGGCCCTGTTTGTTTCTCCTGTGCTGGCCACCCCATGCATCCCTGGCAGAACCCCCCGGAGCAGCATCCCGTGTATTGGAGTTCCACAGGCAGGGAATTTGATCCAAGCAACGGAGTTCCCAGGCGTCTGTGGTTCCGAGGTTATTCTGCACAGAGTCAGAATAAGCCACTATTTTGCCATTAAGAACATGGTGATGACATTCCTCCACCTTGTATGAGCATGGCATTTTATGGCCATTTGTGTAAGGATTAGCAGGACTTGAACTCAGGCCTACAGAGTTCCTAGGCAGCCCCACACTGGCACCAGTTGCAACTTGGCTACTCCCTGTGACCCACAGTCTGCAATGGTCGCACACCCCAAGAAGTTCTGCCTTGAGTGATCTGACTGACAAGGGTTTTAACAATCACTGATTGGTGCCTAGACTCTATAGAAGACCATGGGGAGTACCAGGAAGTGTCCAGGCAACAGTGTAGATCCTTAGCTAGCGTCCACACCTGTCCTGCTTCTTTGTTCCTGAACTCTTTGCTCTGACTTGGATTCTGACTCCTGATTGACCCCCCTGGACCTCCAACCTCCAATACCTGATACCTGGTATTGACCCTTGGCCCGATTCCTGACTCTCTCTTCGACCCTTGGCCTAGCTCCTGACTCAGGCTTGACTCTGATACTGGCTCTGACGCCTGGCTTCAGTTCCTGGATCCTAAGCTCCTGCCTCTAGTCCTGCCTGCCTTTGCCCAGGATCCTGACAACTCTGGCCTCTGACCCTAGGGTTGTCATATGAGCTGTAAGTACCCATCTTGAATGTCAATCATATCCTGAGCCAACCCAGCTTGTGTCAAACTAGAACAAACTACTAGTGTAGCTAATGCAACAATTATGTAATACATAGTCAAAAAGTATATTAAGGTGGTGTTACTGGAACATGCGTGGACCCTGATGACCTGAATGTTAGCCCATGGCATCCAATGCAAACAACACTAGGTAAGTAGCCATTCATTCCTTGGGTTTGCAGGCTTTGCTATCAATAAAATGTTTGCATGTTGATTTCCTCATGAAAGAACAATAATCATGAAAGACATTGATCACTGGGAGTGGGAGGACGGGTCTAGACCAAGCTCAGAGCGTGGGCAATAAGATGTGCAAATGAAATCTAGCTCAACCCTCTGCCTCCTCTGCCAGGGTATTTTTTACTTGCAATTTCTAGGGCTGGAGGTTGTTTTTTCCTTCTTCTTTGTTTAAATGTTCATATTCTGTAATAACAGTTCTGCCGGTGTCTGGAAGACAGGTTTCCACTTTCCCGGAGACCAGTGGATTGTTCATTACAAGAAGCAGATTGAATGGTTGGGGGTTGGGGGTGGGGGATAATGAAAAAACGCTATATGATTTCTTGCTTCAGATGTGCTCTTAGGTTATACCTGCTCATTGTGGAAGGGACTGATGAGGTAAGATTAGGAGGTTTGCAGAAATCCTTCTAAATTGGAAGGGAGACTTAATTATGGTTTATTGGCATGATAAGTTCTTAGGAAAACATCCTGTAGGGAAACTATTTTAAATCACAGGGCTATAATAGAATCACTCCGGGAAGTCACTGGAACGCAGTAGTTTTGTGGAAACCACAATGTCATGATCTTACAATGATTTAGAAAAAGACAGTAGTTCATTCAGACTCTGATTATAGATATTCTGTACCAATTATGGGCAGGCATGACTCTTCTGTGATGTTTACGGTACACTCAGCATTAGAGAGTCATTCAGGCTACAATTTCTGGAGGAAGAAAGATCAAAGCTATTGCCACTCCAACATTTCACTGCAGTACTGGCTTTTCAGTAGGTCAGATTGGACTGTCACTAGTCTATAGTTCCATCTATTGCAAAGTCATAGAATCATAGACTTTAAGGTCAGAAGGTACCATTATGATCGTCTAGTCTGACGTCCTGCACAACGCAGGTCACAGAGTCTCACCCACCCACTCCTGTATCAAACCCCTAACCTATGTCTGAGCTATTGAAGTCCTCAAATCGTGGTTTAAAGACTTCAAGGTGCAGAGAATCCACCAGCAAGTGACCCGTGCCCCACGCTGCAGAGGAAGGCAAAAAAACCCCAGGGCCTCTGCCAATCTGCCCTGGAGGAAAATTCCTTCCCGACCCCAAATATGGTGATCAGCTAAACCCTGAGCATGTGGGCAAAACTCACTGGCCAGACACCCAGGAAAGAATTCTCTGTAGTAACTCAGATCCCACCCCATCTAACATCCCATCACAGGCCATTGGGCATATTTACTGCTAACAGTCAAAGATCAATTAATTGCCACAATTAGGCTATCCCATCATACCATCCCCTCCATAAACTTATCAAGCTTAGTCTTGAAGCCAGATATGTCTTTTGCCCCCACTGCTCCCCTTGGAAGGCTGTTCCAGAACTTCACTCCTCTGATGGTTAGAAACCTTTATCTAAACTTCCTGATGGCCAGTTTATATCCATTTGTTCTTGTGTCCACATTGGTACTGAGCTTAAATAATTCCTCTCCCTCCCTGGTATTTATTCCTCTGATATATTTATAGAGAGCAATCATATCTCCCCTCGGCCTTCTTTTGGTTAGGCTAAACAAGCCAAGCTCTTTGAGTCTCCTTTCATAAGACAGGTTTTCCATTTCTCGGCTCATCCTAGTAGCCCTTCTCTGTACTTGTTCTGAATCACTTTCTTTTAGACAGCTATGAACCTAACAGAAATGAACCCACTTAGGGGGATCAATAGGTTTTGGACTCAGAAGCTTCAGCACAGACTTCTACCACTTGAGCAAAAGGGGTAGCTGGCAGCAGCAGTAGTAGGCTGTTATCTAGAACAAGGATGCAATGCACAGTTTACAACAATGCTGTTTGTTGCTGGGAAAGTTCTCAACTGCTTTGCACCATGGGTCATTATTTGCACCAGTGTAAAATGCTACCAAACTGGAATTCTCTACTCACTTGCTCAAGTGGTTGCACTTTGCACTTATGTCAGTGAGTGCACAGGGAAAGTGCAAACCGGTAGAGAATCAGGGGCTCTAGACAGATTATTTTTTTAACTGATACTAAAACTACATTGACGTCACGCACTTTTTAAGGCCCAGACAAGAGCTCATGTCACAGCTCTCTCAGCCCAAGCGAGTGACTGGAACCCCAGAGTCTCCTTGGCCTGCAAACCTGTAGCAAAGTCAAACATTTAAGCTGCATCCTTTTCTTTGACTGGAGTTTGACCATGCTCTGTGGGGGTGGAGTCAGAGCCTTTGCTATGTTCTCAGCTAGTTACCAGCCAGTGTCACCGAGCACTCATGAGCTGTAACTTCTGCTGGAGCAGGCTGTGTTTGTTCCAATCGGTTCTTTAAAAGGTGGTCGCTGGGGTAAGATTGTGCCTTTTGGCACCGACCTGAACAAGGGATTGTGCATCAACACACATATAGCCCTGAGAGACCTTGTGACTCCAGCCCACCCCTTGTCCCCAGCATTCCCCTCGTGCTAACCTCCTGCGGCGGGGCAGTAATCTGCTACAGCCCTTTGCAGGGTGCACTGAACATTCCCCAGCTCCCATCCAGCCACTTCCACCTGACTTCGTTGCACGTCTCGTGACCTCTGGTGTTCTTCGGAAGGCCTCAGCTGCTGGAATCACATGGTTAGGCGACAATCAAAGTTGTCATCTAAAGACGTTTCTAGCTCTCCTGGTTTCTAAGAGAAGCTTGAAAATGTGACAGTGCACCTTCATTTCCTCCTGCCCACAGGAAAGGCAGAGCACTCGCAGGATGTTCTTTGCTCCATGGGTAAGGTGGAACCAACTTGGCAAAACACTTGATTAACCCAGCCTTTGTAAGGACTGGGTGACGGGGTCAAGACAGACAGGTCGGACCAGGTTTGGACTGAGTAATGATGAGTCACATTGAGTACGTCCATGCTGCAATAAAAGATGTGCAGCAGCGTGGCTGCGGCTAGCCCGGGTCAGCGGGTTTGGGCTGCGGGGCTCTAAAATGGCCGTGTAGATGCTCGGGCTGGAGCTTGGGCTCTGAGACCCCACAAAGGAGGAGGGTCTCTGAGCCCGGATGTGTACACTCCTGATTTAGAGCCCCGCCAGCCCGAGTCAGCTGACCCGGGCTCCGAGACAGGGTCCTGCAGGCTTTTGATTGCATCTTCTTCCAGCCACCTGCGTTGCTGGCTCTTGGGGTAACACCTCACCGTGCCTCCAAAGGGGAGTAAGGTAACGCTTCAGAGAGAAAATACTCGAGAAATGGTAGGGGAAAAGATAGAAAAGGAAAGCCCCTTTTCTCAGAAAAGCAGATTCAGCTCCCTTCCGTGTCTGTCACCAGTGGATTTAGCTTACAATAAGGGTGTCCCTCCCTACCTGTGTGATGTAATAAAAATGAAGAAAAGACAAGGTAAAATGGTGCAAACAAAGGTAAGTGTATTAAGGGTAAAGGTACAGAAAACTGGAAAAAATGGAGGGAAGAAACACAAACTTAACCTTACAGTGATTCAGTGACTGGCTTTAGGAGCTTGAAGCTCAGACCCACAAAACCTCCCGTGGCATTTAGAAAAACAATAAATGAAACGCCAATACAGAAACCTTTCCTACGATTTAGGCGCAGTGGACACAGCGTACAGGTGCGAAGCCCAGGACCTTCTACTCTCCGGCTGATTTAGAGCCTTCGAGGAGGACTACTGGGGAGTCCCAACGACTGCTGGATTTCGTCGCAGGCGGGGAGACCCTCTGGGATGATGGACACCCGGAAAGCAGGACCCTCCACAGGTAAGATGAATTCAGTTCGCTGTGGCAGGGATAGTGATGAGAGGCCTCCCCTTCCTCAACCTCGCTGCGGGATAGATGGTACTCTTCTCTCTAGCTCTGGAGCGTTAGGAAGACCCGACCGTGCACGTGCTGCCGCTGGAATGGACAGCCCCGCGCAGGCGCTGAGCAAGTTCTTATATAGACTTTGAGGCAGGAAAAGTTCTGAGGGAATAGAGTGTTGGGGGTTGGTTTTGGCGGGAAAAACTGATTCAGTCTGCTTTGAGCCAGGGAAATCCAGTGTCTCTAACAGTAAACAAGTCTGCTTACAAAGATGGAGTCCGAGGGTCACCGATGATATACTCCATATTGGATTTCATTAAAGCCAGTCATTTACATAACCTTTACCTTATACACACTATTAAAACAGCTAATTAAACACATTTAAACAGTACCAACACAATATTTCTTATTAACAGAGGCATGACAGTACGAGCTCCTCTGTAATCAAACTCCGGGACCACCCGAGTAGTAGTGTTCTGAGCCAAGCCATAGCTGCACCCTTTGGAAAGCTGGATCAGGACCTAGATAGTGTGATGGTGGGGAGAGGCTCGAGGTCCAGGAGTGCAAGCCCGGGGCTGGCAGCTGGGAGACACACAGCTGAGTGGCGCCGTGCAGCGCTGGTCTCTCAGCATGGCTAATGAAGCTCTGCCTGCTTGCTGCTCCGCCGATTGCTTATGAAACAGCGGGCATGCAAGGCGGCTGCTGCAGCTGGGGAGGGGGCATACCGGGCGCTGGTCACTGAGTGGAGTCAGAGGACTTTGGCAGCTGGGAAGAGGTCCGCATGGAGATGGCAGAAAGCGGAGCGCAAGGACCCACAAACTAGGGCTGGCTCTGGCAGGAAGGGCCGCTGGGCTCTTTGTTCTGTAGCACAGGCTTTCCTAGGTTGCACCTTCCCATGGAACGAGGCTGGTTCTAAGCACGGCAGGGCTTCGTGTACCACATGACACATGCAGCCCCATCCCATGACTGCTTCTGCCTCTCACCCCGTCGGCGGCTCCTGACCTGCTTCCTTCCTGCCTGATCACCCCTACCCCCTGTCCCAGTCTGGTAAGGGGGAGAACTGTAAACCAGCCGCATGCGGCTCACGATCCACAGTCTGGCCACCCCTGTACTGTGGGCAGGGCTACCCAGCATTCTGGAGCTGACGGGCATGGAGGTCTGGGGTTTGGGCTAGAGCGGATGGGCTGAGCTGCAGCTTCAGAGCACCGTGTCTACAGCTATTTTTAGAGCAATGGTGCAAGCCCCACCAGCCCGAGTCTGGCGCCCCCAGGCTGGGCTGCTCCCTCCGTAACGACGTGCAGACGTCCCCTCTGGGGCTCCAAAGCAGCAGCAGGACTTCACTGAATAACGCGACAGCCAGAGGGCAGGATTAAATGGCCCTTTGCACAAATGGCCTTACTCAATGAGCGTACGCGTTGGTGCCCCACGCTGTTGCCTTGAGCTGCCGTTGTGGTGGGGCTGCCTCGTGCGCTGGGGTTGGCCCCACCGGTCCACGCTGTGCTGGGATAAGCCTTTGAGCTCCCATCCATCAACCATTCCTTAGCACTAAAGGCTCTGGACTGCGTGGGAGGTCCCTTAGGTGTTTCGCCTCTGGTACTTGGGTGATGGACCGCAGAGGGGGAGGGAGGAGCTGCTGGGAAGACAGAGAAAGCTGGTGCCCAGCACTGCTGTTGGTAGCGTTGTTGCTGGTGGTAAGATGTATACAGCCCTTGGCTGTGTGGTCCCTACCTGGCTGCTATGACAACTGCCCCAAAGCAGGTTGCAGTGGGGGAGGGAACACTGGCCACCAAGTCAGGAGTTCCAAAAGCTTTTGGTTTTAGGGTCTGGAGATGCAGATAAGATAGATGAGGGTGAGTGCTACAGTTCAAGGCAACGGTGAATATTTTCCTCCTCTACCACCCAGCAGGTGCACTCGCTCCTGCTCCCAGCTCTCACCTTTCTTGGGGGACACTAGTATCTCTCTCCCTCCTGACTTGGGGTTTTCCCAGGCTGCACAGTTCCCTGCCTACACTGAGAGTTGCCCCGCATGTCAGACTGCCTAAGCAGGGCTCCTTTGCCTTCTCCTCAGAGGGCTGTAAACAGCATAATTGCCCACAATTAAGTTAATGCCTGGCTCTTTCTAAGCAAGCACATTTACGCTTTAGGTAAAAGCAGTACAGAGGAAACATTAAAGACAATGAAAGAACCTACAGGCATACAGGCATGCTAATGATCTTACCAGAGATCACCCCAACTCCACCAAGGGTTCTGGTAGGAGTCAGTCCTACCAACCCCACATAGGGATTTTCCTGTGGTTACAAGTTCATAACAGCCTTAGAATCTATGAGTTACTCTTTGATGCAGTGTGGGCATTCTGACCCTGGGGATAAGGAATTTGTAGACAAAGCGCCAAGCTTCCAAAGGCTGAGTTCTTGCATAACTGGAGGGGGGACAGTTACATCCCCCTGCCCCCCAGAGACTTCCTGGGAAAACCCACTTACCTTTAAAAGTTCCCCCTGTTCAAATAGTCCCGAGAAGTTCGTTACGCCGCCCAGAGAAGTTCCGTATAATCCCATAATAACACACACACACACACACATTTGCATTTTTAATACAACGAGCTCTAAGATACTGAAACTGAATTCAGTCAGGTTTGGCCAGGACATTGCAGGAAATTGCCACCCCTGGCACAGCAAGACTCTCTGAAAAGGTAGCTGATTCTTTCCTCTCGTTTCGTTCAACGGCATGTGATGTGGCACTGGGTAACTGAGGCACCTATTTTTGTTTTCCTGTTGCCTCTTTATGGGCTAGATCATGACCTCGCCTTCCAGTGTCACGTGGGGCAGAAGGAGTGAGACACTTCCACCCCCTACCCTCCTACAAGGCAGCCTCTCTACTGCAAGCCTTAGGGGAGAAAGTCGGGGCTGCATACCCGACACTTCCCACCCACCCCCCTGGGTGCAGGTGGGGTGGGGAATAGACAAACGGGAGGGCAGCAGGCAGAGCCTTGGCTCCAACCCCCCAGCGGGCATGTAAGTGCAATTGGTGGGGCCGTGTGTCAGAGCAGCTGAGAATGTGTGACTGAGGTGCTCTTTATTCTGGGGGCGTCTCCTGGGTTGATGTCGCCCCGTGCCTCCCCTTACCCAGAGCTGGGCCTAAGGGATCAGCAAAGCCATATGGGAGAAACAATCTTCTTGCTGATAGGGCTTTCATGCTAACATTCCTGGGATTTGGATTCCCCCCCCCGAAGCCGTCAGTAGACCCAGGGCCACCGAGAGCAGGTTCGGGCCCTAGTGAAAAATTTTTTTCAGGCCCCCCAGCAAGGGCAGACTGGCTAAACAGGGCCGATGATGGGGGGGAAGCCGGGCCTTGGGCCCTCTTCTGGATCGCCGGGCCCCGGTAATTTGTACCAGCTTCCCCCCCGTCTCATCGGCCCTGAGTAGACCCCGAGGGATGCAAGACAAGGCGTTCGGTGACGGCGATGAGTCTAGGTAGGCAGCACGGTGTGGTAGCTCTTATTCAGGAGTCCAAGTGCGCGCGGAGTGGGAGTGAAACGGAGGCCACTGGAATTCCACTCCGCTCCCCTCCCCCGGCACGTCTCACTGCAGGGGAAGCTGCGTGCAGGAATCTCATTCCCAACCGGCCCTCCCTGAGCAGAGGGGCATCCGTCTCCTTTATCGTCACCAAGCACGCACGGCAGAAAAGAAACCAACGGATGCCCAGATGCTTATTTCAATTAGAGTGACTCGAAGCACAGAGTTTTCTACCATTCGGCCACGCCGGGGGCCCGTTGGGAGGGGCCCTGCAGAAGTACAAAGGACTGGTGGGGATTTGCATGCATGGGGGATTTCTCTCCATCAGCAGAATGGCAACAGTGGGATCCTGATTTGTAGCAGCTCTGGGGTTCTCAACCCTTTTTTGCTGGGACCCCCTTTGAAAATATTTCAGGCTGTGGCAACCCCCCCCCAAAGTGATGACCCCCCCCCCATACCTTGCTGCTGGGGGTGGTGCTGCCTTCAGAGCTGGGTGCCTGGGCAGCAGCCTCTGTTCTCCAGCCATCCAGCTCTGAAGTGCTTGGGCTGACATCCGGAGCCCCAGCATGCACGGGGGCTGACAGCCGGAGCCCCAGTATGCGCGGGAGCTGACAGCTCGCGACTCCCTCCCCCGTAATAACCTCGCCACCCCCTGAGGGGTCACGACCCCCAGTTTGAGAACCCCTGCTGTAGCTGCATTTGCCTTCCTTGCCTGGTTTATTTTGCACCAGCAGCGTTCCTCTAACGACTGATCCCCTGCATGTTCTCTTCCCCTTTTTAGGCCTTGGCTCCGCTGACTTGCAAGATACTGGCCAACCCCTTGTTGCCTCTTTGCCCAAGCTGGTAGCCAATATCTGGGGCCTTTCTGGGTTGATATAAGGGACCATCTGCCAACATGTGATACCTGGCTACTTCCTCCTCCCTCCTCCCGTCATGCTCCTATGCCAGGGCTGCAAGGGGGTGACAACTCTGCCCCAGGGATGTGTAATTGGGCAGAGCAAAGCATCTTCTGCTGCACTGAACAAATTAGAGTGTCAGTCGGGGAAATGTTTTAAGCTCTTCTCTCTCCGCATTTAAACAGCACCTGAAATGGAAGTCTTCCTGCGACAGTAAATTCCAGGGGCATATTTCTAGCGTCTGAGTACTTATGGTAGACACTTATCATCACTTGTTGATTCCCTGTTCTGTTCATTCCCTCTGAAGCACCCGGCATTGGCCACTGTCGGAAGACAGGATACTGGGCTAGACGGACCTTTGGTCTGACCCAGTAGGGCCGTTCTTATGTTCTTATATTGTGGAAACACCATGTTTTGTTCTGAGAGGAAAGAAATAACATAAGAATGGCCCTACTGGGTCAGACCAAAGGTCCATCTAGCCCAGTATCCTGTCTTCCAACAGTGGCCAGTGCCAGGTGCCCCAGAGGGAATGAACAGAACAGGGAATGATCAAGAGAGCCATCTCCTGTTGCTCATTCCCAGCTTCTGGCAAACAGGCTAGGGACACCATTCCTGCCCATCCTGGCTAATAGCCATTGATGGACCTATCCTCCATGAACTTACCTAGTTCTTTTTTGAACCTTGTTATGGTCTTGGCCTTCACAACATCCTCTGGCAAGGAGTTCCACAGGTTGACTGTGCACAAAAATGCACAATCACTAACACCTAGCACTACTATCAAGCAGCCTTTTGTAAATAGAACACAACTTAGGGTAGCTGGGCCCCTCACAATAGCTAAAACAAAGATCTACTTTTCAAGTACTGGTCTCTTCTTAAAGAAAAGATTCTGATCAATCCTATGTCCTATTGCAATCATGGCTGGTGAGTTTGTGAAGGGTTAGTCTGGCCACTTAGGTTCTTGCTGCATCCTCAGGATTGTGGCCTATGTAAGCAAATCACTTTGCTGCACGGGCTGTGGTAGAACAGAGGCATAAGTGGGTTACAATGCTCACAAGGTACGTGCATGTAAAAAAGAATCAATGCATACTAGGTACCTTTCGCATACGTGATTCCTTCTGCTTCAGAGTAAATCTATGCTTGGCAGCTCCACATTTCGTAGGGGTTAGCTACAGGGCGTACACAGGCTTGGCTCAGACACAGGTTTGATACAGGAGTGGGTGGGTGAGATTCTGTGGCCTGCATTGTGCAGGAGGTCAGACTAGATGATCATAATGGTCCCTTCTGACCTAAAAGTCTATGAGTCTATCCTCCATAATCAAGTAATGACAACTCATAGCAAGATGAACCGCTATCCAAAGGTCAGTGAACATATCCATGGTCCAGAATACTTACCTATTGGTGAAACCAACGCAGCTAAGGGAGAACAATCAGGATTCCTTCCTAGTTTCTACATCAGCAAGAGAACTGAGCTCCAACTTCAGAATCTCTCCCTGCTGATGCATGAAATGGAAAATGACAGGCTTGGCCTTTGGTGCTGCAAGTGAGTTTGCAGGGCTGGCTGGCTGGCTGGCAGAAGAAAACTCTCTTGACTTGTAGCAGAAAGTTTGATCTGGAAGTTGAAGGGAGACAATAACTCTGGAACCCCCGCAATGCCATGTTTATTGAACAATTGCTCTTTAATGCCTTGCCATGTCTCCTTATGCAGCAGAATCCTCCACAGATGTATTGTTAAGACCACCCAACTTGTCGTTACTATAGTTATTAAACACCAACAAAGTTCTGCACACAATGCAAGGGTAGACACAGCGCCCCCTGTTGGCGCTCACAAGGAATCCCGGGCTCACACAGATCTCTGGATGAGGAGCAAATGGTTCCTCTCGGAATGTAAGGTTGTTTTTAATAGTCATGTGTGTAGCAGAGGGTGCTGGCCCTTTAAAGGAGGTGCTGGGTCCAGCACAGGACACAGATGTCGTCAGATTGCTTTTTGACAGACAGTGTGACCAAGTGGTTAGAGCAGTGGACATCAGACTCAGGAGTTCTGTTCCTGTCTTGGCCACCAGTCTCCCGGATGACTTTAGGCAAGTCGCTTTCCCCTCTGTGCCTCTGTTTCCCCATCTGTGAAATGGGGATAATGACACTGACCTCCTTTGCAAAGCACTGGCTGATGGAAGTTGCTAGCTAAGAAGAAACTTTTTTTTAGTTCTACAGTTTTCATTTGGCCCTCTTTTGCCTGGTGCTGATTGGCTGTTTGTGCCAGACCCTTCCTGTCCCCTTCCTCACAGTGCCTTCAGCTTAGGAGCAGGGCTGCAGGCAACCTAATGAGCACAGCTGGCTCGGAGCAGACTGCCTGATTGGTGGGAGGAGTCAGCAGGACGCAGCTGCTGGAAGCATTTGGCCATGATGGTGTGTTAGTCCCTGCTTGTCCCTAGGCCTGCCTCACTCCAGGTAACCCAGCTCTGACTCTCTGCTTCAACTGTGGCACCTGGCCTCTGACCCTGGGCTCCTTTTCCTGGCAACTGGCTCTTGCTCCAACCACGAGACACAACTGCCTCTGTCCCAATCTCTGACACACGGCACCTGCCCTGCATGTCTCTTCGCTCTTTTCCACGGCCCCCCTCTCTCCTCCTCTGTCTAGCTAGTCCCCTTCTAACAGGGCCCCATGCGAAGGAGAACCCCACCCCCCCAAAAAATATGGTGGCATAGCCTGAGGTTTGCCAACCCATCCCTCTGTTGTCTCCCTCTTTCCTGTCCTAGTCTTGTCTTCTTAGTCTGAACTCTTTGGCCTGGGGACTGTCATTCTGTTTGTACAGCCCCTAGCACAAGGGGGCTCTGATTGCAGTCAGAGGTGTTGCTCTGGGGGGAGAGCCAAATCCTGAGAGGGTATTGAGAGTTCCTGGAAGAGGAAACGGCCCCAGGGGAAGAGCTGGCAGCCAGACCTGCTACCAGCTTCATTGCTGAGGGCCCCAGGGCCGGGGCCTGCAGGAGAGGGAGGGTGTGAGCTCTCTTCTGAGGGAAGGCCCCAGTTGGGGGTGTCGCTGGTAATGCCCTAGGGTGGGGTAAAGATTGTCAGACCCCCAAGGCAGGGCCGTGACCCACAAAAAAGCCTGGGTGGTGGTTTGGGGCCTTTGTTTATTCCAGCGAGGGGTGGAGGGTTTGGTTTAGCCAGAGCGCTAAACTCCCCAGCTATCAGGGGGAAACCGAGGCACCGCCAAAGCTGCGTGACGGAAAGGCAAGGTGCTGTGACAGCGTGCAGTGATGTTTCTTGCTCCGATGGGCTAACGCTGGGGGGCTCTGAGGAGGGAGTGAGGCTTGTCAGTGCCTGTAGCCATCCCGTAGCACTAAGAGTCATGCTGTAGATTGAGCACTGCTTGTAAGGCTGCTGATCTTATGCTTCTCAAATGAGAGAGAAACTCGTGAGGTACAAGTTCCCGTAGGCGTGCGCCAGCCACATGAATGGCTCAGGCTGCAGGCAGAGGTAGTTAAACCCATAGCACCTGCTGAGCAGGACAGCAATTGACACCCGGTGCTTCTAATTATCTTTAGTTCTGTACAGATCCCTTTACTATAATTAACCGCAGTTTTTACATTCCAGAGGGGTGCGGTGTGATTTCTCCAGGCAGAGGAGCCTCCTATTCATTTGCTAGATACTCAAAGCTATTTCCTGCCTAAGAAAAGAGACTTGCTGTTAATTTTGATCACAGTCAATGTGCGTGTGTGAGTCTCAGGTAATTAACGAGAATCTAATCCTTTTCTCTCCAGAGGAGCATTAAGTTCATGTTTATAAATCCTTCCCTAAAATCTAGAAATATGAAACCTCTGACAATGGCTGCTTTATGCATGTCCATGAAAATAGCACAGGTATGCGCCATGCATTGCACGTTCTGAGCTCGCTACAAATCATTGCTCTCAAGCCTTGAGCTCTGTAACCCAGCAACCTGGATTTATTGGCAGTTCTAAGCCAACCTGGGAGGCACCAAGGGACCTGTGATGTGTAAAACACCAACAGGCAGGTTGGCCTTGCTATAGATCATTGGCGCTGTGCTGTGCTCTGGGTTTATGGTGCTAATGTGGATCCTGTTAATGGGAAGTCAAATCCACCTTGACCCTTTGACGGCCGTCTAGCAGAAGGATTGAGGAACCCAAGAAAGATGCGTTTTAAACACGCTGTAACGATGCTGGTTCTGGCGGGACCCAACTGAGAGTATCAATTCAGGACAAATTGCTTAAAACAAGGCAGTTGCAGCCCAAGGCTGGGGGTTTTCCACCTCTAAGGCAATCCAAACCAGCCAGACAAGGAGGACTTTGGTCTCACCCACTGGCTAACCACAAGTCACACAAGCAATTCCCTTAGACGCTCCAGTTTCCCAATATCACCACCAGTGCCACTCGATATGGGGACAAATGGTTGTGAAAACCAATGCCCCAGTAAAAGAAAAAAGGTTCTCTCGATCCCAAAGGACCAAGCTCCAGACCCAGGTCAATATAGAAATCAGATCTTACCCACAAATCACGCTGTTGCCAATCCTTTAGAATCTAAAATCTAAAGGTTTATTCATAAAAGGAAAAAGATATGGATGAGAGCTAGAATTGGTTAAATGGAATCAATTACCTACAGTAATGGCAAAGTTCTTGGTTCAGGCTTGTAGCAGTGATAGAATAAACTGCAGGTTCAAATCAAGTCTCTGGAGTACATCCACAGCTGGGATGGGTCATCAGTCCTTTGTGTAGTGCTTCCGTTTGTAGCCAAGTCCCTCCAGAGGTAAGAAGCAGGATTGAAGACAAGATGGAGATGAGGCATCAGCCTTTTATAGTCTTTTCCAGGTGTAAGAACGCCTCTTTGTTCTTACTGTGGAAAATTACAGCAAAATGGAGTCTGGAGTCACATGGACAAGTCCCTGCATACTTTGCTGAGTCTCAAGGCATATCTGCCTTCTCTCAATGGGTCAGTTGTATAGCTGATGGTCCTTAATGGGCCATCAAGCAGGCTAGGCAGAGCTAACACCAACTTGTCTGGGATGTCACCCAGAAGCATAGCATAAGTTTGAAATACAGACAGTATAGAGCCAATATTCATAACTTCAACTACAAAAATGACACATGCATACAGACAGCATAATCATAACCAGCAACCCATAACCTGGTCTTAGACACCTCATATGACCCCCTTTACATAAGATTTGGTGCCACTACAGGACCTTGGTTGCAACCGTGTTCTATATGGTCCCAGTTCAAGTCAATAACGTGACACACGCTGGCTACAGTGTTACTCTGGTTAAGCCTCTGTGCTGTAGAAATGCCCTGTTTTCAAATATTGCCTCACGAGGTTGTTTGTGTTATCGGAGTGGCGCTCGTGTTTTGCTCTGTTGCTTCTGGAGAGGGCCTTGCTTGGGACAAGCCCTGGCTTCGCTGTGCATGCACGGAAGTGCCGCTGTCGAAGCAGGTCACAGCACGAGAGGGGAAGGGCTCGGCTCTGTGCGTTTGTTTTTTGATCCTTGGAACATGCCAGATGGCGATGGGGTAACTCGGGATGCTTAAGCAAACATTCTTGTCTCTCTGCCAGCCCTGCCTGAGCCAAAGGCTTCCTGTACTGTGTAGCAAAGGAAAGTCACTTCCTGACTGTGCCATCAGTGCCTTGAATGGACATCAGTCTCCTCTGCTTTCTCTTCAGAGGCAAGTCAGCTGGGCTCCAGGGACCTTGCAAGGAGAAAGCTCTCCCTGCTGTACCGGTGCTGCTTGTTCAGTGTGTACCGCTTAGCAAAGCGTGGCAAGAATATTCACTTCACTGTAGTCACAAAACCTATTGGTCCTAATGTACACCCACTTTACAGCCCTCTGGCAGTGCAAAGGGGCTTAGTATACGGTGGTGCTGGAATTAGGGGTGCTGCCACACCCCTCGGCTTGAAGTAGTAACACCAGCACCCCCCGCTATAAAAAGTGTTCCAGCACCCCTGTTAGTACAAGGGTTTCTCCAGAATAAGTGTCCCCACAGGAGGCGCTACACCTTTATAACTAGTGATGCTGGTAAATGTCCCCCCGTAGACTCAGGCTCGCTGTATTGAGCGTCGAGAATTATCTTCGTGGTTGTCTTTTCAAGGAGTACAGAAAGGCAACAGCTTTATCTTCTCGGTTTGAGACCAGAATGACAGCATTTCGCCATTGCACTGGACACTTCACACCCCTTGGCTCATCCCTTTTCAGGCTTGTTTGTTTTAACTGGGGAATCCAATTATTTCATCATTTTTAAAATCGCAAAACATCTGTGACCGCTTCTTGTGTGTTAATGGCAGAGGCTTTCGGTCTCAAATGGCAAAGGCTTTCTGCCTTTGGGAAATGACCAGGAGTGCTATAAACACCACAAGAGCTATTTAGCCATGTGGGGGGCTTTTGTACATAATTCACCGGTTATTCAGCCACAGATGAGCTGCTTTGGAAGCTTCTGTGTCTCTGAAATCTTGATTCTATCGTTCTTTATATATCAAAGGGCCAGTTCCCTCCCCAAAGGAGTTTCAGTCTAGTATCAAGTATCAGGGGGGAGCCGTGTTAGTCTGTATCCACAAAAACAACAAGGAGTCCGGTGGCAACTTAAAGACTAATAGATTTATTTGGGCATAAGCTTTCGTGGGTAAAAAACCTCACTGGTGCATCTGAAGAAGTGAGATCTTTTACCCACGAAAGCTGATGCCCAAATAAATCTGTTAGTCTTTAAGGTGCCACCGGACTCCTTGTTGTTTCAGTCTAGGATGTTGCTAATTATTCATGTAACAGCAGGGCTCTGAGGCCTCACCCAGGTTAGGGTTGTGCTGGGGACAATACAGATCGACTGAATGATGATTGCTGCCTCAAAGAGCAGACAGCCGTAGAGGCAAGACTCAAGAAGTGGGTGACACCCCCACAGGTGGGGAAGGGAAGCCAGGGTAAGTTTTGCAGAGGTTAGCTGGGTGCAAGAATTCATAGTTGTAATAAAGTCACCAGTAGCAGAAATACCAGCTCAGGCACCTGCCGCACTTCCAGGCAATATGAGTAAAGCCCCCAAACCATACTCGGGTAGGGGCAGTAGTGATACAGAGCCTGAATCAGCATGTGCTTAAATGCTTTGCTTAACTTTAAGCACATTTTTAAGTCCCATTGACATCACCAGCAATACTCACCTGCTTAAAGTTAGGTACCTGCTTGAGAACTTTTGCTGAATCAGACCCTTTATCTCTTGTCCCCAGCGCGGGAGAGCAGAGAGATGGGGTGGAGTAGTAAACTAAGTATGGGGGATCTAGAGGAGAAAGAGAGACTAGAGAAGCTATTCCAGACATTGGAGGTGGCACAAAATAGCTTCAGTTTTGCAACTGAGAATTTGATTTTAAAATCTGGGTGAAAAACATTAAACCCATAGACTCCTAGCAGGGCAGGGCTGGAAGGGACCCGTCATCAGTTCCAGCTCCCTGCACTGAGGCAGGACTCTGTAAACCTAGACCATCCCTGACAGGTGTTTGTCCCACCTGTTCTGAAAACCCTCCGATTCCACAACTTCCCTTGAAAGCCTGTTCCAGAGTTAACTACCCTTAAGGTTAGAAAGTTTTCCTAATATCTAACCTAAATCTCCCTTGCTGCAGATTACTTCCATTACTACTTGTCCTACCTTCAGTGGACGTGGAGAACAACTGATCGGTCCTCTTTATAACAGCCCTTAACATACGGTAAGACTTTTATCAGGTCCCTCCTCAGTCTTTGTCCAGGTTTTTAAATCTTTCCTCACAGGTCAGGTTTTCTGCACCTTTTTCACTATTGCTGCAGGCTTCTGGACTCTCGCTCCCATTTGTCCACATCGTCCCGAAAGAGCAGCGCCCAGAATTGGACACGGGTCTCAGCTGAGGCCTCAGCGGTACCAAGTAGTTCCCATGTCTGACCTACAACACTCCTGTTAATACAGCCCAGAATGACATTAACCTTGATCTCAGCTGCATCACGTTGTTGATTCGTACTCAATTTGTGATCCGCTATAACCCCCAGATCCTGTTTGGCATTACAGCCACCTAGACAGTTATTCACCATGTTGTAGTTGTGCATTTGACGTTTTTCCTTCCTACGTGAAGTACTTTTCACTTGTCTTTATTGCGTTTCATCTTGTTGATTTCAGACCAATTCTCTCATTTGTTAAGGGCCCCCTAGATATGCCCTCCCAGTTTGACAACAAACCACTGATAACCACTCTCTGAGTACGGTCTTTCAATCAGTTGTGCACCGACGTTGTGGTAACTTCATCTAGCCCACGTGTCCTTAGTGCGCTTATGAGACTATCATGTGGAACCACATCAAAGCCTTACTAAAACTGATATATCCTGTCTACTGCTTCCCCCTATGCGCTGCGTGATGCATGATGCTCTGTGCCCTGTCACTTGCTAACTGTACCAGATTCCTAGGTATGATTTATTTGCAGTCTGAGCCCTTTTTGATCATTTGCCCACAGCTTCTCCATGTGGGTAGGTCCAGAGCGCTGGGCTCATTTCTGACCACAACTCTTTGTGTCTCCTGCTTTCCAAAATAGTAGCCGGGCTAGTGGCTGCCAATGCTGGAGGTAGACCTTACATAGACAGCCACATCCTTTCCTCTGCTGCTTGTGGACCAACTCTTTTGCACGTAACTTTTTTGAGGTGGGGAGAAGAGTCTAAACTGGAGATGGATCTAAAGAGAAAGGAAATACTGGCGCTAGAAGGGTTGTAGTTTGGCGGTAAAACCTGCCCCTGATCACAGAGGTCAGAATGTGACAAGCCATTACATGGGCTCCTTACCCAGATCCATCTTCTCCAGGTGAGTCTGATGAGAGTCCACTTCATTTTAGCTGAAGCTCAATTTTGTGAACTGTTACAGGTTAAAGGAAGGATTGAGCGAGGAGGCTGAGAATACCGAACCCATCCCTTGGTTAGAACCGCCTCCTCTTTTACTTCTCGAGTCCTCACTGGCCTTTGTACCAAAGATACAGATTTCACACTGCGTCACAACAGGGTGATATATAGCTATCAATGGATTACCTGCAGAAGAGCAAACTAATCCCGTCTCCCCAAATCAATATTGTTAGGGGCATGAAAGCTGATCTTGGGGAAGATTTTATGGTATGTGTGGAGCAGTCACATGCCTTAACTAGCATCAAAAGCCACTGGCTAATCGGCAGGGGGAATGACTTGGAAAACTACTGTTATGCCAAAATTGTCTTGAATGTTCACAAAAATAGTATCGGGGGGTAGCTGTGCTAGTCTGTATCCACAAAAACAACAAGGAATCCGGTGGTACCTTAAAGACTAACATTTATTTGGGCATAAGCTTTCGTGCCCTATTCCCTTCCCTGCCCAAAAACGACTGAAGTGGGAACTTCTTCCAGCAACAGAGCATATTTAATCTGCCAAGCATCTGTATTTGTCCATTATTCCATGATATTCATTTCCACTGGAGGAGAAGTTATTGTGGAGATGGGAATTATAGGCAATATGGGCCCTGGCTCTTTAAAGTGAGGCTCAATGGAGAGGTTGAACTGGCTTCTGATTTACACTTTAAGGCAGGGGACAGCAAGCATTTAATTAGCATCACTACGGATTTCAGATAGGAGAGGGGAGCCTTTCTGGGTCTGGGGGGGGGGGGGGAAGCTACTGCTGACAGTCCCTGAGCATGTGGGTGCTGCTCTGAAAGATCTGTTGTGGCAATAAAATGTGTGAAAGGATGGGAAATAAAATACCCCAACACACCCAGATAACCTGATCACAGAGGGGAACTGTCCTCAGAAATACGGACTAACATGGGGAGAAGGGGTGGAGAGACATGCTTGTGTGATGTTAGGATTTAAAGGGGTAGCTTATAATTTTAGGGGGGGTCCTGGTGCTTCATGCAGGCTAGGGCACTCTGGAGGGACGTGTGTGATCTGGATCTTTCAGCAGTCAGTCAGCAAAGAGCCAGCCTAGAACGAGAAGGGATGAGTTGTAGCTCTCTGCCTTAGGGAGCAGCCTGCTTTGTCTCTCTCTGTTTTTGGTTCTGGTGTGCTAACGTTCTGGATTTTAAGAAAGTGAGTCATGTTACTTTGCAACCTTCCAGCAAAAGCATTTTGTTTGTTTTTATTAAACATCTCTGTATGCCATGTACATAACCTGGGACCAGGGCCGGCGCTTCCACTAGGTGACCCTAGGCAGTCGCCTAGGGCGGCAGGATTTGGGGGGCGGCATTTTGCTGTCCTCGGCGGAAATTTGGTGGCAGGGGGTCCTTCCGCTCCGGGTCTTCAGCGGAAATTCGGCGGCGGGTCCTTCACTTGCTCCGGGACCCCCTGCCAAAGTGCCCCGAAGATGTGGAGCGGAAGGACTCCTGCCACCGAATGCTCAGAGGAGGAGCGCTGCCGCCTAGGGCGGCAAAAACCCTGGCACCGCTCCTGCCTGGGACAAACTTTAATTGCCAAAATGCTAATGCAGACTAGGGCTCCTGTGGCTAGCAAGGTCCCACGTGGCCAGATCAGTGTAGCCTGGATAATTAGAGGTGGATGCACTTCATTTCAGAGGGGTCGGATTTCTAAAAGTCAGGTGCAGCTAACGTCATGTGAGCAGATGTGTGATGGAAATACTGATCCAAGCGACAAGCCTTTCCTTCTCCATCATATTACACAGACTGGTCCAGATCCCCGGCTGGGGTAAATCAGCATATCGACATCATGGTCCATTATGCCTAAGACTTGGTTTGCTTTCATGCTGTTTGCTCTGTTTGGGGATCTTAAAGTGTCTCTGAAGAGCGTTGTGATCTTGGGCTGGTGTTTGGGGAAATTCTCAGTCTCTTATTCAAAGTGAACCAAAACCTTTGGCCTCTAGGGAGATGAGTAGAGGGGTTTGGTGCCAGGGCGGCAGCTGGCATGATGCCCAGGGAACAAGAGATGGTCACGGAGGAGAATAGAGTTTAGGGAGATTAAGGTAACTGGGGTGATTGCAATTAATTCAGTGAGAACCAAACTCTCATGATGTTGAAACGTAAGTGAGAAAATGGGCTACTTTCGTCTAGAAGGTTTTTCGCCTTCCTCCGCAGCATAGGGCAGGGGTCGCAAGCTGGAAGATTCTCTGCAACTTGAAGTCTTTAGATCACAATCTGGAGACTTCAACAGCAGAGTTAAGGGAAAGTGGGGGGGTTAGCTTTTGTGGCCTGCATCATGCGGGAGGTCAGACTAGATGACCATATTGGTCCCTTCTGACCTTAAAGTCTATGAGTCTATGAGTCTAGTCTAAGGGCAGGGAAACAAGCATACGGATGAGGAGACAGGAGGCTTTAAAGAAGCAGTCGCTACTGGAACTCTGGAAAGAGAACCATCATGTAGAAGCACCTTAGCAAAGAGTAGCAGAGCTTGGATGAGTGTGGAGTCTCCATAGTACTCGAGAAAGGAGACCACCTTGAAATGGGTTAACCAGATGCAGCTGATGCACCTTCAGGGCACTGAAGAGAGCAACAAAGAGGCAGGCCCAGAGGGTGGGCCAGGTTGATTCATGGAAAATGAACAGAGACCTGATCACCTGGAGAGAAGTGAGAGGGAGATCAACTCATGGGACAGCCATTCCTCACCATAAGCCTGGGGAAAACCGGGGGAACATCTGGATGCCACCTAGGCAGAGTAGCTGTTCAGGCTGGGATCCGGAGTGGGAGAAATTCCAGCTGGAGGAACAGAGAAACCTGGTTGGAGAATGAGTAGGAGAGCTCAGCACATGAGAAATGCTGAACTGTAGCAGTGGCTAGTATCCCAGCTATAACGTGCTTTGGAGCTGGTAGGTAGAAGTTACTTCAGTTACAGCCCATCTCTACATCTAGTTTGGAGCTGCTGGTTTTAAGACAGTCTAAAAGGATGCCAGTGCTTGTGACAGGAAATCTGGAGCTGCCGTTTATTTCAGGTGATCAAAGCTGGCTTGGTGCACAGCCTGGCCTCTCTTCCTCCCCTCTGACACCACTCGCTCACTTCTTCCAGAGGAGAAACAGAAAACACCTCTTCCTTTGTTCTTTGAGACGATAGTTACAATCCACGCAGATGGATTTTATTTTGTGTTCAGTAATTCGATCCATTTGGTCTCAGGATGTGGCCAAGGAGGGTGAGCCAAAGAATGCAAGTTTAAAGCAACTCAATGTTATGCTGTGTATCTAGCCGAGTTTGGGGGTTTGGCTGAGACACGCAGTTTCCATGGCAATGGAGATTTTTGTTGTAGCAACAGAGTCCTTATGCAATGGCCTCTCAAACGCAAGGTCCTTGGGTGAGTTCTGGCTGGAGACATGAGTCGGACTGGCTCAGAGGGCGTAATGAGCCCTGGAGGGACGAGGTTCAAAGCTGACTTAGGTCATAAGTGAAGGCTAGATTGTGCAATCCCCACGTGGCTGAGGAGTGCCACGGCCGCTCTCCCATTGGAAAGCACCTGGTCTGTTCCTGTACGCAAGGCAAGGTATTGAGGTGTGTCACTCTCATTCAGCTCAGTGGGAGTTAGACACCTAAATATCTTGGCCTAAATGCTCATTGGGGTGAATAAAGGCCGCACAATCTGACCCCAAGTGAGTCTGATCCCCATAAAGTCCATTGCCACAAAGCCTCCACGCTCCTCAGCACTCAACTCGGTCTCTGCTTAGAAAAGTTACTGCTGCACTACAGCTAGATGGAGGGGTGTTGGCAGAGCCGTGGGGCAGGCCCACGCTGGATTTAGCTCTGGCTATCGGCCGTAGAGTGTCCGTCTCGTTTTCACCAGCATTCACGCTCCTGAAAATCACTTCCATGTTAGATGAAAAACGGCGATGGGAATGTTGAGCTGCAGTAGAACAGCTGGATGGCAGATGTGCTAGGAATGTCACTCAGCCATTCTGAACACGGTTGCTGTTTTCTTATCCGCCCACCTTGTTTGCTTGACTCTGCTTATCATCACGTTCTTAGAGGGTGAGGAATCTGAGGCGGGGACTGTCTCTTATGATGTGTGTACAGCTCCTAGCACAATGGGGTCCCGATTTGGGCCTCTGTGTGAGCTGCTGAGTCTTCCCTGAACTAGAGCCTGGTCAAGCCCCATGCAGTGACAAGTCATTCCTGTGCTGGGCACCAGCCAATCCTGGTCTGGTGACTCAGGCAGGTGTAGAAGCTTCACAGGAGACACAGCAGCTCAGTCTGCTCAACATCACTTCCTGGCTTGAAACTCTCCCCTGTTTGCGAACGGTGACAGATTCCACAGGCCTCAGCCTCCTCCGGGCCTGACCTTGCTCCAGCCTTCTTCCCAGCCCTTCTGTTGCCTGCTCTGACCTCTGGCTCCAGTTCTGGGCCCGGCTGTCGCTGCACTGACTGCTAGGTCTGGCTGCCACAGCCCCAACCACTTGGCTTGACCCTCCCCGTCTTGGTTTCTGAGCCTGATTGCCACTGCAACACACCCTAATAACCTCAGCAACAAAAGGCGTGAGCCTTAGAAATACTGTACAGGTCATTTCTAGTATCCGGCTCGCTGTGGATGGTTCTGGTATCCCAATGACAGGGAAAATCCTACTGTTGCTTCCCAGCAGGAGATGCAGGGCTATCCTCCGCTGATGCTGCTGTACTTCCCCACCACCCCAAATCCTGTCGACACCCATGAGAGCTTTGGGATCTGGGTAGAGATGAAATAGGGTCCTTGCTCAGCCTATGAATGCACGAGAGAGGTAGGGAATGAAATGATTATTTTCAGGGAAGGCGTCTCGTTAAATAGAAAAATGTCTGTCTGTGCAACTTAAACACTGTCCGTGTGGCACCACCGCTAAATCCTAGCAAATAGCTGAAAGTAGCTCCACTCGGATTTACTTTGTTATTCAATGAAGCCACTTTGAAATCTGTTCTACATGGTGCAGCTTTCCTTGTCCTGCATTCTTCCTCTGAAATGGGCTGTTTTCTACTCCGTGCAAGTGACTTGGCTTTTGCCTAAGGCAGCCGATACGACATAAGATCTTCACTGGAATAAATTTAGGGGGAAAACAAAGGGACTGAAAAGCAGGCTTTTGCTTAGCTTTGCCGAGCGCTGGTAATGTTTCCCCTCTGGTCATTCGTGCTTTAATATCAAAGTAGACGACATAGGCAGGAGACAGAGGGGTGAGGCTATTGCATTTGAGGTTATCATTTCCAGGACTTATTTCCAATGCAATGTCAGGTCTGACGGGGTCGCGCTGGAGGAAACCCAGTGTCTTCATTATTATTGTAACTGGGGTCAGGCCATTCCTGGAACATGTCTGGGAACAATCCAGAGAGTTGCCAAAAAAACTACCTCTTCTGGTGGGCTTTGGAGTTGGTGGCATGCAATATTTACAGTGTCCTGCGAAGAAAAAGTTAACCCCCTCTTCCTAATTTTACCGCAGCAGAGTGAAATGTTCCCTCAGAGCCATTCGGCAATATACGGCTTGTAAATGTCAAATTTCTGCTTTATTACATGTGATGTCAGCCTGTCTATTCAGATAAGGGCCAATCCTGTCCCCATTGAAGTCAAGAGGAGCTTTGCTATTGACTTCGGTGTGCATAAAATCAGGCCTCTAGTCTAAAACGTTTCTAATAGATCAAAGGGGGATTCCCCCAGGATGCCAAAGGGGAGCGTCTGGTGCACGTGTTAAACTTAGAGAATAAGAAGATGGAAATGTTAAAGGGCCAGTCCTCATGCCTTTCTCTCTATCACATAGCTTCCTGCCAGGGCCGGCTCCAGGCACCAGCCCACCAAGCTTGTGCTTGGGGCGGCACCTGGAGGGGGGCGGCGCGGCGCTCCGGCCGCCGGGGAGAGCGGGGCCACGGCCCGGCTCGCCGCCCTTCCCCCGGCGCTCTGGCCGCCCTTCCCCCCGGCGCCCTCCCCCCAGCCGCCGGGGGGAGAGCGGAGCCCCCGCCGGGGCTCGCCGCCCTCCTCCCAGGGCTCCGGCCGCCCTCCCCCCAGCCGCCAGGGGGAGAGCGGAGCCCCCGCCGGGGCTCGCCGCCCTCCCCCCGGGGCTCCGGCCGGAGGCTTTTTTGCCTGGGGCGGCAAAAAAGCCAGAGCCGGCCCTGCTTCCTGCTTTTGTTGAGTCTTCTCCACCTGCCCCCCGCACACTGCATTCATGGGTAAAATGAAATTCGGGGAACACATTGCAGCCAGAAATCCCATAGGTCTCCTGGGAAACCACTGCACATAAAACAATGTTGGGGTGTGTGTGTGTGTGTTAACGCTGCGTGAATGTGCCAGCGGGCGTTGTGAGATTGAAGGTCTCTTTAGTCACATTGAAGACCTACAACATGGACAGGAGTGCAAAGTTACTCATGCTGCCTAGCCATGTACCTCAGCTTGGAGACACCACTTCTGTGTGCAATAGAGAAGGTTCTGTCTGTGTGTTTTATTCAGTCCATGGTGCATCCGGTGAGCATGCCATCAGCAGTGCCAATTCCTATAGTGGGTCTAATTTCCATTTATACAGAGGCCCCTTCACACAGCCAGAGTGGTGTAACGTGGCCGTGGTGTACATGAGAACTAGACTCAGTGTTTTTTGTCCAATCAGAACCAGACTGAAGCACTTTACTCCTCAATTAATCCCATGGAAATGAATAGAAGTACTTGAGGGTTGAAATACTACTTATCTAGATTGCAAGCTTTTGGGGGAACGGCCCATCTCAGTTGGGGTGTGTGTGTGCAGTGCCTAGCACATTGGGCTCCAATATCTGAGTGGGGCTGCTAGGTGCTTTGCAGTACAAACAGTTAATACCAACTGCCGAGCCCAACTATTAAATTAGGTAAGCGTCAGTTAAGCTCGCCATCTGTTTTACTTAATCCACTAAAGTTTGCAGAAAGCTTTGTATGGAATCACTCGATTGAAAAACAGTTGGTGAAATAGGTGGTGCTAAGAAGATCTATAAGAAGGAAGGCAATTGTAGCTTCCATTCTACTACCTTAAGTAACATCCTAACTAGAAATAGAACAGTAAAGGAACACCTCTTTTGGGTTTAGTATTGTACAGTAAGCCCCTCTCTTCACATAATACACAGTCAACCTGTGGAACTCCTTGCCAGAGGATATTGTGAAGGCCAAGACTATAACAGGGTTCAAAAAAAGAACTAGATAAGTTAATGGAGGATAGGTTCATCAATGTCTATTAGCCAGAATGGGCAGGGATGGTGTCCCTAGCCTCTGTTTGCCCGAAGCTGGGAATGGGCAACAGGGGATGGAGCACTTGATGATTCCCTGTTCTGTTCATTCCCTCTGAAGCACCTGGCATTGGCCACTGTCAGAAGACAGGATACTGGGCTAGACGGACCTTTGGTCTGACCCAGTATGGACGTTTTTATGTTCTTATGTCAATGTCATAATCCTTCATCTACCACCAGGAATACTTTATGGTTTCAATGAGAACATAGAATGCTTTGCTAACCACTGAGGGAGGTGGGTAATGCTAAGGAAAAGCACTAAATTCCTAAGTCCAATTCAGAACAGCTAAATCCAGTGGCTGTCTTCATTGTTCTCAGGGGATGCAACTCGATCTCAGACCCTCAGCTGGTGTAAATTGAAGTAACCCTGTGGATTTGGGCCAGAGTGTACATTATAAAAACAGATCGGGATGAGCCGTGTCATTCAATTCCTTCATTTTTAAGCAAAATCAGAAAAGTAGCCCTGAGCGCTCTAACACAAGCTCTCCTGGTATGTCGAAAGTGAAATTCTTTATACCCCAAAGGAATGAATCAAATCAACTGCTGTTTCCCCTAAATCAGACTACAAACCATTGTCCTTTTGCACCGAGGACAAACTGAAGCAGTACGCTTGCCATTTAATGCCACAAGTATCACAGTTGCTGTGACGCGACCTCACCATTACAGTTGAGGACCCTTTAATCCCTTGTCTAGGCATGTAAAACCACAGGACTCACAGGAATGCATGTGATGTTTCCAGGAGCCTTTGAGACGAAAAGAACATGTGGTAGATCACTAGAGCAGGAACCCCTTGAAGAGAAATGGAGTTAGTTAAGGAAACAGTGCATGGCTTTGTGCATGAAGAATCTATAAACGCTTATAATGTGCCATTCGGAAGACAGTTGAGGTGATTGTTTTCAGTGTGAGACCGTACCCCGTGGGCCCAATGCCATCATACTGGTGGTTTTCTGACAAGTTCAAAGGGGGGATGGGAACCGTGGGGAAAAGCAACCTCTGTTTTTCTTATTAATGTTTAAGCCTTTGCTGCTGATAAGCAGCTTTCAAATTTTGCAAACACAGATGGCTTTGTGTGTGGGTGGGGGGGAATATTCAAGGGTGGAAAGTTTTTTTTGTTTTCTTTTCAGAATGCATCCACTGTCTTTGTGGAGTGGACCATTTTAGTGCTGTAAATCCCTCAAAGTAGACTTTATTTTACTTTTTACTCTGACCGGACTTTGCCTGTCTGTAGGCTGCCGAGAGTAGGTCAAGCAGAGGTCGTATTCAAGTTCATTGGGCCAAAAGCTGGTCAAACTGATTGGAATCAGAATGACTGGATCTTGCAGCATTTTTTATTCCAAGCAAGTCATCCTAAACCCTTCCAAACCAAAGGGTAACTTTGGGCTTGTCTACCCCTACCCACCGAATCGGCGGGCAGCGATTGATCCAGCGGGAGTCGATTTATCGCATCTAGTATAGATCCGATAAATCGACTGCTGAGGGCTCTCCCGTCGACTCCGGTACTCCACCAGAACAAGAAGCGCAAGAGGAGTCAATGGGAGAGCGTCAGCTGTCGACTTACCGCAGTGAAGACACCGCGGTAAGTAGATCTAAGTACATCAACTTCAGCTACGCTATTCACGTAGCTGAAGTTGCGTAACTTAGATCGACCCCGCATGGTAGTGTAGACAAGCCCTTTAATGCTAGTGGCACCCTTTATAGAGTCTAAATGTGATGGTGTGGAGCAGCCTGCTTTGGTCACTGGGTTGCTATGCCACAGGCTGATGGTTCAAGGCTGCATGAAGATATCTAAAGTTGGTGCTAAGCTATCTTGATGATGGCCACTGTACAAAACCCCGAAGAGAAACACTTCCCATGGGAGTTAGGTGCCTAAATAACTTTTGAGAATCTAGGCCTTAGGGCCAGATTCTTAAAGGTATTTGGGTGCCTGAAGATGCAGATAGGCACCCAGTGGAATTTTTCAAGAGCACCTAGGCTCCTAACTCCCATTGGCTTCAATGAGAGTTAAGTGCCTCTCTCTGAATGTTTCCCTTAGTTAGGGCCTGTTCCAACTCCTGTTTGGTGTGGAGGTGTGGGCCAGAGATTGCCTGCAGGTAGAATACAGATAACCTCTCCCAGGGCACGTGTATTTTATGGAAGTAATTGGCTATGAAGAAGCTGCACCGATTGAAATGTGCTCTTTCAGCTCCTGTGTAATTAAACTGTCACATGTCTGTCCACTTGCCTGCCTGCAGCCTCGTTCAGGAGAATACAGCCGAACTGTACTTCCATCGGCACGTCGTTTGGGTAAGAGCCCAACTGAAGACCCATGGGAGCCCTTCCACTGACCTTAACAAGCTTTCGATCAGGCCCTAGGTGCGAATTCAGCCTGTGGCCTCCAGCTGTATTTGACCTCTGGTGGTTGCCATTAGAGGAAGTGATGCTTGTGGTCCAGCAGTTACGAAATGATAAAGCACCTGTGATGTTTTGGAGAGCACCCAGACCAGTAAGGCCGTCTGTCATCACCTGCCCTGAACTTTGGGGTGTGTTGGTGCCGTGCGGTTATGTTTCAGAACCCTGTCACCAGCAGCTAGCCCCCAAGCATACAGTCTCATCCTGGCTCTCACAACCCTAGTTACTCCGTGCACGGTAACACCAGCTGCCCTTCCAGTCTCGCGTCTCCCCAGAGTTGGAAAGTACCAGATGCTCGAGCCGTTCCCTCTGATTCGTCATCTCTGAAAGCGTGAAACCAGCCCCTGCCCCACCAGTTATCATTCCTCTTGGCACCCACACTCCATGCAGCTTGTGCACCAGAGACCTGCTTGGGGTAAAAATAAACAAAGTTTATTTACTGGAAAAACCCCAGATTCAAAGATGAAATTGTAAAGGAAAGCAAACACATCCAAGTGACCCAGAAAATACACAGCAAGGTGCAACCTCAGGCTTCATACTTCCATATGAGATCAAATCTCTTTTCTTCTACAAGTTACCTATTGCCTTTGAACCGTTTCCCAGCATACCCCGTAGCTCTAGTGGGGAATTCAGTGTTTCACAGACAGCTTCGTGCCTAGAGGCTGTCCCTCAGGTTCTGGAGGAAAACCTCTGATTCAAGCCTCCTTTTCAAAAGATTTTTTTTTTCCTTTTGCTCTTCTTATGTTATTCAGAGTGGGGGAAATCCCCTCTTAACTTGAGAGCCAGGATGTCTCAGTGTCTTTCCATTAACTCTAATTATTGTCTTTTCCTGGGGGTGGACAATGGATGGTTACTTGGAGCCTGTTCCTGTGTCAACACATGGTTTTGTGAGGTGTCCCTCCCTGCTAGGAGGTGTAGCTAAAATTGTACCACAGCTTGGGCAGTTTCCTGTATACGTAGATTCATAGCCACAGTCTGTATACATATCTCTGCGTCTGACAAAGTGGGCATTCACCCACGAAAGCTTATGCTCCAGTACATCTGTTAGTCTTTAAGGTGCCACAGGACTTTTTGTTGCTTTTTACAGATCCAGACTAACACGGCTACGCCTCTGATACATATCTCAGCATGACCATCAAGCTCAGAACATTACAAGCTGTCATAAAATACCATACTCAATATACTCTTCTAGTACAGTAATATACAATATGCAATCAGTTTAACTGCTCATTTTGGGGGTTTAAACCTTCTATTCTCCCCTTGGGGGGTGTCTGGACCCTGGGTCCAAAAAAAGAATGAGATAAGTTCATGGAGGACTGGTTCATCCATGGCTATTAGCCAAGATGGTCAGGGATGCAACCCCATGCTCTGGGTGTCTATAAGCCTCTGAGTGCTAGAAGTTGGGATTGGACAACAATAGGCCTGCTCTGTTTATTCCTTCTGAAGCACCTGGCATGGCACCGTCGGAAGACAGGACACGGGGCTAGATGGACCATTGGCCTGGCCCAGTATGGCCGTTCTTATGTTCTAACTGTAGATAGTTTTCTGTTACCTGCACAAATTGCCAGCATTCATTGTGGAAGCAGGTTGTTCTGTGCTTGGTTTTAATAGTGGTGAAAAACGGAATTTTAAAAATGTGCCTTGTATGAAAAATCAGAGGGGACACCTGGGAAAAAAGGCCCCATCTCACACCTGTTGCCTGACCAAATTGTTTGTTTAAGCAGCTCTCTTAATAAAGCAGCTTCCTCTGTTCAAGGCTGTGAACAAGCATTAGCTGCTGCCTTCACCGGCCAATTTTCTGAGCTCACTGCTTTGGAAAGCCTTGGGCCTGAACGGGACCCTATAAAACCAGACCGAATGCTAAAGCACGTCAGCTTCCAGAATTTACCACTGCAATAAACTCAACAGCCAATAAGTGGTGGTGAGAAAGTTAAAAGGGGCAGGCAATGGTTGTGTGTTTGGAAGGCGCGACTCCTAGTCTGCTCTGGGTAGCCCAGAAAACACTGTCCCATGTCAGACTGACAGCTTGGCTTATGCTGCTAAGGAGGAGGAGGCCGTTTTACTGTAATTACATCGTAAAACCTAGACCGGGGCGCATCCCCTGGCAGGCTAGCGTGCTTCAGAACAAATGGAGAAGGACAAGGTGAGTTACATACAACCTCAGTTACCTCCCCCTCTAAAGTGATCCTAAAGCTCCTGTCTGGGGCTTCCAGGAATTTGAAGCAGTGAAAGTGTTAACTCAGTGGGGGAGTTATTTTGCCCAAAGCAATTAGAGGATGAAGCATCTAGCCCGGGACACCAGATCGGAGCGTCTGGAGCGGCCTACAGCTGGCAATTAGCCAAGATGGGCAGGGATGGTGTCCCTAGCCTCTGTTTGCCAGAAGCTGGGAATGGGCGACAGGGGATGGATCACTTGACGATTACCTGTTCTGTTCATGCCCTCTGGGGCCCCTGGCATTGGGCCACTGTCGGAAGACAGGATACTGGGCTAGATGGTCCTTTAGTCTGACCCAATATGGCCGTTCTTATGTTCGATTCAGGTGCTGTGGCTTGGTGGTATCTCTCCGGTGAGATCCTGCATCACACCCCTAGATCAGATCACCCCAGAACTTTGGGGACATGTGGTGTTAAGCCATGGAGTTCAGAGCCTGATCTGAGTCATCTCTAATCGGAAGGGCGTGTCTGTGTCTGCCTCAGCCGCTCGGCATATGTGCCTGACTTCAGACCTCTCTCTCTCTCGCTCTGCTGACCTGAGATGTGAAGTTAGCTGCTGAATAGGGAAGGGAAACGTCGGGCTGGATCCTGGTACCCACGCTGCTGTCTTTGCACTGCTCTGCAAGCACAAAGGGAGTGAAAAGCACCCGCATCACACCTGGCGTGGGGAAGTCCCTGGTGAGCGTAGAGCTGGTTTGGTCAGCTCCTATGCCACCCTTTCCTCAGCCCCCAGTGCAGGGTGCTGGGGAGGGGGCCTGGCCAGAGAATGCACAATGCTGAAGCTCTCCCCAGCCTCTCCTCTGTTTGCCAGAAACTGGGAATGAGCGACAGGGGATGGATCACTTGATAATTCCCTGTTCTGTTCATTCCCTCTGGGGCACCTGGCATTGGCCACTGTCGGAAGACAGGATACTGGGCTGGATGGACCTCTGGTCTGACCCAGAAGGGCCGTTCTTGTGTTCAGCTGGCAGGCAGCTCCTTGACATGTAAAACCAGCTCCAGGGGCAGGGAGCTGCTCCTGGCTCTTTGCTGGCTGGAGACCAACAGACGGGGATCAGCAGATGATCAGGGCCCTGCTGCCGTATCCACTTCTCACTCCCCCAGCCCCCAAATGCCAGGGAGATCAAGAACATTGCGTCTGTACAAAGATGTGGCTTGAGATGTACTGGGGCTTTAGCCACACAGCTCCTGCTGATTTTAACAGGATCTGCGTGGCTAAATCCCCTAGCTGGCTTTGACAGTCTCAGCTGTGAGATCTCTAAACCCTGTCACTGTTTTACAGGTAGCATTTCAGTGACCCAGTGCAACAGGAGACAATTAAGACTCACTTGGCCCCTCTGTCCCATTCAGAGATCTATGCTGGGGGTTTATGAACGCTATAGGGGTCAGGGCTAAATTAACTCATGTCCTCTTCAATTTGACCATTTAAAGTTTAAACAGCCTGCCCTTTGGTAGGACGGCTGTTTGATAATAGACACCAGGGACCAAATTCAAGCCTGTTTCAACTCATAGACTCATAGACTCATAGACTTTAAGGTCAGAAGGGACCAATATGGTCATCTAGTCTGACCCCCCGCATGATGCAGGCCACAAAAGCTGACCCCCCCACTTTCCCTTAGCTCTGCTGTTGAAGTCTCCAACTCCTTTGACTTCACTGAAGTTGCATCAGGAATTTGGCCCAAAGTCAATACGAGATTGAGCTGTTCTTTGACTCACTTCTTTACAAGTAAAAAGCTTTGTCTTTCTCTTTTGTTGGTGGGTCAGAATATTAGTAAGAACTAATTGAGCCATACAAGCCTGACTGGGAATAAACCATTCAGTTATAGAGCCGCAGGGTGAGGAGGGACCGCAGGGGTCACCTAGTCTAACCCCCTGCCAAGATGCAGGATTTGTTGTGTCTAAACCATCCCAGACAGATGGCTCCAGCCTCCTTTTGAAAACCTCCAGTGAAGGAGCTTCCACAACCTCCCGAGGCGTCTGCTCCATTGTCCTACTGCTCTTACAATCTTTTCCTGAGATTGAATCTAAATCTGCTGTGCTGCAGTTGGAACCCGTTGCCTCCTGTCCTGCCCTCTGTGGCAAGAGAGAACAACTTTTCTCCATCTTTTTTATGGCAGCCTTTCAAGTATTTGAAGACTGCTATCATGCCCCCGCTTGATCTCCTCTTTTCCAAACTACCCAGTTCCTTCAGCCTTTGCTCACAGGGCTTGCATTCCATCCCTTTGATCATCTTTGTCACTTGCCTCTGGATCCTTTCCAGTTTCTTCACATCCTTTCTATACAGCAGTGACCAAAATTGGACACAGTCCTCCAGCTGAGGCCTAACCTGTGTCCAGCAGAGCGGTACTATCACCTCCTGTGACTTGCATGCTCTGCCTCTGTTAATACAACACACAATTGCATTTTTAATTTTTTTTTTTTTGCAGCAACATCACCTTTGAAAGTATAAAACTAAGCAGGATTTGCACTTACTGGGCAAGCCGTTTAGATGGTATAAATTGGGCTGGCTTGGTTGAAGTCAGTGGAGCTATACTGCCTAGCCCCACTTCTGACTCTCTTTCTCCAGTCCATGATTAGACTTCTGCAGACTCCCAAAGAATAAAGAGCTTGCTAGCGTCAGAGTAATGGCCCAGGTTCCTGGTGTAAATCTAGCCTGATGCAGATAACCGTGGTAGTGGGGTTTTTTTTTCCTCACTTGTCTCAAAACGTAAACAAGAGTCTTAATAAAAGCCGACTTGGCCTATTCTTAAGCAGCCAGGGACCTGAGGCGTAACGTGCTGCTCACTTATGCTTACTCAAGCATAATGCCAGTGTCACTCGTGGTATCTTGTTCAGAATCCAAGCACAGCCATTCATTCTTTGCTGCTAACTTTGTCTCTCATTCATCAGTGATGAGCCTTTTATTCGGGCTCCCTTGCTGGTTTTCGTGACTTCTGAATTGGTTACAGAAAATAAACAGATTCTTCTGCTGCAAAACGTGTAGATTCCTGGCATTGTACCTGGCTAAATGCAAAAGGGCCAAAGTCTGCCTCGGTGTAAACCTGAGTAAGCCCACTGGGGCGGGAGAGATTGCACTGGGTGGAAATAAGGACAGAATTTGCCCCAAACAGTAAAATGTCATGCTATATTTAGCTTGATTTGTATGTTAAATTAGCATGGTACTCATGGCATACACGCTACCTGACTCCATTCCCTTATGGTGTAGAGGTCAGGTGTTTTCACCATTGTGTCCTAGGTTCAATTCCCAGTCAGGGAATGTTTACCTTTCTGCAGATGTGCTTTTGGTGGACAAATAGTACAGAGACTGGTACTATATGGAGAGATGACCCGGCTCCATGGAACCTGGAATTATCCTTTAGATTGCTGTAGTGCCTGGGGAACCATTCAAGGGTCAGGCAAGGGTGTTGCCCTACAGAGGTTACAGTCTAAGGGTATGTCTACACTACCGGCCGGATCGGCAGGTAGCAATCGATCCAGAGGGGATCGATTTATCGCGTCTAGTCTAGACGCGATAAATCGACCCCCGAGCGCTCTCCCATCGACTCCGGTACTCCAGCGCCGCGAGAGGCGCAGGCAGAGTCGACGGGGGAGCGGCAGCAGTTGACTCACCGTGGTGAAGACACGATGGTAAGTCAATCTAAGTACGTTGACTTCAGCTACGTTATTCACGTAGCTGAAGTTGCGTAACTTAGATCGATCCTCCCCCTAGTGTAGACCAGGGCTAAGTTTATTGCAAGACACAACAGGGGGAGACAAGGTAACAGTGAAAAGAGCAAGTTATCAACTGTGAGCAGGAACTATAGAGAAAACTCCGACTCCAGGCAAGAGAACTTTGGCTGTATACACGAAAATCACAGTTCAGCACCACTGGGATGCTGCATTGTAGGGTCATTTCAGTCCTTTCCTTTATCTTTAGAGGGAAGTCATTAATACTGCAAACGTGTAACATAACAAGGGCTTCAGAGAGACAGTGCCGTCACTTGATACTGGGCCACTCTCTGCAGAAACATAAGTTATCTTTGTAAATATCTGCAATCTTCCTGGTGAAACATTCTCCAGATTCTGTCTGGTTTGAGACTGCCCCCATTGTTCTTGCCTAGCTTGAAGCACCTCATTGCAGCTCGTTGCATGTTAGGCAGGGTAGCGGTTGAAGAACACAGTAGACAGCATGTGGGAGCGGTGCCTGGGTGATAAGGTCCAAGGCAGAGGTTGTTTGCAGGCTCCCTGATGTACTGGAATTGCTTGCCCACCCTGGGATTTACTCAGTGCCACTAACTGCTTATTGGCAACAGACCCTGAAAAGCCAGCAATGCACAATGCCAGAATTCTTGTCCCAATAGGTTTGAGGCAATCAGTAAAATCTTTGCCTCGATACTTCTCCCCCGCTGATCACTTCCATTGGGGAAATTCCCACTAGCTGGTTGGCGGTCACTAAAACGGTGTGAAGTTCTGTTAACTGACGGGTGAGTTCATACCTATCAATCTCAATGGGTGGTACCTCAACCCATACCAAGGTTTCACTCCGATGATAACAAAAGATAGTGCTCTGCACCTGGGCAAAAGGGGTGGTAGAACCGTCTATGGAATTGTTGCATAGCAAATAGCAGCTCCAGGGCTTGCTAGAGAAAGGAGGATTGGAAGAGGTAGAGTTCTTGGTTTTGTTTTTTCAGATCTCCAACCCCAACCTGCAGCTGCATAATAAGGATACTGAAGTTTACAGAAGATCAGCTTCATGGGGGATCTGCCAGGGAGTTTAACTGATGGAGCCAACTTGGGGAGCCAACAGCAATGGAGCAGTCAATCGGAAGCTATGGCATTACATTCTTTTCGCAACCCAGCCCAGGCCAGCACTTGTAGCTGCCAAATAAAGGGGCCTGCTCTTGTAAAATGCATAGCAAACAACCCAAAAAACCAAAAACGTCTAGTTTAATGCTTAGTCCTGCCACGAGTGCAGGGGACGGGACTAGATGACCTCCCGAGGACCCTTCCAGTCCTACGATTCTATGTCTTGTAGCCAGTGTAAGATGTGTGCCTGTCATCCCCCTGATTATCCAACGTGGGTGTTGTAGCTGGAGCTCATCAGCATTTGGGCCAAAAAATGGGGTGTGGGTGGGAAATAACAAACTCGTGAATTTTTTTTAACCCTCTCTCGTTGTATCGTAGCTCCTGTTCCCGTCCTTCATATGTCCAGGCTTTCTGCTCTGTGGGGGATGGGCCGGGACTTCCTCTGTGCATTTGGGGCACAACTGACATTTCCAAAATCGATTTAAATGACTCACCCCCAACAGGGGCTAACATCCTAACAAGCACTAGCAGGGCTGGCTCCAGGCACCAGCGAAGGAAGCAGGTGCTTGGGGTGGCCAATAGAAAGGGGTGGCACTCCGTCCGTTATTGGGGCGGCACGTCCAGGTCTTCGGCGGCACTTCGGCGGCGGGTCTTTCACTCCCTCTCTTCCTCTTCGGCGGCACTTCGGCGGCGGCTCAATCAGGTTTTTTTTGTTTTTTTCCCCCCCTTCACCGCTTGGGGCGACAAAAAAGCTGGAGCCGGCCCTGAGCACTGGTCGGAATAGCTTGTCCCGTTCTGTTTCTCAACCATCCTCTAGTACAGGATATTTAGCAATGTCTTTAAATTAAAAGCTTTATACTCACACCTGCTTTCCCTCTGGGGTATAACTGAGTATAGGTTATGCATAATGTTGGAAGCATAAAATATTCCATATCCATTTTTTGTCTATATTGAAGGACACGAGATGTCTTTTAAAGGGGGGACAGTGGGCCAGAGCCTCATTTGGTGCAAGCCAGTATAGCTCTGTTGACTTCACTGGGTCTCTGTTGATTTATGTCAGCTGAGGATCTGGCCCAGTGTGTGGTGAATTTTTGCAAAGAAGGCTTTTTAATCGGACTGTCTGCTGCAATCGGTGGGCTGAAATCCAGTAGGGTGGCCAGCACTGCCAAATCAAGGAGCTGGCCGGATCCTACAGCTCTCGGGAATACAAAGCAATCATCTTTTCTAAAATGCTGAAGAGACATTCCATCAGCTTGACCTGCTGCCACACAATGCTAGAAAGTTAATGGCCTCCGAGAAGATTTTGTCTTTCCCGGGCATTTTGCACTGCAGCTTATAAGTGTCACCATCTAGCGAGGGTTTCCTTGGTGTGGTGGTGATGGCAGATGGAAATGACTTTGCCCCTTTGCTGGGAGAACAGCTTGGTCAAAGGCCAGTACTTCTCCTGTCCCTGCATCCATCTGCAAAGCCCCCAAGAGGTTCTGTACACACAAGGGTTCCTAGGCCAATGGACAGCTTGCCTTTGGTGACCCTCTGCCCATTTTTCAAAACGTTCAGCATGTGCAAAATGTTTGCTCAGCCAAGACCTCCTTTTCAAGGCTCCCTCATAAGTCATTGCACTTGATAAACTAAAGATAAATGTGCCACTTATTGAAATGCTCTGGAGCCTGCTGGACTTTGATCATGCAGTCTGCCTGAAGAGTTGTTTATTTTCCTGTTTGTTTAATGTGCGTCAGTGGGGAGGGTTCTGCTGCCTCCCGTCACCACAATCAAAGCCTCAGTCTAATCTCTCTGGAGGTCTGTTTCTGACTCGCAAGAAAAATGGCTATCGTGCAAGCCAAGGGGAGGAATGAAACCCCCCTTCTCCTTCTGCAGGAACATGCATTCAGGACATCACACCTGACCTGGCTGAGTCAGATAATGATGTGTGAGGTCAAAATTGTGACTTGACAGCTTTCCATCAGGGTGGTGAGACTACAGTATTGAGGGCCCTATAATATCATGTCAAGGGGACTTATTTTTCTGAGGGAAGGAAGATTATTTTTGCATATCTTGGCGCCTCCATTCTATTCCTTTTGAAATCAATTAGAATATGGATTGGTCGCACACAGTCCTCTTCACTGGTCAGCCCATCTTTTTATCATTTAGGCCTCCAAATTGACAAAGCACATGCTAAGTTAGATAGCATGAATCTTTCAACCCAGAAGAACCTGCATTTACTTACAGAGACCTTCCTTTCTCAGACCTTACTCTGGAAGGCAATGTTCTAGGTGGAACAGGTGCTCTGAAGATACTGGATGACACAACTCAGTAACTACTTAGAGGACAGAGCTCTTGAAGAAGCTGTCTGAGTGTTCCGTGCATGTGCACCGCCTCAAAAAGGGCCCACCAGGAGAAGAAGCTGCAGGAGAGTGACTCGCTCAAGGGAAAATAATTATGAAAGACAAAGCAAAAGGGAATATTCTCAAATGTATCCCTTTGACTTGCCCATCCAGCCCAGTTTCCCATAGATGAAGGGGTGCGGGTGAGTCACCCACTGGTCAGTGTGTGTTACAGGTCCCCCTCTGTGCCCAATCCACAGAGGATATGAATCTGTTACAGCTGCCAGCAATGGCACCTCAGCAGTCTGAGCTGCTTCAAGCTTGGGAGGTTCCTGGTTCAGTCCCCAGTGTGTCTGCCAAGATGGTGTCCATCACATATGCATGCATGCCTGGGGAAGAGAGGGAAAAAGTGTAGATTAGAACCTGTGAAAGAGCTGAGGCTCAAAGGGCTTAGAAAGAAGGGCCAAACCAAAGCCCCAGCACTTGATCTGCAGTTTTCCAGTGGTCTCTGTATTTTAATGGCCTGAACCAAATACTCTGAATTTGAACTACCCTGAGGTTTTGGAGTGTTTGAACCCTGGATCATGGTTTTTGCAGTCTGAGCCCATTCTAATTGGAATCATTCATGTAACGCAGGTGAGGACTATGTTGCTATGGTTTAGGTTTGTTGTGATGGGGTGTTGGCATTTTCCTTTCCAGAGTGGGCTGGATTGGCAAATAAATGGGACCTACTTGAAAAGGACTATACCCTTTTGCTTTGCCTATGTCTTTCACAATTGTATTTCTCTTTGGTAATTCTTTCTCAACTGAAACCAAGAACCAATGCCCTGGGAGACTTACTTCCCCCTGAAAATGACTCAAAATATCAAATAAATTCAGATGGAGTCTTCAGTTTTCAACCTCTCCATTCTCTGTTGTATGGATTAACCCCTGTTCCCCCACTATCTTTTCTTATCTACTGCAGGATCTACTGCATTTCAGTGCAGAGTGGAACCTCGTGGTCTGATGTTCAGAGCAACGGGCATGAAGTCAGTGAGAGCTCTGGGTACTCATCAGCTTTGAAAATCTTGCCACCAGTTCTTTGAACAGAAACTGAATGGGATTTAAATTCTTTAGCTAAGGATATTCCTAGAGCTGGCCAAAATCTTTCACACAATATATTTTTTTATCCAAAAATTGGTCTTTTTTTTCCCCTAAAACAAATCTTTTAATGGAAAAAATGTGGACATTATTGAAATTATATTTCCATTCCATTTATTATTATTATTATTTATTTGTATTATTATATGTAGGAGCCACCATCATGGACCAGGACCCATTGTTCTAGGCACTGTACAGACACACAAAAAGACAGCACATCTGAATCAATAATTTTACTGAAATAACTTTCCAACTCATTCTTGAACTGGGAAAGCTGACTTTCTGGTTAACATTTTGTTTTGGCCAATTGAAATTTTTAATAATGTATTGTGAAAAGCAGAAGAGGGAGCCATTTTGAACCCTAGAAAGTAGAAACAACTTCAGAAACTCTTGCAAAATTAAACCAGCTCTAGATATTCATGGGACAGATTTCTGCCAGCAAGGAGTTCCACAGTTGAAGGTGTGCAGCAGCCCAATATGTATCTCCAACAGATTCCAAGTTTTAGATTAAATAGTAAAGAGCAAGATGGTAAGGGACACCCTGGTACATAATTACACAATAAGATGTACGAAGCCAAAACTTCCCAGCATTTTAAACAACAACCCAGGATTTTAATAATATACTCCGACTCCAAAAAACCTTACTTGCCTCCAGATTATGATTCAGATAATCTGCTAAAATGCCATGGAGTAAGTGAGGTCTCTAGAGACTTGATGCTCTACTCATGCTGGTTTAACTCCATCTACTCTAATGGAATTACTCCTTCAGTACAACAATGCGAGGGGGCGTTGGGTCCTTAGCTGGAAGTGCATCTCATGAACTTTCTGCTGCTCTGGTAAAAAATAGAGGTGGTTGGAGACTTTCTGATGTAATATTTTTCGGTCAGAAAATAATAATTTGTGGTAAATTGCTGGGGGGGGCGGTTTAGTGAAATTTTGTTTAGGAGAAAAAAATGGAACAGAGCATTCTGATGACGTGGTCATCTTCGGGAATGGAGAGGAGTTCTTTTGTTTTCTCCATTTTTGACTGCTAGAAGCTGAGACTGGATGACGGAACAGATTGCTCAATAATTGCCCTGTTCTGGTCAATACCTTTAAGCAGGGGTTCTCAAACTGGGGGTCAGGACCCCTCAAGGGGTCACGAGGTTATATGGGGGGTTGCGAGCTGTCAGCCTGCACCCCAAACCCAGCTTTGCATCCATCATTTTATAATGGTGTTAAATATATAAAAAAGTGTTTTTAATTTATAAGGGAGGTCACACTCAGAGGCTTGCTATGTGAAAGGGGTCACCAGGACAAAAAGTTTGAGAACCACTGCTCTAAAGCATCTGGCACCGGCCACTGTCAGAAGGCAGGATACTGGGTTATATGGTCCTTTGGTCTGACCCAGTATGGCCCTTCTTAGGAAATGACCATTAACATTTTCAAAAATTAAATAGTGTTTTTTCATGTTGAAATCAGAATAAAACGCTTTGATTAACCTGAATCCATTTAAAAAAAAAAAAACTTCATTGTGTGGGAACTTTTTTTCCTTTCCATTTCAGGAAGGGAAATTCTAAACCATGGAATTTCCTGCAAAACAGAAAATCTGCCCAAGTCTAATGAGTAATGCCTTGCAGTCTTCCAGAGGGGATTGCATAAACCATGGACATCAGTCCTCCTCATGAGACCAGCTCTCCCACACAGAGTCCCTAGTAATAGCTAACCCCATTACATCTCCCCTCTTGTGAGTGATGCTTTCTCTGTGTCTTTCATTTTGTGCTGAGTTTGGTTCCAGTTGAATAGCCTTTATAGCTGTGGGTTGGCAAGATGAGGCAAATAAGAGCAAGAGAAATGTGTGGAAATTTGTAATGACAAGGGTGTGGTGTAACAAACTGAAAGGACGCCCCCAGTGTACTGAGAACTGAGCCAGAGGGCCAGATTCGGATCTCTTGTTATGCTGGAGCAAATCTGGAATAACTTCATCAGTGTGGATGGAGTTACTGCTGATTTTGCTCCAGTGTCAGGGAGATCAGAATCTGGCCCAGAATATTGTACTGGGCTGGCTGTTTGGCCAAACTTACAGGAAGATTAAGTATTAAGGTGGGGGAGGAAAGCAAGCACAGTCACTTCATGTTCTCAGTTTTCCAGAAACAACAACAGAACCAAACCCACTCTCTTTTTCTCCAGAGGAGCTTGTCTGTCATTGGAGTAGGCCGGGAATGAGGCCTGGAATGGAAAACGCTGCCCAGTGCACAGAGGGAATCCAGACACAGCTGTGTGGTCAACGCACGCCCCAACCCAGCTCACACCATTCTGCTCCCATGGACGCAGACAGGAAAACTCACCATGCCCAGATGATGAAGCTCCCTGCAGGAAACTGCTGTGGGGTTTCAACCTGTTGGAAACCTCTTGGGTTTGGTTCTCCCCCCCCCCCCCCCCCCCTTTTTTTTTTGTCATGCTAGTTTTGGGCACTCTCAAAGTAACCAACAAGCTGGAGCCTGGTGTGGAGGGACAGGGCTTCCTTCCAACCCAGCCTCGTAGGCACACAGTACCATGAAACAAAGAGTATGATGGGAGTTATGCTAGCATAAAACTGGGGTAAACGTGTTGGGGAAACCAAGCCCAAAGCCGTCCACAGCCCTAGATGTCTCATTCCCAAAGTGCTAGTAGATGACTTAGATCAGAGGTCCCCAACCTAGGGGGGAATGGGGGAATGTTTTTGGGGGGGTACAGCGGGACCTGGGCCAGCCCCCACAGGGAGTGTGAGGGAGTGCCACCCAGCTCAGCTCCGCCACCCAGGCGCAGCTCCACTCCATCCCCTGCTCCGCCCCCAGCCCAACTCTGCCCCCAGGCCAGCTCCACCTCTAGCCCCAGTCCTGCCCCCAGCTCTGCCTTTGGCCCAAGCGTCTCTGCTGAGCCAACTTTGCAATAATGGAGTGGGAGCACGGACAGACTCCGTTACTGTAAGGGGTGGGGCGCAACAGGAAAAGTTTGAGCGCCACTGACTTAGATCCTATTTTTCCATCCAGGGCTGCAGATTTTGATGCTTATAATTGAAAACAAAGTAAGCAAGAGCACTATAGCCTGGACCAGCGTTTCTCAAACTGGGTCCTGGGGATCCGTGAGGGTACTCCAAGGGGTCAGCCAGCCCCACTGATCAACTCCCCTCCCTCCCTCCCTCCCAGTGCCTCCTGCATGCCGGGGAACAGCTGTTCAATGGTGTGCAGGAGGCGCGGGGACAGGGGGCGCTCGGGGGAGGGGGCAGAATCATGTCTGGGGTCACTGGCCCCGCTGATCAACTCCCTCCCGCCCAGTGCCTCCTGCACACTGGGAGAAACTGGGACAGGGCGCACTCAGGGGAGGGGGCAGAATAACGTCTGGGGCCATCAGCCCTACTGATCAACTCCTCCCCCTCCCTCCAAGTGCCTCCCTACGCCAGGGAACAGCTGTTCAGCAGCATACATGAGGTGCTGGGAGGGAGGGGGAGGAGCGGGGATGGGGTGTGCTAGGGGGAGGGGGCGGAAAGAGGCAGGGAAGAGAAGAGGCAGGGGTGGAGTGGGGGCTGGAAGAGGGAGGGTGGGGCCTTGGGGGAAAGGGTGGATTGGGGGTGGGGTCTGGGGCTGAGTGGGAGGCTTGGGGGTCTGCAGAAAATTTTAAAATCAAAATGGGGGACCTTGGGTTGCTAAAGTTTGAGAACCGCTGGTCTAGACCAACTAACTGCACAAGTGGTTTTATCCAGGGTATGGTCCTGTAAGGAAAAACCCTCAGTCAGTACTACAAGGGGATGTTCGTTGGGACAGAAAGGGGGCACATTCCAAACCAATAGAAGGAAATACTTTTTTCAATCAGTGCATAATTAGACTGTATATAATTGCCACAGGACACTGCTGAAGTCAAGAATTTAGTAAAATCCAAAGAGGGATTAGACTTTTAAATGGATAACAAGCCTAGAGTTGTTCTAATTAACACCAAAGAGCAAAACATTTTGGAAGGGAAATAGACACTCCTGCTTCAAGGTTTAAACCAATCTCTAACTATTAGGGGTTAGGATGAGGCCTTCAAAGGGGCAGGCTATTGTAGAGTTTCTTGCACCTTTCTCTGAAGCATCAGGTGCTGGCTGCTTTTGGGGACTGGATACTAGATTAGATTGGCCACAGGTTTGATGCAGTCTAGCAATTCCTGTCTTCCTATGTGGACCTGCATTAGCAATTCAGTTCAATGAGACTTGTTTGGCGTGACGGGTTATACGAGTGTAAGCAGAGTCAGGATGAGCTCTACCCTGACATCTGGTGGTGAATTATGGCGAGTGTGGAAAAGAACTCCAGGGGCTGATCTTGTTTGCATAGGCACACCCACTCGCCTGGCATGAAACACAGCAACTGAAAATGGTTACTTTGGCTGGTGTGGGATCCCCAGTTTCTCTATTATTGGGGCAGGAAGAATAAAGTTTTGTTACCCTGATTCTGTGAATCAAGGCCAGTGGAACTGTTGTATGACAGAAGGACTGAGTGAGTCCCTCACCATTACCTAAGTAGCACTTGCTTGACAAGGGGCATGGGTTACAAAACCCAGTGAATTGAGAGAGGATGGGGACAGGTATTTGTACCTGATGGTATGGGCCCCCTCTGAGGGTTTGAAACACCAATTGCACCGCCTCCTCTCTCCACTGTTGAATGTCAGAGCTAACTTTGATTCCCTTAGGAGTCTAGTTACAGGCTGCTGAGCTGAATTCACTTTGGGCCAATGGTGCACCAGCACTGGGGCTCCCCTACTATATGAGCTGAAATTGCTAAGAGCTGAAATCACAAAAGAGCTGATGTTATTAAGAGCTGAGATCACTGAGTGCTGTGTTAACTAGTGGGGGAGCCTGAAGCTATATTGCTCAGCAGCTGGCGGAGCAATTTGTGGGGACGACTGGAGGAGCAGCGAGCGGCGTGGAGCTTTGCGGGGCCGGTTGGAGTGGCCCTAGGAACGGCGAGCGGAGCTGGTTGCGGGGACGGCTGGAACGGCTCACAGGTCGGTGAGCGGAGCGGAGTGGAGCGGAGCAGCTTGTAGAGCGGAGCAGTTCGTGGGATGGCAGGAAAGTGGACTGGCTCGTGGTAAAGGCTGCGGCGGAACCCCCACGGAGAAACAGACGGCTGGCCAGCCTCGGATCACGTAAGGTGCCCCTTAACACCCTGCGTGCCCCCCCCCTTTTACTCTGGGGCTGCACTGACCAGGGACAGAGACTTTGGGAGTTGTTGGACTTTTGGGACTTTGGGTGGTTGCTGGACCCAAGAGACTTTCGGGGTGTTGGACTTTGGGGACTCTGGGTGATTTTTGGGTTGCTGGATTCAAAAACCAAAGGGAAAGGACACAGCACAATTTGCTGGGGTGGGTTTTGCTCATGTTTTGTGTTATGAATCCTGTTCGTGGTGTTTTTCCAATTTTATGCTGATGTCGTTTACCTCATGTTATTAAACATTTTCTGCTACACTCAGACTCCGTGCTTGCGAGAGGGGAAGTATTGCCTCTTAGAGGTACCCAGGGGGGTGGTATGTAATTGTCCCAGGTCACTGGGTGGGGGCTCGAGCCGGTTTTGCATTGTGTTATTGAAACGGAACCCCTAGATACAGAACCCGGCCCTTGTTGCTGCCAACTAGATGGGCAGAAGGGTTACACGAGTATTGCCAACGTATGGAAAAGGAGACTGGTATTGTGCCTTCTTTTACAATCCATCTGTTACTTTCCTAGACTTCACTGATTCGCCTGTTTTCCTCCGCTGGCTCTAGAATGCTGACTCTGTTATAGTTTTTCCCTGAAAAAGGATGACAGCTTTCAGCAGGGCTGTTAAAGAACTACACTCTGAAGTCCTGTTCTCATGATGTAAAGTATTTCTTTTGATTAGATTCAAGTTTGCTGCCTTCAGATAAAATCAGTTGCCCCTTTGCAACTCACCTTCTCTAAGCTATTCGCTATTTTGTATTCCCTAGAGTATGGCCTCTCTTAACTTCTTTGTCCCTGAATAGTCTTTAACCCAGCGCGGTGTGTGTTTCATCATAAAGTGCAATGGTGAAATAAGCTGGTTTTCCCAACCAGACCATAGCGCTAAAATATTTGAGCTTTCCTATGGTTGAAATATTAACAATCGTGGCCCAATTCAATGAGCAAATTGTAGCAATTCATGTCCTGTGCTAACTTCTTTATGTTGTTCAAGTAAAGTTGTTACATCTCCGAGCCTCTCAACCCAACGCGAGGAGACCTTATTCCAATTCTCTCTGATCAGTAGCTGAAATGATACTGTTCCTCTTGCCAACCCATTTATTTTTAAAGTAATTAAGGGCCTTAATTATTCACCATTCCTGCATTCACTCATGAAGGATGGCCACATCGGCAGAATACTGAATATTCAGAGCTACTTACTTCCAACAAATGTGGGCATTCTCAAACAGGTTTGTAAATGCAAAAGGAGAACTAGAGGGGTAATTTGTAATAAATAACTCGTTAGAATCGGGTTAGATGGTTCTTGGCTTTTTTCCCTCATCTGTTCTTCAATTGGCTGCAAAGAGATGATGCTTTTCTCAGCCGTATCAATTATCTGATACGATCTGCCAGACAATTTCTGTGACTATCTCTTGGTCTGCAGATTGTTCAGGAACGGTTAGTGACTATTCGATATTGGAGAGTCAGGCTGCTTTGAACGGAAACGTAAGCTTCGCTTTTCAACAGTGGCTAGTCACTTTTAGCTGCCCATAAAGGGGCCTGACTTTCAGAAATTGCCAAGGGAGTGGGGCATAGGTGGCCTGGCCTAGCAGTCACGGCTGGGCTGGTGTCACCAAGTGAAAGACAGGCATGAGGTGGTAAGTCAGTGAGCAAAGATCAGAGTAATCGCTAGAATCAAAAGGTGAGAGCCAGCGTCCGAGTCAGGCTGGGCTCAGAGACTGGAGATCAAGGGATGTGAAGTCTGAAGTCACAGCAAGCCAGAAGTCTGTGAGGCTGCCCAGACAACTTCCTGGGGTACCATCCAGGGCTAAGTAGTGAGCATGGGCCAACCAGAAGACAACAGGGTGCTCTCACACTGGACCCTTGGGCGGCACTTCCTGCAGCACCTAATAATTCCTACTGCTCTTAGAATGTGGCTCTGCATGTCCTCCTAGAGGTGACGTGGGTTCTAGTCCCGTGGAGTCTTACATCACCACCCCCTGCAGGAGTGCCCTGCCTCTGGGCTGCTGCCAGGCCTGGTTGTCCAGATGGGCTTGGTGAAATCTTCTTAACAGGTCAGGGGCATGGACATGGACAGCAGGTTCCCAAGAATACTCTTCAGGACCGCAGCCCTGCCAATCCATGAGGTAGTGCAGTCTCCCGCTCTGCAGTTTAGAGCCAAGGACAGCGTGGAATATATATTCCTCATGCGCTTGAACCTGGACTGATGGGCATGGCTGTTGGGGACTGCTCGGGAAAGGGGTCTTCTGTGTAGGGCTTCAAGAGAGATACATGGAAAACAGGGTATGTCTTAAGGGACTGAGGGAGCTGCAATTTGAAGGTGCTGGGGTTGATTTGCTGACAAATCCAGATGAACATCCAAGGAACTGGAGGTCTACCTTGCAGGATAGCCTGTTTGTACAGAAGTGTTTTGCTGCAGACCAGACCTCTTGGCCCACTGTGATAGCTGGGCCTTCTTGGCATTGACGGTCCATGTACAACTTGTAGTCTTTTTTTGGCATCTTTGAGGTGGTCCTTAAGCTTCTGGGTATGATGAATCTATTGGATCCAGTCTCTGGCTGCTGGCTTTGGGGAGGCTGCTGGCAAGGCTCGGTGGACCTTGTAATTTGCAAAAAAGGGACTCTGTCCAGTGGAGGCATGGTTGGTGGTGTTGTATGAGAGCTCTGCATAAAGCAGGAGGGAGAACTAGTTCAGATAGTTGACAAAGCCCCTTAAGTATTGTTCTAGTATGTGGTTCACTCTCTCTGTCTACTCATCTGTCTGGAGGTGGTGTGCAGAGGAGATAAAAGAACAAACATTCAGTAACTGGAGTGTTTCACACCAAAAGCATTAGACAAACTGCAGGCCTCGGTCCGAAGTGCCAGGGGTACTAGATTGCCAAGTAGCTTGGCATGGAGCATCCTGGTGCACATACAAAGATCACGAGTCAACTTAGTCTGGACTTCAGCTTGCATATAGGGCCACCAAAAAAACAGGAGACCATGCAGAAAGTCTTAAGGTGGCCAAAATGGCCCTCCAATGGAGTGTCCCAACAGAGGTGAAGCATTTCTAGCCGGGGGCACCCCAGTGGAATGTGTATGTGCCCATTGAGGTTTGTGACTGTCCTGACTGGAGCATTGCATTTGGGTTCTGGTTCTCATTTGCTCAGGCTGTTTCATCACCTCCTGGACTACGGGGCCACACTGTGAGGTGGATTGGATTCGATCAGGCAGGTCTTGGAAGTTGCAAGGTTTTAGGAGACTGGGTGGTTCTTGGTTAGATTCTTCGCCCTCTTGGTAGTATTCCTCTTTTGGGTAAGGCATCAGCTTTCCTTTCCTGATTCCCAGTTGATAGGTGATGAGGAAGTTGTACTGAGAGAAGAATAATGCTCACCTGTGCTGTGTTTTCAAGGCTTGAAGCCAGGTTCTTATGGTCTGAAAAGACATGCACCTGGTGTCTAGCTCCCCCCTGCCTCCCCCCCCCCCCCCCCCGCCGAGGTGATAGTGTCACTCTTTGAAGGCTGGTTTAATCACGAGCAGCTCTTTATCTAATATCTCACAATTCCATTCTGCAGGGGTGAGTTTTTGGGAGTAGTATGCTCAGGGGTGATTTGTAGGGCTCGGGCAGCTTCAGCATCTATGAAATTATCCTCAGCCCCTGAATCCATTAGGGCCCTCTCTGGGGGAATTGGCTTACATGACCATATGTGTACTTGGAAGTGTGGGGAGGACCCAGGTGTCCTGGATCGGGTTTCCCTCAAGGGCTTTGGGTTTGTTTCGGAGCATGATGCCCTGGAGGTACCCAGGCTGGCCCCCCATATGTCCTGGGCTCATTCATTTCCTGATCCTTTGCTGGTTGAGGTCTATGATGGGCAAGAGGCGACGCACATCATGGTGCTTCTCAATAAAAGCATAAGTTATTGAACTGTCACCGTTCCTTCTCTTCCAGGGTCAAGCATCAGTGGGCCAGATCAACCTGCATTGGTCTGTGGTTAGGCCCTAGGTTTTTCAGCATGGGGTGTGGGCAAGGTTACCCTCTTCTCCTCCTTTTGCTCACGTAACTGGTTGTCAATATGGAGGGAGAAGTCCATAAAAGCATCCAAGCTGGCTAGGATCTCAACGCAGGCTAGCTCGTCCTTTACTTCCTCGCTAAATCCACACCAAAATTGGTGCAATTGGGCCATCTCATTCCACTAAATGTCAGCCATGAGTTGCCGGAACCGGGCGGAGTATGAGGCAGCTGGTCCTCACTCTTCCTTTGTGGTGCGTCTTGAGTGCATTTCTTAGCACCTCTAAATCAATACTTCAAATAGACTAGAATAAAAATGTCTTTTGAAAAATGTGAGTGAGCTCTGTGCTGTTAACAAGAAGGGACTAATCTAGCTTTCTCAGGCACCTCTCAGTGCCTATCAAAGCAGACCTGCTGTTTATCCCAAGAGGCCCATCCGTGTAAGACTGCACTGGGGTCTAGCAAAGACTTGGCCGAGAGCCCTGAAGTCGCTTTTACTTGTGACCAGCCTCCGGTTTAACTCCGGGATCCTGATTTCTTATTTACCCTAAGGCTGCCCCATTACACCACTCCAAAGCTGAAAGTCTACTGTATTCATACATTAACCTAATGTCCTACCTTTGGTTGTTCTCCCCCGGTCCTAATCTGATCTCTCCCTAATGTTAAAACAGTTTTACTGCACCAGCCTCAGTGGACTTGCACCTGGTTTGCAGCAGGCCCTCTCTGATAGCATCTGACAAGCACAGCCATTAAAGCCTGGGTTTAGTTTTGCACGTGCACGGTAATAAACAAGAAAAGCAAAGATGTCTGGTTCAGAGGGGTGACATTTCAATGTATCCGGTAATGCTAAACAGAAATTAAATATCTCCACGGGTGGGCTGCCGAACGATCACTTCCCAGCCCATCCGTTACCTGGAACGAGATAAGAGTATCGGTGAGGAACACTATTAATCAGTCGGCTTGGTGGTCTAATGGCAGCCCGACTTGTTATCATGAACGGAGTCAGAATTCGGGATATGCTCTCAGCAGGGGCTGGGAACGCCTTGGAAATGTTGTTTTGGGCCAGGTCTACACTAGAAACGCTTGCTGGTGCACCATGTCCCTTAGGGGTGTGTTATGGCCACACCTCTATACTGGCAAAAACCTATCAGAGAGGCAGTTATTTTGGCATGAAAACGCTTTGGTTGGTGTAGTTTATTTCACGTGGGGAACCACTCTAAGCATATCTTCAGTGTAGCTTTACTAGCCAATCTTTTCCAGTGCAGAGAAGCCTTTAGCCTTCAGGGAAACAGCACAATCCACCCTTTTGTCCTGACCCTGGGTTGACCATTAACACTCATTCAGTCTTCCTTAGCTGGAATGAGGATTGGCTCAATGTAGGAGGAGGCTAGAGAAGCAGGGGGACAATGTCTGTTAGCTTCCCAAAGGCCTGATAGACTCTTAAGGGATTTGGGAGGCAGGGGAACATTACTTACCAGTGTTAATCAGTTGTTGGCCAATGCCTTATTTTGCATTAGGCTTATGACGCCATTCCAATCTGGTGGAGCGTATAGGTGGAGCCCAGGCTCCCTTTATATTGGGGCTTCCATACGCTACATCCTATGCTTAGGTGCCTACCAAATTCACAGTCCATTTTGGTCAATTTCACGGTCATCAAATTTTAAAAATCATAAATTCAGATATTTAAGTCTGAAATGTCACGGTGTTGTAATTGTAGGGGTCCTGACCCAAAAAGCAGTGGTAGGGGGGTCACAGGGTTATTGTAGGAGAGGTTGCGGTACTGCTACCCTTACTTCTGCGCTACTGCTGACAGCGGCGCTGCCTTCAGAGCTGGGCAGCCGGAGAGCGACGGCTGCTGGCTGGGAGCCCAGCTCTGAAGGCAGAGCCGCTGCCAGCAGCAGTGCAGAAGTAAGGATGGCCTAGTATGGTATTGTCACCCTTACTTCTGCCCTGCTGCCTTCAGAGCTGGGCCCTTGGCCAGCAGCCTCCACCCTCCAGCCACCCAGTTCTGAAGGCAGCAGCACAGAAGTAAGGGTGAAATGATATGTTATTGCCACCCTTCTGCGCTGCTGCTGGCAGGACACTGTCTTCAAAGCTGGGCGCCCGGCCAACAGCCGTCACTCTCCAGGTGCCCAGCTCTGAAGGCAGTGCAGAAGGAAGGGTGGCAATACTGCAGTCCCCCTAAAATAACCTTACAACCCCCCATGACCTCCTTTTTGGTCAGGACCCCCAATTTGAGAAACACTGGTCTCCCCCGTGAAATCTGTATAGTATAGGGTAAAAGAACACAAAAGACCAGATTTCACGGTGGGGGGGAGACCAGATTTCACAGCAGGTGACATGTTTTTCGTGGCCATGAATTTGGTAGGGCCCTACCTATGCTGGACATGAATTGACTTTTGTCTTGCCGGCCTGTGACGTTGCACTCTATATGTTTATGGAAATATGCTTATGAGTGTAAATATGACATAACTGGAATATGCTTTATGCTAGATATGCCACGTAACGTATCTTTACAAAGGTTATGATCTACTGAATATATTCATCCTAGTTGTAGGCATGTATCATTTTTATATCTGAAGTTATGAGCGTTGGCTCTATGCTTGTATTTAAAGCGTTTGCTGTAGGAAACACATAAGGAAGGTTTGGCCAATATATTGTGAAGGGTCTATCCAAGTTATTGGAAGTACTTAACTAACAATGGACTTTGGGAGACGCCAATCCACATCTGAGCTTTCCTGGGAACGATCAAACTAACATATAAACAATGGCGTTGGTCTGCAAAAAGCTGAATCATTCATGGACATGTGACTTGCCCAGGTGGCTACAAACTCCATCTTGTTGCTGTGATTTTTCACAGAAGAACAAAGGGGTTTCCGCCCACAAAAGAGAGAATATAAAAGGCCCTGGAAGGCCCTCCATTTTGTCTTCAGCTGGCTCAAGAGATGGCCTCTCAACCCCAAAGAGATGCCTGAAAGAAACTGGAACAAAGGACTGTACCTATGGGGGGTGTGAGTGATTGCTGGACCCAGGTCAAAACTACAACGTTGGTCTGAAAAGGATTGTACCTGAGATAACATCTAGGGTGAGAAGTTAGTATTTGTAACTAGATCCTTAGTGTATTAAGTTAGCCTTGCGTGTTTTGTTTTATTTTGTTTAGTAACCTACCTTGTTCTGTCTGTTATTACTTGAAACCACTTAAATCCTACTTTTTATACTTAATAAACTCTCTTTTGTTTATTAATTAACCCAGAGTAAGTGATTAATACCTGGGGGAGCAAACAGCTGTGCATATCTCTCTATCAGTGCTCTAGAGGGTGGACAATTTATGAGTTTACCCTCTATACGCGTTATACAGCGTAAAACTGATGTATTCGGGTTTTAGGCTCCCAGAAAGACTGAATACTGGGTGCTGGGAAGGTCCCTGTTAACTGAGATGCCCCTGGGCTAAGTGAATCTTAGTTTCTATGAACTGCAGGGGGACGTGGCCCAACCTCTTGGTCTCTGTTGGAGACGACTGGTGTGTCTAGCACAGCAAGACGGGAGTGGAGGGAATAATAGTGTTTCTTCCTCCATTCCCCTGTGGTACATAGCAAGCAGGACGCTTGGCCGGACATTGTGCCAGACCCTGCACTGCTTATATCCTCCAGCAAATGCCAGAGCAGCAGAGGTAACTGACAGCGGTTGGTGACCTTCTGAACCAGGCATTCCATCCTTTGGCCACTGAAATAGTTTTTGCCCGTTTTTGTCTGTAAAAAGGAGCCTAGGCAATGGTGTGAGAGCATACGCACCTAGGGTAAAAGTAAGGGCCAGATCCCCCACTTCTGTAAATTGATGTAACGCCACTGAAAGCAATGAACCTATGCCAATTTATGCGGAGCTGGCCAGCTGTGTTTACTTAGGACCAATGTCCAACAACCTGAGCCTTCCTGTTATCCACAGTTGCTTCCAGAGCTCCAAGGATCCCTTTGTGCAAAGTCTGTAGGATCTATTCAGTGGGGATAAAAAGCATCCAGGCTTCTTTGGGGTTGAGATTGGGCCTGAAATATATTCTAGCAGGGGTGATAGCACTACCATTCCCACTCTTTGTCTGTCTCATCCATAGAGATTGTGAGCCCCTTGGGGCAGGAAATGTCTCCTACTATGCGTATGTACAGCACCTAGAGCAACAGGGACCCTCTATCGTGGCTGCGGCCTCTGGCCCTGCTGTAATACAGATCATGAAAAATACATTTCCACACTTCCACTTCCAATAAAAGTGACCCGCCTTCAAACTGAGTTTGTTGAGTTTGGGTCAGAAGTTTGAGGTGGCTTTGGTCAGTCCTTGCTTGTAACCCATGGAGGCTCTTCATGCCACACACCGCCAACTGGAGACGCTTCGGCTAAGGAGAAGAGAACAGTTGAGAGATCACTTCGCTCCTACCCGTGGCTCGTCCATGGATGGGCGATCCCAATGCAGCTGGTTGTGAATGTGCCTCGGAGCTGCAGGGGAGGAGCGGGATGAGCTGGGCTGTTCTGTTTTGAGGCCGTCAGTTGGGAGTGTTTGGTATTCTCCTTTCAAAAGCCCTCCTCACTTCTCAGCAGGCCCCATGGCTTTGTCTGGGCTCACTTAATTGACTTTGTGGCACAGATGGGCTTCAACTGCAGAATTCACAGATTGTGAATTCAGATTCAGATTGTGAAGACCCCCATGTTTGGGGTTGGTCCGGCCTGGGGCTCAGATCTGGTTCCAAATACAGATTTCAACTGCAGAATTCACAGATTGTGAATTCAGATTCAGATTGTGAAGACCCCCATGTTTGGGGTTGGTCCGGCCTGGGGCTCAGATCTGGTTCCAAATACAGATTTCAAACAGGCCCGGAATTAATTGGAGATCTAGGTTTTAGCTCCATCTCTAATGAACACTGTCATGACTGCAGTAACTTCCCCAGGGGAACACCAGAAACTGTGGCAGGGTGGTCCAGCGGCTAGGACCATTGAGACCGTGTCTCAAGAGACCTGGGTACTATTCCTGGCTCTGCCACTGACCTGCTGTATGACCTTGGCGGAGTCACTTCACCTCTCTCTTTGACCTCCTGCCCCTTGCCCATTTAGACTGTAAGCTCCTCAGGGTGGGGACTGTCTCTTCTTATGGGTACGTACAGTGCTTAGGACAAATCTAGAGTACATGGAGACTTCAGATGCCTCCGTAATATTACTAAGAAGTGGCACAATCTGGAGCTGTTGCTGGTGCCCAAAGTGTGAACTGCAGGGATATTTTGCACAGAGATTTCTACCTCTAGAACAAGTGGGCAGTAGAAGCCCGCAGAGGTTCCCGGCCAAAGCATGTGTGTCTGGCTAGCCTGAGCAGGGCCCAAAATGAGAATGTTAAATGACTAAAATTAACCGTTGGCGTCTTTGCCATCAGTTGGATCTAGCGGCCGCATTTCCAAATGGCATCTATTATTATCAATACATTCCTGGCAGCGCAGGGCCCTACTTACTGGAGTGATTGTGTAATAGCTGAGGGGAAAACACAACTGTCAAGACACTTTTCGTGGAAATGGCAGCTTTTCTTCCAAAGACCGGTTCCAATGTAAGCACACAGCGCAGCGTTTTACTTCTTGGGCATTCGACAAACCACACAGAGTTTTTGATTTAAAAAACAAAAGTCAGAAATGTGACTGTCGAGTTTAGCAGCGGCAGCACCTCTGTTGTGGACGCTGATTCCCCACCTGAAACTGTTGTTGCCTTTTGGACCTGATCCTGTTTACTCTGAGCTCAAGACAATTCTGGCAACTGACTCCATTTGAGCAGGCCAGGGACCTCTGTGAGTTTGAGCTTGCAAGGCAGAATGACCCGTGGCCTGAGGCTGCCTCTGTAATTACTGAGTTGGAGCTGCTACAGGGCACGACTGGAGCAGGGGAGGACAGTAAAGGCTCTGAATCAAGCAGCTAGTGTAGGGAAAACTTATGAGGGTCAGTGACCTGAACAACTCTTGCTCTCTCTCTGCTTCAGCTGGGAGGGATCAGCCGACACCCTGGCGAGCAAGCAGCTAGACGATCAGACCCGGTCTGCCCACCTGCCTGAGTGCCACTGCTGAGCCAGCTGTAGTACACATCTGGATACTAAGGATGGGCTGGGGCGAGTGATCCATTACAGCAAGAGTTGATAGGGCAACGAGGAAACGTTCCCCTTTCCTCCCATTGCTTTCGTGTTATCTCCACCCCCTCCCTGGTCTGTATTGCTAGTGCTCTGCACCCAGAGTAGAATGAATTTTATGGCCTTCCCTCAGCAAAGCACTGACGCACATGCTGACTCCCCAGTGGAAGTCCAGGGGACTTGAGCACGGGCGTCAGTGCTCTGCTGAGAGAAGGCAGACAGCTGGAGAGGTGAAGGATTTTTCTCTCCAAGTATATCGTCAGAGACTTTGGGATCTTCTCACCTTCTGCAGGGCTGCTACTCAAGGAGCTTTTGGTGAGGTCAGGTAATCACATTCATCAGTTTCCTGGGATGTCCTGGGATGGGAGAATGGGTGGGGCAGAGCTCAGGCCTGCCTGCCCTCAAATTCCATATTATTGTAGCTACCACTCCAAACTGGAAACCCTGCAAGCCCACATTTTCTCATAAGAATTCCAGTATGTTCTGGTCTGGGCCAGGCTGAAAACTGGATTAGAACAGCCTGTTTGGTTTGTCTTTCTCTACAAGCCAGATTAGAGAGAGCACAGGTTAAAAAATAGTTCCGTGTATTCAAGTTGGCAGGGCCTGTTGAAATTCATCCTAGGGTACTTAAGGAACTAACTGAACTGATCTCAGAACCATTAGCCGTTATCTTCAAGAACCCCCGGAAGATGGGTGAGGTCCCGGAGCGCTGGAGAAAGGCAAACGTTGTTTTAAAGATAGGTACTAACAGGACCCGGGGGATTATAGACCAGTCAGCCGAACTTCAATACCTGGAAAGATACTAGAATAAATGATTAAACAATCAGTTTGTAAGCACCTAGAGGATAACAGGGTGATAAGCAGTGGTGCAAGTAGGGTGGTACGGTACACCATACCAGTAAGATATTTATAGCCGGTACACCGTACCAGTAAGATATTTATAGCCGGTACACCGTACCCGAAAGACACAGGAGGAGAAGAATGTGGGGCAGCTCCTCCCATATGGCTGTATCGCCCCCAGCCCTGCCCCCAGCCCTTCCATGCAGCTGCGTCTCCTGTCTGGGGTCTGTAGAGCAGCCCCACCAGAGGACATGGTTGGGGGCGGGGCTGGGGGCGGTACAGCTGCACCGGAGGAGCTGCTGGCGTGGGACTGCCTGACAGCCCCACATTCTGCTCCTTTTGCCGCTGTGGGTCCCAGGAGAGCCCTGAACTGCAGGGCTCTCCCGGGACCCACAGCAGCGAAAGGAGCAGAATGTGCAGCTCAAACTGGCAGGCTTATCTAGTGGGATCCTGCAAAGGTCAGTCTTGGGTCTGGTACTAGTCAATATTTTCATTAGTGGCTTGGATAATCGGGTGGAGAGAATCTTTATAAAATTTGCGGATGACACCAAGCTGTGAGGGGTTGCAAGCACTTTGGAGGGCAGGATTAGAATTCAAAGTGTCTTTGACAAATTGGACACTTGGTCTGGATTCCACAAGATGAAATTCAATAAAGACAAGTGCAAAATGCTGCATTCAGATGCACGACTACAACACAGGGAATAACTGTCCTGGTGGTAGTACTGCTGAAAAGGATGTGGGGAGTTATAGTGGATCATTGGTTGAAAATAAGTCGATAATGTGACACAGTTGCAAAGAAGGCTAATATCATTCTTGGGTGTATTAACAGGAGTGTTGTATGTAAGACACTGGAGGGAATTGTCCTGCTCTACTCAGCACTGGTGAGGCCTCAGCTGGAGGACTGTGTCCAATTCTGGGCACTACACTTTTGGAGAAATGAGAACAAATTATAGAGAGTCCAGAGGAGAGCAACAAAAATAATAAAGGTTTAGAAAATCTGACCTGTGAAGAAAAGTTAAAACAATCTGGGCATGTTTAGTCTTGAGAAAAGAAGCCTGAGGTGGGATGTGATAACAGTCTTCAAATATGCTAAGGGCTGTGTCATAGCTGTAAAGGGAAGGGTAACAGCCCTCCTGTGTATAATACTATAAAATCCCTCCTGGCCAGAGACACCAAAATCCTTTTACCTGTAAAGGGTTAAGAAGCTCAGGTAACCGGGCTGACACCTGACCCAAAGGACCAATAAGGGGACAAGATACTTTCAAATCTTGGGGTGGGAGGGGGGCTTTTGTTTGTGCTCTTTGTTTTTGGTGGGTGTTTGCTCTTGGGACTAAGAGGGACCGGACATCAATCCAGGCTCTCCAAATCTTTCTGAACAAGTCTCTCATATTTCAAACTTGTAAGTAATAGCCAGGCAAGGCGTGTTAGGTTTATCTTTGTTTTTCTCAACTTGTGAATGTTCCTTTGCTAGAGGGGGGGTTTATCCCTGTTTTGCTGTAATTTTGAAACTAAGGCTAGAGGGGGTTCCTCTGGGCTCTTTGAATCTAATTACCCTTAAAGTTATTTTCCATCCTGATTTTACAGAGATAATTTTTACCTTTTCTTTTTAATAAAATCCTTCTTTTAAGAACCTGACTGATTTTTCCATTGTCCAAAGATCCAGGGGTTTGGGTCTTTGATCACTTTGTAACCAATTGGTTAGGATATTATTCTCAAGCCTCCCCAGGAAAGGGGGTGTAAGGGTTTGGGGGGATGTTTTGGGGGAAGAGGAACTCCAAGTGGTCCTTTCCCTGTTTCTTGTTAAATCACTTGGTGGTGGCAGCGTACCAGGTTTTAACCTAAGTTGGTAGAAATAAGCTTAGGGGGCTTTCATGCAGGTCCCCACATCTTTACCCTAGAGTTCAGAGTGGGGAAGGAACCCTGACATGGTCTGTTATAAAGAGGATGGTGATCAATTGTTCTGTGTATCCACTGAAGGTAGGACAAGTAGTCATGGGCTTAATCTGCAGCAAGGAAGATTTGGGTTAGATATTAGGGAAAAGTTTCTAATTCTAAGGGTAGTTAAACTCTGGAACAGGCTTCCAAGGGACGTTGTGGAGCTCCCATCATTGGAGGTTTTTAAGAACAGGTCGCACAAGCACCTGTCAGGGCTGGTCTCGGTTTACTTGTCCTGCCTCAGTGCAGGGGGCTGGACTAGATGACTTCTTGAGGTCCCTTCCAGCCCTACATTTCTGTCATTCTATGATCATCTTCCATTACCAGCTGCAACTATGGAGCAGAAAGAGACAGACTAACTTGTTAAAAAAACATTAAATTAATTAAACTTTTGTGATGCCTAAAAAGAGTTTATTCTGAGTTCAGCGGGCATTTTGGAACAAAGTGAGGGGCTGTTCTTGGTCTTAACTGGTTCATTGATTCATCCACTTAATGATACCTGGCACCAATTCGGCACACTGCCAACCCTGCCTGGGAGATGACTAGCTGAGTAAAGTTTTAGACTGTTTGATTTTCTCCAGCCTGGGGGAAAAAAAGAAAGCCTTATTGTTCTCTTGGCCAGAGAAGAACAATGTGTAGAAATGGGAGGGGAGGTGGCAGGAAGGCGGCTGACTGCCATTGGTCAGAGGTGGGCAGAGGGGCAATATTTGTGGAACTGCTGTCAGTAAGATTGTTTAATAATAAACAGAAAGGGCACAGTCATTCATTTTTGCAGCACTTTTATACGCATTGATAAACACGTTCCCAAACTTGAAGAGGTTAACGTCCAACTAAGACAAGGCAAATAAATGCAAGACAATGCAAAGGCCCACAGTTGTGGAAAGGAAGAGTTTGGGGATTAGGAATGAGAGCTGGGTGAATAATGGATTTTTTTGGATTCGCTGGAAATGCTGAAAGATTTGAAAAATAGTTTTGGGGCCAAATCAAAATTGATTTTGTGTGTGTGTGGAAATTTTTAGCGAAAGAAGGATTTGAAGGAAGGGTTTGAAGGAGGCACCACCTGGTAGAGGAGGAGAGAAAGGCAGTTGCATGAGAGTTATGTTACAGGCAATGGACTGGAAGCCTTGGAGAGAGCAGGGTATTATGGGTAAAGAACAAAGGAATCTGGAAGCTACTGTATGTGTGAGCGAGGTAACCATGCTGCAGTGGTGAGTAAACAGCATATTGTTAAAGCTCCATGCTTATCTCTAACATCATGTGTCAAACATATCTTATCTCTAATTATTATTCTCTGCCACTAGAGAGGGTGCAGATGGGCCCTGGTTTATACAGGATTTCATACCGTATACTGCATTGTATATCTCGCCTATCCCTGCCTCTACAGACCAGATCCTCAGCTGGTGTGAATCAACATGGCCCCCCTGAAATATGCTTGAACTTCCCAAAATATGTTGCAAAAGCTCAAAACTCATAGCAGTTGGTTCTGTTTGGCACCTAGACAGCTGGCTGGGTGTCCCTCCAGCTTGCTGTGACAAGTGTCTGATAGCAAAAGAGCTGGTTTTATACCAATTAAACATTTAATACATCCAAAAAGCTGTGCTAAAAGAACATTATTAAGGTTGCAAAGTCAAGCACTCAAAAGCTATGAAATGCCAAAATTAAGATTGCCCATTCAACCTGAATTCTGCCCCCTTATGTGTATGCATTATAATACAGTTTTTAATTACATAATCACGCAATTTTTTTCTCTGCAGGAGCCCTCCACACTGCCTGGGTGCCACTGAGAGCACAGGAGAGACAGTCTCCCTGCTCAGTGCTGGTGCCCGGTGCCCTAGAAGCAGAGAGAAGTAATTGCAGGGAAAGTCTGGCTCTGCCCATGCAGCCCTGAACTGGAGCGTGTTCAGTGCAGATGGAATCGTTGGCCATTTTAGCTGTTAAATTCTAACAAGTCTCTACTGAGCATGTGCAAACTGAGATTTTTTTTCAGGGGTTTATAATTTGGACGGATTTTCACAGCGATAGCAAAAGGCATATGCCTGACAACCAGGACAACCTCTCTGCCAAATGTCAAGTCCCTGCTTCAAAGCATGAAGGCACTGAAGTGTGTCAACAAAATAGTAGTAAGAATTTTTTTTAACATGGGGGAAATATGTACCCTGGTTCTGAGAAACGATTGAACTGTTTTAGCTGAAACTTTCCAGAAAAATACATATTAGGCAGAAACCTGGCCTGAAAAATTTCAGCCCAAACTGTTTGGCAAAATTCTAAGCAACTGACGACAGCCTCTTATAATGAAAAGCTTTGGGCAGCTGTAACCTTGGGCTTGCTCAGCTTATAATGGAATCATAGGGCTGTAAGGGACCTCAAGAGGTCAGCTAGTCCAGCCCCCTTCGCTGAGGCAGGGTTAAGCAGGGCCAGTGCAAGGAAGTTTTGCTCCCTAGGCGAAACTTCCACCTTGTGCCCCCACCCCAGCCCTGCGGCAGCTCCCCACCCCCCCTTTGCCTTGAGGCCCCCCCCATGGCAACTCCCCCCCCCTGTGCCCTGAGGCGCCCCCCGCGGCAGCTCCCCCCGCCCCGGGGAGCCATGCGGCAGCTCCCCACCCCAGCTCACCTCTGCTCCGCCTCCTCCCCAAGCACGCCACCCCCGCTCTAATTCTCCTCCCCTCCCAGGCTTGCGGCGCCAAACAGCTGATTGGCGCCGCAAGCCTGGGAGGCGGGAGAAATGGAGCGGAGTCTGAGCCGCACATGTCAGCGTGCCGCCGGCAGCCCAGCCCAGGAACGCTGTAAAAAAAAATTGGGGGCACCGCTTTTTGGCGCCCCCAAATCTTGGATGCCGTACTCCAACTGAGGCCTCACCAGTGCTGAGGAGAGCACAGTAATTATAGACTCATAGACTCATAGACTCATAGACTTTAAGGTCAGAAGGGACCAATATGGTCATCTAGTCTGACCCCCCGCATGATGCAGGCCACAAAAGCTGACCCCCCCACTTTCCCCTAGCTCTGCTGTTGAAGTCTCCAGATCGTGATCTAAAGACTTCAAGTCGCAGAGAATCTTCCAGCTTGCGACCCCTGCCCTATGCTGCGGAGGAAGGCGAAAAACCTCCAGGGCCACTGCCAATCTACCCTGGAGGAAAATTCCTTCCCGACCCCAAATATGGCGATCAGCAGAACCCCGAGCATACAGGCAAGATTCTCTAGCCAGACCCTCATTTGACCAGCGATTACCTTCTGTGTCCTACGTACACGACTACTACAGATGTAGTATATGCATGTTTGTCACTTAGTCCAACAGGCAGCGCGCTGCAAACTGGAATCATAGGAACATAAGAACGGCCATACTGGGTCAGACCAAAGGTCCATCTAGCCCAGTATCCTGTCTGCCGACAGTGGCCAATGCCAGGTGTCCCAGAGGGAGTGAACCTAACAGGTAATGATCAAGTGATCTCTCTCCTGCCATCCATCTCCACCCTCTGACAAACAGAGGCTAGGGACACCATTCCTTACCCATCCTGGCTAATAGCCATTAAATCGTGACTGCGTTCCCTTCCTCCAAGGCTTTCACAGCCTCCCCCGGCCTGGCACCTTCCTCCGGTCTCTCCTCGGGTGCATTCTATTATTTTCCCCATTATGTCCCAGGCCAGAGGAGCCCTCAGAAATTGCAACCACTCACGAGGTGAAGCCTTCAGCCAGCCCCTTGCCCGGGGTCTGTGCTGTAACGGCTAATGCCCGAGCGTGAGCCTGAGGAGGTGGGAGTGGAGCAGCGCTTTCTATTTTCTTGCCCATGGGCCCAATCCAAAGCGCACTGAAGTCACTGGGAGAGTTTCCATGGATTTCACTGGGCTTTGGAGCAGGCCTTACATGAGGAGCATCTGAGACCCCCCCCTCTTGTGCTGCAGACACACGATGAAGAATGAGCTCTCACCGGGGTCACCTACGAGACGCAGGTCCAAAACGCATGGCTGCTCCCTTCCCAGTACATAGCGAGAGGTTCCAGTAGCTCAATGAGTAGAGCAGAGGGAGTTGCTATGCCCCACGGGTCCATGCTCCACTACGTACTCACAAAGCCGGTGTGCAGATGATCTGGGGTTCATCGGCGTTCAGGCAGCAGGCTGTGTGAGCTGGATCAATGCGCATACCCCTAGATGTCACCACAAACGCCCATTCAAACCTGCTGTTCAACCCTGACCCCTCTGCCTTCAAAATGTCGGCAATTAGCCCGGATGCTGGAGACACGTCTATCTTGCGCCACTGGCTAATTTCTAAGGCCGTGTCAGGAAGATCAATAATGCTGGTTTAATCAGGCATCTCTTGGTGTTATGGCGATTGTAGGGGGTTAAGGAAGATTTACTGATGAATACCACAGGTCGGTCTGAAAAATGGTGACCAAATTAGGTCAAAGGAGATAAATAAAAAGTTCTTGGAGGCACTCTCAGTAGCTTTAAAAACGGAGAGGATGGATGGTCCCATGGTTAGGGTGCTAGCTGGAAATCTGTGTTCGGATCCCTGCTCTGCCATAGACTTCACGTGCGACCTTGGACAAGTCACCTCGTCCGTCGGTGCCTCAGTTCCCTGTCCATAAAACAGGGTAAATAGCCCTGCCTACCTCACAGGCGCATATGCGGGGATAACTAACGATTGTGATGCGCCCGGTTACCGTAGCGCTGAGGGGCCATAGAAGTACCATAGGTATGTTCAGAAGCATGCTCAGTACAATGCAGTCACTAGGAAGCCGTGAAATCTGGGCTGTTGTCATCTGCCTCGAAAACAAACCAGGGCTGTTTTCTAGAGCAAAGCAGCAGCTTCAGTAGTAGCAGGCGGACGGGATTCTATCAAGCGGCGTCACCGCCCAGGACACTGGCTTTCAGTTGCCTCCAGTGTCATTTTATGTGCCATCGCCTATCTGTGACATGACAGGTTTCAGAGGAGCAGCCGGGTTAGTCTGTATCCGCAAAAAGAACAGGAGTACTTGTGGCACCTTAGGCCTTGGCTACACTCGGGACTTCCCAGCGCTGCCGCGGCAACGCTGTGACGCTCGAGTGTAGTCGCGCCGCCAGCGCTGCGAGAGCTCTCTCGCAGCGCTGTATGCACTCCACCTCTCTGAGGGGAATAGCTTGCAGCGCTGCGAGTGAGCGTGCAGCGCTGCAGGCTCTGATTACACTGGCGCTTTACAGCGCTGTACTCGCTGCGCTCAGCGGGGGCGTTTTCACACCCCTGAGCGCAGCAAGTTGCAGCGCTGTACAGCGCCAGTGTAGCCAAGGCCTTAGAGACTAACACATTTATTTGAGCATAAGCTTTCGTGGGCTACAGCCCACTTCATCGGATGCATAGACTGGAACATATAGTGAGGAGATATATATACATACAGAGAACATGAAAAGGTGGGAGTTCCCCTACCAACTCTAAGAGGCTAATTAATTAAGATGAGCTATTGTCAGCAGGAGAAAAAAAACTTTTGTAGTGATAATCAAGATGGCCCATTTCAGACAGTTTAACAAGAAGGTGTGAGGATACTTAACATGAGGAAATAGATTCAATGTGTGTAATGGCTCCGCCATTCCCAGTCTTTATTTAAGCCTAGGTTGATAGTATCTAGTTGGCATATTAATTCAAGTTCAGCAGTTTCTCGTTGGAGTCTGTTTTTGAAGCTTTTCTGTTGCAAAATTGCCACCTTTAAATCTGTTACTGAGTGGACAGAGAGGTTGAAGTGTTCTCCTACTGGTTTTTGAATGTTATGATTCCTGATGTCAGATTTGTGTCCATTTATTCTTTTGCGTAGAGACTGTCCGATTTGACCAATGTACATGGCAGAGGGGCATTGCTGGCACATGATGGCATATATCACATTGGTAGATGTGCAGGTGAACGAGCCCCTGATGGCGTGGCTGATGTAATTAGGTCCTATGATGGTGTCACTTGAATAGATATGTGGACAGAGTTGGCATCGGGCTTTGTTGCAAGGATACGTTCCTGGGTTAGTGTTTTTGTTCTGTGGTGTGTGGTTGCTGGTGAGTATTTGCTTCAAGTTAGGGGGCTGTCTGTAAGCGAGGACTGGTCTGTCTCCCAAGATCTGTGAGAGTGAGGGATCATCTTTCAGGATAGGTTGTAGATCTTTGATGATGTGCTGGAGAGGTTTTAGTTGGGGGCTGAAGGTGACAGCTAGTGGCGTTCTGTTATTTTCTTTGTTATTTTATTCCCCCATGTTAAGTATCCTCACACCTTCTTGTCAAACTGTCTGAAATGGGCCATCTTGATTATCACTACAAAAGTTTTTTTTTCTTCTGCTGACAATAGCTCATCTTAATTAATTAGCCTCTTAGAGTTGGTAGAGGAACTCCCACCTTTTCATGTTCTCTGTATACATATATATATATCTCCTCACTATATGTTCCATTCTTTGCATCCGATGAAGTGGGCTGTAGTCCACGAAAGCTTATGCTCAAATAAATGTGTTAGTCTCTAAGGTGCCACAAGTACTCCTGATCTTTTATCTGTGACATGATTGATCATTTGATCAATGGAAGGCATTGGGCTCCTTTGATTGATGGACTTGATTTGAGTTCCAACATTCTTTAAAGATGATTTCTCACCGGCTTGATTTCTGCTCATGTTTAATCAAGCTCTCTCCAGCCTTACAAGCTGTCCCCCCCCCCCCCCCGAGTTCAATTTCCCAAGCTGGCTTCTCTCTCGAAACATCACTTAATCAGGAAGATCTGATAGAAAGTGTATCCGACTTCTGTTAGCAGCAGGGGTTAAATGTAATAGGCTGACACAAAAGAATCATCAAAATATATGAGTAACAGAACAGAAAAAAGCTTCCTTTTTTATCTTGGATGAAAGGAGACTGAATTTCAAAGCTGTCCCAATAGCAAAGTGGGGTCTGAGCTGCGATGATGAATAAGAGATCGCAGACAGTGCAGTGATGGCTGGATGACGGCTATTGTTCTTGCACTGTGAAAACAATCTCCCTCATATATTATTAAAACACAGTACTGCACTTTCCCCCGTCCCTTCTTTGCAAACAAGGGGGACGCTAACTCTGCCTGCATTGAGATTAATAACAGCACAGACAGCCACTGCAGGAATTTGGAATTGTACTCGGAAATGACCAGGGCTTTTTGTTTGCTTTACACTTTTAGGGAGATTAAATAATATGGATGCAGGTGATAGTGTGGTTTAGTGGTTACTGCACAGCCCAGGAGCCAGGACTCCTGTATTCTCTCCTAGCTCTAGCACTGACTGGCATGATTGTGGGCAAGTCCACGCTGTGCACATTGACCCCCCTCTGACCCTGGCCACGGCCTGACTCCACCCCTGCCCTGCCCCCACTCCTACCCCTTCCCCAAAGTCTCCGCCCCCTCCCTGCCCCATTGGACTCCTTCCCCAAATCCCAGCCCCGGCCCCACCTCTTCCCCGCCTCCTCCCCTGAGCACGCCATGTTCCTGCTCCTCCCCCCGCCTCCCGAAGCTTGTTACGCTACAAAACAGCTGTTTCGCGGCGGCAATCGCTGGGAGCTAGGGGGAGAAGCGGGGACACGGCACACTCAGGGGAGGAGGCGGAGGCAGAGGGGAGGTGCGGGGGAGGGGAGCTTGGCTGCCGGTGGGTGCAGAGGACCCACTAATTTTTCCCCATGGGTGCTCCAGCCCGGGAGCACCCACAGAGTCGGCACCTATGACTGTGCAGCTGTGGTAGTGACACCAGGTAAAACCCCTTGTGCAGGTGCAATGTACCAGTATAAACTGGGACTTGTGCTGCTTTCCCCAGTGTGAAGACAGTGCAAGTCCCCGTTTACACTGGCGTAGTTCATCTGCACTAGAGCAGCTGCATCACTGATTAAAAATCCTATTATAGGCACAGCCCAATCTCTCTGTTTCCCAGTGCAGCCATCTGCAAAATGAGAGCAGTGATCCTGAGTCACCGGGGGGTTGAGATTGTGAATTAATGTTTGCCAAGCACTTTCAGATCCTGGGATAGAATATCAGCAGTAGTAGGAAAAGGGGAAAGTATTTATACAAATCTGGAAAAAAACATCCAGAACTTAATAAATCTGCCTCTTTTTCTCTCACTATGAACACGGGTTCTTGTTGATTGAGGTCATTACTCCTGAAAGGGGTAAGCTCAAAGTTTGATCCTCAGCTAACTGGCCAGATCCTCCCTTGGTGCAGTTCTGTTGCAGTTAATGAGCCTGATCCTTGGCTGGTGTGAATTGGATTAGCTCTGTTGTGTCAACGCGCCTGATGTGCTGAGGGATGGCACAATAAGTATTTTTAGCTCATGCAATTGCTCTTCCTGAGGTTCTTGGGAAAGTTTTTTAAGTTCTTGAAAGTAATTTCAGACTAAAAGAGCTTCATACTCACTCAAAACTGGGTGACTGGGCAACAAAATGGCAGATGAAATTCAATGTTGATAAATGCAAAGTAATGCACATTGGAAAACATAATCCTAATTATACATACAAAATGATGGGGTCTAAATTGGCTGTTACCTCTCAAGAAAGAGATCTTGGAGTCATGGTGGATAGTTCTCTGCAAACATCCACTCAATGTGCAGCGGCAGTCAAAAAAGCGAACAGAATGTTGGGAATCATTAAGAAAGGGATAGATAATAAGACAGCAAATATTATATTGCCTCTATATAAATCCATGGTACGCCCACATCTTGAATACTGACTGCAGATGTGGTCGCCCCATCTCAAAGAAGATATATTGGAATTAGAAAAGGTTCAGAACAGGGCAACAAAAATGATTAGGGGTATGGAATGGCTACCATTTGAGGAGAGATTAATAAAACTGGGATTTTTCGTCTTTCAAAAGAGACGATTAAGGGGGGATATGATAGAGGTCTATAAAATCATGACTGGTGAGGAGAAAGTAAATAAGGAAGTGTTATTTACTCCTTCTCATAACACAAGAACTAGGGGTCACCAAATGAAATTAATAGGCAGCAGGTTTAAAATAAACAAAAGGAAGTATTTTTTCACACAATGCACAGTCAACCTGTGGAACTCCTTGCCAGAGGATGTTGTGAAGGCCAAGACTATAACAGGATTCAAAAAAGAACTAGATAAATTCATAGAGGATAGGTCTATCAATGGCTATTAGCCAGGATGGGCAGGAATGGTGTCCCTAGCCTCAGTTTGCCAGAAGCTGAGAATGGACGACAGGGGATGGATCATTTGATGATGACCTGTTCTGTTCATTCCCTCTGAAGCACCTGGCATTGGCCACTGTCGGAAGACAGGATACTGGGCTAGATGGACCTTTGGTCTGACCCAGTATGGCCGTTCTTATGTTCTTATGTGCCAGACTGTAGAACGCAGCAACAAAACACAAAACCTCCCTAAAAGGTTGACTGTGTTGATGTTTTTCAATAGCCATTGATTTGGCTCCCAGATTGTGTCAGCTGAGAGAATTAGGGTAGCAGGTTGTAATGGGAACTGCTGAGTTTGGAAAGTTTCCTTCTGATGTGAATGCTCCGTGTTTGCCCTGGTGTGTTTCCAGGTTTAGGATACCCTCCCAAGGCACTGCAGTGGGGTGGAAGCCCTGGGAACAGCAGAGGATTAATTAGAAACGTGCATGACAATAGCCAATTCAGCACAGAGGGAGCCCATTTCTGAGGTGTTGAAAATGCTGTACTAGAGGGCAGACTGTTCCTAGACAGCTGGAGAGAAGCACTGTTCCTTATTGTAACACTGCGCAAGTGGTTTCTGCATGGATGTGCACTCTGAAAGTGAAGGCTTTTGATGAATGGGCCCAATCTGTTTGAAACCATAAAATACATAGGTGCCCAGATGCTGTGATCTAGTGAGCTGGTTCAACAGAATGCAGTCCAGGTGCTTATATAACTTGGCCATAAAAGTTTTTCTGTAATGAAATTTGGCTCATGAGAACATCCATCCTATGTTGGTCTGAGCAGCAGAGGGGTTTGAAAACCCCCAGCTATTTTTCATGGGAATTTTTAATTTTATGTGTGTTTTTTTTTATTTCTGCAAAAAATATATTTTAAATAAATAATGTCAATTAATAAAAATTCCTGAACCTGCACACTGAAAAAAAGGTCACTTTTCAAAAACCTTTTTCAGTAAAAATATTTGGGTTTTGGTTAAAAAATAAATTAAGGGGAGGCAATGGGTGGGCTTCCTGATACCTAATCTATGGCCCCAGGCTCAGAGGCGCAGCTGCGATTTTGTTAAAAATAGCTACCCCAGCACCAAGGGAGGAGTCGCTATAGATAGGCAGCCGATGGTTTGATTCATAGAGTTATGGATTTTAAAGTCAGAAGAGACCATTAGATCATCTCATTTGACTTCCTGCATGTTACATTTTAGCCGGTTACTCTTCCATTGAGCCCAGTAACTTGTGCTGGATTAAAGCATCTCTTCCAAGAAAGGCCTCCTGTCTTGATTTGAAGACACCAAGGGATGGGGGATACACCCCTTCCCTTGGGAGTCCGTTCCGGTGGTTAATCACCTTCCCTGTTTAAAAAAAACAGTTGTGCCTTATTTTTTAAGGTCAGGTTTTTAAGATCAGGCTTGACAAAGCCCTGGCTGGGATGATTTAGTTGGGGATTGATCCTGCTTTGAGCAGGGGGTTGGACTAGATGACCTCCTGAGGTCCCTTCCAACCCTGATATTCTATGATTCTATGATTTCTAATCTGAATTTGTCTGGCTTTAACTTCTAGCCATTAGTTCCTGTTCTGCCTTTTTCTGCTAGATTGAAGAGGCCTTCGGTGCCAGATCTTTTCTCAAGGTGATGGTATTAATACACTGTAATCAAGCCATCACTAAATCTTCCTTTTGATAAATTTACCAGATTGGGCTCTTTCAGTTTCTCTGGCATTTTCTCTAGCCCTCAAATCATTTTGGTGGCTTTTTTTCTGCACTCTCTCCAATTTTCCAACATCCTATGAAAATGCGGACACCAGAACTGGACACAGTATTCCAGTATTGGTCACATCCATGCCCGTTACAGAAGTCAAATCACTTCTCCTGGCTGTCCCCCTGTTTATACATCCAAGGATCACATTTGCCCTTTTTGCCACAGCGTCGAACTGGAAGCTTATGTTGAGTGGTTTGTGCTCTGTGACCCTTAACTCCATTTCAGAGTCACTGCTCGCCAGGACACAGTCCTCTCTTGGGAAGGTGCGACCGCGGCTCTTTGTCCCACTAGGCATCCGAAGAAGTGAGGTTTTTACTCACGAAAGCTTATGCCCAAATAAATCTGTTAGTCTTTAAGGTGCCACCAGACTCCTTGTTGTTTTTGTAGATACAGACCAACACGGCTACCCCCTGATTCTAGGTATAATGTTGTATAATGTCGTTTGAATGGGCCCAGCTTACCAAGCCACCCAGATTTCTCTGCATGACTCCGCTGTCGTCGTCACTATTTACCATACCACCCATCTTTGTGTCATCCACGGATTTTGTCAACAGTGATTTTATATTTTCTTCCACATCATGGATAAAAATATTCACTAGCACCGGGCCCAGTACTGATCCCGGTGGAACCCCCTAGAAACACCCCCATTTGATGACGATTCCTGGCTGACAACTGCTTTTTGAGATCATTCAATAAGCCAATTCTTCATCCATTGAACGTGGGTTTCATTCATGTTTGTTAGCGGTGGGATTGGACAGATGCTTCCCTCACTCAGGTGCATACTTATGTTCTGAAAATGTGAGGCCAGATCCTCAGCTCTGCGTAAGTCCCATTGCACGGGCTCCAGTGGTGCAGAGAAGACCATGACACCTAAGCAGGCAGTTGTGGAGTCCCCTAGCCCAGCAGGGGAAAGGGATCATGCATAAAATCTTTCTAAGTGTCCAAGTGACTAAGAGAGAGGACTGGTTGAACTATAAAGGTGAGTGGAATTTAGCAAGAACTTACTGAGATGCAAAAAGTGGTTGGCTGTTCACATGGATAAGAATATCCAGAGTTGTCACAATTAATTATATGAATTTTGGAAGGGCTATTAAACCTTGGGTGTCAGGGCTTAAGTGAATCTCCATTAGAGAACAAGATGAGGTCTAACCAAAGGGGTAGATTACCCCATTTCTGCTACTGTGGGGTTCTTACATCTTCCTCTGCTAGCCAGGATACTAGACAAGATGGACCTTGGGTCTGATCCAGTCTGTAAATTCCGCTGTTTCACCCACGGCGAAAAAAACATTGGGTGCTCAACACCCACCAGCCACCCGCCAATCAACTGTTCAGCGGCAGGCGAGAGGTGCTAGGAGGGAGAGGTGGAAAGAGGCGGAGTGAGGGCAGAGCACTGCGGGAGGGGGCGGAGCAGGGCCGGGAAAAGGCAGAACGAGGGCGGGGCACGCTCGGGGAGGGGACAGAGCGAGGGTGGGGCATTGGGGGAAGAGGTGGAGCAGGCAGAAGGGTGGTGGAGCACCCACCCAGAAAAATGAAAGTCGGCACCTGTGGTGGGGAGGAATGGTGGTTGGCTGCAAATTGAGTTAAAAGCCTTCAGATCTGCTGTGTGTGTTTCCAAACAAATTGGAATTATCCAGTAGCAAATAGCGAAGGTCTCGTGCATTGACATGTGTGCCCCACTCATCCCAAAGCGGTGCCTTGTTGCAGTGTACAACGGGCGGCGAATACAGAGTGATGCCGATGTGGTGGAGCAGTGGGATTGGAGAATCCACTCCAGTTAGCCAGGCTGCATTGACCTTTGAGCCGTATAAGAGCTGTGGTCAGTGACCGCGGTGACGTAACTCCGGGCTATATGGGAGAGGGACAAGAATGAATTTAGCCAATGTTCTTGCACAGCTGGAGAGAAGCAATGGTTTAATTGGAGTCGCTGCCAGATGCTCAGACTAATGAAAGCCCCTTTGGGGACTGAGCCAGCGATTGTAGTGGCGGAGACAGTAGTAAGGCACAGTTGTGAAAGCAGTGAGCAGCACAGCCGTGTGTGTTTAACATGCTCACAACTGCCAAAATGCACATACGCCGCCATTTCTTAGGCTCACTTCAGTGAAGAATAATGGTTTGCTCAGCTGGCTAGAACCAAATGGGCTCTTCCCTGTTTGCAATCGGGAATTCGTGTTAGCAGGTGAAATCTTGACTCCACATCTAGTCCTCAGTGAATCTTGCTGTATTGGTAAAACTGGTTCCTTTGCAGTCAGAGAGGATCCTATCGCTACGGTAATGATAGACAGCATGGCCTACTACAGCCGCTATTTCACTCTGCTCCCAAGCATGCTAGAACTGCACTTCCATCACCGACCCCAAAACTGCAGTAACACCCATACTGAGATCCTCCTGACGACTCTGAGACCCATGCTAACAATACTAGCTCTTGTATAGCAGCCATAGAGCTCAACGCACTTTACAAGGGAGGTCAATAGCATTATCCCCATTTTACAGAGTGGGGAAACTGAGGCACAGGGAGGCGCAGCAACTTGCTCAAGGTCACCCAGTGGGGCCATGACAGCACCGGGAATAGAACCTTGGTCTTCAGAGTCCCGTGCTCTATCCACTCTCTTTGTCCCCCTCTAATGGCTGGTCCACAAAAAGGTTTGAATGTCACACTGTTCATACTAATGTACTTAGTCCTTTGGCGCAGGTGGTACAGCCTCATGTTTTTGGTGCTGAAGGTCCTGTGATCAAGCCCTGCTGTCAGCCATGACAGGGTTGGTTACATCTGTACCACAGCATCATCCTTGCCTCTAGTCCCTGCTCAGTGGAACCACTGAAGACCCTGGATAATAGACTGTAGACCAATAACGATGGAATGGATAAATATCCACCCCATCAGCTCCTTTCAAACCCCCATCCATTGTAAGCAGGATCCTCCCCAACCCACCAGCACCCTGATCAACCCACTAACTCAAGGAAAGCCTGGGAGAATAGAGGGCCCTTGTAATGTAGAGAAACTGGCAAGGATCCAGAGGCGAGCAATGGAATGCAAGCCCTGTGAGCAAAGGCTGAAGGAACTGGGTCTGTTTAGTTTGGAAATGAGGAGATTAAGGGGGGACGTGACAGGGGCCTTCAGATACTTGAAAGGCTGCCATAAAGATGGAGAAAAGTTGTTCTCTCTTGCCATAGAGGGCAGGACAAGAGGCGATGGGTTTAAACTACAGCAGAGCAGATTTAGATTACATCTCAGGAAAAACTTCCTAACTGTAAGAACAGTAGGACAATGGAACAGACTCCTCGGGAAATCCTGGAAGCTCCTTCACTTGGTCTGCTGAGTTTGTGAAACACGCCTGAGTAATGCAGTTGGCAGCTATCGTAAGCACTCCTGAGAGTCTATGGCAAGGGACAGTAGCCATCCTGCAGCAGGGTTCTTTAACCAGGGCACTGATCCTACAACTACGCCAGCAAGGGAGTAAATTTAGTCACATGAGCAATCCCGTTGACTCAGATGAGTAAAGTTATGTGTGGGTGTCATGTTTTGCAGGATCAGAAGCCCTAGGGTTTAATTTGACCTCAAAACTGGATCCCCTGAGCAGCAGGGGCAGTGGAGAGCAATAATGTGTTTCCTGAATTTGCAAAAGGCAAAATATTTGGCAGTTTTGTCTCTGAATTTTCCACTTCTCCCGGGAATGAGAAAGTCTTTGGTCTTTTAAAGTAAAAATTGCCTGTCTTATTTCTGCCAGAAGAAAAAGGCAATTCCACTGGCAAAACGGACTTGGGCCTCTGGGGCAAGGAGTGATTAGCCAGAATCGCCTGTAGAAATGGCTGGGGCCCTGGTCTTGCAGGGAGCTCCATGCAGGCAGCCCTGTGAGGCCCAGATGGAGGCCTGTTTAAGTTAACAGAGCGCTGTGTGGGCGCTGTAGTGTATAGGACACGGGGAGTATCCCTTTAAATACTTTGTGAGCCCTCTAGTGGCGCTCACCGTGTTCTCTGTGTTAGAAGCAGTCCACAGCACCCAGCCAGAGCAGCAGTGTATACGTGTGGAGCTATCCCTTGCATGTTGTGTACGTTCAGTCAATACAGTTTTGTGCCCCCCCTCCCCCCCCCCACACACACACTGCCCCTGTTGCATCTTCATGTTATGTTTGTTGAGTAAGGCGCAAAAGACACAAGGTGTGCAGGGGTCCTCATGCATGGAACTCACTGCAGGATCAGACCCTAACTTTGAAAAATCACCCTTTGGTGAGTGTTACCAGGGGTTTTTGGAGAGGGGAATGAATGCAAATCGAATAACTCTCTCCCCCAGGATGGGACGATTTGCCAATGACTCCAGTTTTTACGGGTAAATGGGGCTGTCTCGCGGAGCACTGGCTCACTCAGGGTCTGATGAAATGCAGCCCAAGCCTACAAGCAATGCAGGACGTTTTTTGTGGGGTTTGTACAACCTGCAGGAATGAAGTACCTCAAGCCCCAGCCCTGCTCTCGCTAATTCCCAGCCCCTCCCTCTGATGGCTATCTCACATGCCAGTAAGTCATGCTCAGCCGGAGCTGGGGATGTACTAACCTCATTATAAATGGCAAGAATAACCCTGTGAACGTAGGGTGCTCTGCTTTCTGATGACCCCTCAAGTGCTTCCCAGACCGTAGGGATAAGGAGCAGGAAGGCAGCAGCTATTCTGTTCCAGCAGCACAACGCGGGAGGAGGTTCGGAAGTGAAGGTTTAAAACCAACAAAAGGAAGTATTTTTTCACACAATGCACAGTCAACCTGTGGAACTCTTTGCCAGAGGATGTTGTGAAGGGCAAGACTATAACAGGGTTCAACAAAGAACTAGATAAGTTCATGGAGGATAGGTCCATCAATGGCTATTAGCCAGGATGGGCAGGGATGGTGTCTCTAGCCTCTGTTTGCCAGACACTGGGAATGGGCGACAGGGGATGGATCACTTGATGATTCCCTGTTCCGTTCATTCCCTCTGGGGCACCTGGCATTTGTCACTGTTGGAAGACAGGATACTGGGCTAGATGGACCTTTGGTCTGACCCAGTATGGCCGTTCTTATGTTCTTATGAGTGAATAAGAACTCCTGTAGCTGGAGCTCCAGGGGGGGCTAGGCAAGCAGAACACAATTACCCCCTTTGGAATATGTCCAGCGCTGACTGGCAAAGACTTGTTTCAAAACCAAAACAGTTTGACCACCAAGAACAACGACCTGCCGTAGGTAGCGCAGTTATGTAGAGGGCTCCCAAACCTTCTCCTATCATTGCTCTACCACCACCCATTTGTGTGGCTGTAGAAGCTCTGACTTGACGGAGCAGGTGACCGCCTGAAAGGGAGTTTGGGGCAGGGCCAGTCGTCTTGTTCTGTATTTGTACAGCACCGAGCATAGCAGGGTTCCGGGCTGGGACACCTAGGTACTACAGGAATAGTAATTCTCATTTTAGTCATGGCTGGGCATTGAACCCAGAACTCTTGGTGCAAACACAAGCTGGAGCGAAAGGAACAGCCTTCCGAGCTGCCCACCCATTGCAATCAATGGGACCCCTTGCATTTATTTCAACAGGCCTTCTGCTGGGTGGTGTAGCAGAATCAGACACTCTGTGGATATATCACACACACTGACAGCTGGGTTTTCTTTGCTTTTCTTCCATACTCACTCTGTTGTGGTGGATGGTGTGAAATTGTTCTACCTTTGCCTAGCCAGCCCTGGAAAAGGTGGCTTTAACCAAGATCTTAACTTCTGGCACCACTGCTCCCTTGATTAAAAAATTTAAAAAACCCATCTGAGCCTGACCTTAATTGTTATCTTTAAATAAAATGAATTAACCTGAAATCCCCGATCCTGCTTAGCTGGGCCAGTTAGCTTAGTATGCAGTTGTTTTTCAAAACCACCTTCCTCCTACACTTTAAAGCACCAGGAGAAAGCCACTCTTCAGAACATGTCAGCAACTTACATGAAGAGACTCTGAATTTTGAGTGTTTCATGCGGCAGAAATTAGTTGCCAAATGAGTTCTTCGCAGGCCTGCTCTGCTGCGTGTTCTTGGAAAAAGTTATGTTAAAGACTCTATCTCCTGGTATTAGACTTAAAGGAAATGTGATTACACATCTGTCATCATTTTACTCTGCTGCGTTGACTGCTCATATTAAGCAAACCACATTCCTTCTCTGCTTAATAAGCGCTGCTGTTCCTTTCCTCTTCGGGGAAGCGAGTTCCAGCTTGCTACAGATGTATCTTCTGATCTGCTTGGAAGAAGCTAAGCTATTAACCAACGGACAGCCCCGGTGGGAGAGTTCACACCATGTTGCTCCTTCCTAAATTGGTTTTACTTTTTGTTTCCTTTCCATACATATCATTTGGCTAAACAGCAAAATAAGCCCGACAAGGTTGTCCCTTGGTTAGCTTGGTTCTCTAAAAGGTTTTCGTGGCAGGACTCTCTTCTTGTGAGCAGGTAAGAACATGCCGTGAGAAGTTGGAAGCTAGTCAAAAAAGAAGGGGGCAGGTCTGGTTCTAGTAGAGCAATAATTCCCAGTGACTAATACAGTAGCTGAGGCTTCACCAGAAGCAGAGATGGAAATGAATGTTTTACTCGGCTCCGAGAGAAAGGCACTTTGAGGACTATTTGTCCCTGCCCCAGTGCTGGCCTGAACTTCCTGAAGGATGAGGTTCCAGACTCAGCCCAAGAGGAATCTGTCCTGAGTTATTTAGCCCTTTCAAAGACACTTAGGTTTTTCTCTTGACGGTTTTATCTTCCAGCTCAATTAAGTTACCCTGGAGTTTCCCATGGACCAGACGCAAGAACCCAGCTCATAAATGTCTCCAGCAGCAGGTAGGAAAATGATCGTAAACCTTTAGAAGAATGTCTTTGGAAGGGAAATAAAAACCAGCAGACAAACCTTTAGGTTCTCAATGGCACCGGTGATGCTAACCTGTTTAAACATGTTATTTTATATCGTTCCATAAGTCTTCCAAGAGGGCTCAGCAGGCAGTGGGAGAATGGCTTTAACATATAAGGAGACACTGTACTCTTCTAGTTTGTTGTTAGCAGATAGTGTTAAAGGGTTTAAATGCCCGTCCGGGCGGGGGCCTACTCCGGCAATGCAGCTGAGGATTTTAATGGGGAGCAACTGCAGACTCATTGGTCTTTTTCTGCATTTCGGCTGAATGAGGCTTTGGGCCTTTGCACCGCAGCTGGGTCGTATGAGGCCCAGCCCCGGTAGACAGACTTGTGCTAGCATGCTAAGAAAAGCAGTGTGGATGTTGCAGTTCGGGCGGTGGCTTGGGCTAGCCAGCTGAGCTCGGACCCAGGGCGTGGGGTGGGTTTGGAAGTGGCTAGTGCCAGCGCCGCAGTGTCCATGCTGTGGGGGAGGGATAGCTCAGTGGTTTTAGCATTGGCCTGCTAAACCCAGGGTTGTGAGCTCAATCTTTGAGGGGGCCATTTAGGGAACTGGGGTAAAAATGTGTCTGGGGATTGGTCCTGCTTTGAGCAGGGGGTTGGACTAGATGACCTCCTGAGGTCCCTTCCAACCCTAATATTCTATGATTCTGTTTTTAGCTGAGCTAGTGTGAGTGTGTCTATTCATGCTGCCTTATGGGCGTGACAAACCGTGCAAGCGTAGCCGAAGTCTGCAAGAGACAGATCGCTGGGGTATCTGTCACAAGTAGTGATTTGGACCCGGACGGGGCTTTGTGCTGTGTTTGGGTTTTGATCGCCAGTGTCCAATCACTGGGATATTTTAGCTCAAGACGTGTGATCCGTGTATTGCATCATGGGTTGGCCTTAAGAGCAGTCACTTAAACTCATGACTTGCACTCCCTCAGCAACACCTTGCGCAACATTGTTTGGCTAAAAGCTTTTTTTTTAAAAGTCTGACCGCTTGTGAGAGGCAGCTGTAAACCTTTCCAGCCTGAAGTTACCGGAGATCTCGGAAACACAATGGAGGCACTGAAGGGCTATCAGTTATGCTGCTGTGAAGTGCTGTTCTGCTGGCTTATCGACAGCGATGGGTGCATATATTGCATGTCAAATAACGCTTTCCTAGGACAATACTGTATGGGAAGAGGAGACAAAATAACATGAAAACAAATGCTATGAACTGCCCCCCAAAATTACCAGGGTGCCTGAGAATTACAGAACCAAAAAGAAAATTAAGTGCATGTAGGAAGGTAAAATCACATGGAAAATGAGAAGGGTTTTGTGTAAGTTGGACTTGTACCGCTTGCCTCAGCTCCGTGGCTGCTCTGTTTATGTAGAATAAAGGGCAGATGCTGTGGATCACCAGCTTTGGGAGGCTTTTAAAAGCAAACCTGGCTCGATAAAGTAGGGTCAGAGCTCAGGGGGAATGTAAATTGATCGAGCATTAGCAAACGAGGGCAGTACTTCCTGCAATTTGAAATGTATGTGTGAAAAGGACCCAGTGCTGAATGCATTGAGGCTGATCCCCTTCTCAGTTAATTGGGAGCCGCTGAAGTTGACGGAGTCGCATTCAGATCAAACTAGCCTGAGATGAGAATGAAGCACATTGAATTGTTTTCCAGCCCCCCCCCCCCCCCCGTATCAGATCCTGATACCCTCCTCAGGCTGAGTAGTACCTTACTCCAGGAGTAGTTTAACTGAAGCGAATGGGTCTGCTCCCAAAGTAGGGCTCTGGTCAGTGTGAGTACGGAGATCAGAATTTGTCCCGGAGTGAGGGCTCCGGTTATTCCTGGAAACACTGCGTTTCCCTTTGAATTTCTCTGGGGACGGCTCACACTGTTGTGATTCTCAGGGAAGCAGCTGGAAAGGTGGCCTTGGACACATTGTGGTGCTGGGGAACGTGACACATTCAGTGATATCAGGTCCCAGGGCCAGACTGCCCTGCCACACCACTGCTGCTCCACCCCAGGGCCTCCCGGGGTACACCTGCCACATTCTGGGATGGGCCCAAATCTCCACTAGGAACCCGGCCAGGAGCTCATGCTTTGCCTGAGCCAGATATAAGCCGCAGAGCCAAATTCAGCCCTGGTGCGAATGGGCACTGCTCCACTGACGCTAAACATAGCCCACGATCTATTGTGAAGCCATCTGTGCTTTCCTTAGCATTCACCCCCATGCTTCACCTTGTTCTCTGTGATCTGCACCACTTGTCTCACTGCCACAGCCTCTCTCTCTGGGTGTGTCTACACTGCGATTGGACACCCGTGGCTGGCCCGGGCCAGCTAGCTCAGGCTCGCAGGGCTTAGGAGGCTAAGGCGCTGTTTAATTGAGGTGTAGACATTTTGGCCCGATCCCTGGGACCCTCCCACCTCGCAGGGTCCTAGAGCCCGGGTTCCAGCTTGAGGCTGAATGTTTACATTGCAATTAAACAGCCCCTTAGCCCAAGCCCGAGTCAGCCGGCCCTGTTAATTCCAGTGTAGACACACCCTCTCTGCAGGCTGGACTGCTCCCTGCTGTATGCACTGCTGCTCTCTGCAGAGCTGACTGGGCGATGTAGCTACACAACCTCCATTCGTTCCATTGAGTCGCAGAGGAGTTTTGCAAATCTTTGCCTTTACTTGTCTAAAGCAGGCCTTGTAACTCCTCCTTAGTGCTGGTGGCATCTATGCATCCATTGCTGACAATGAACGCCAGCAAAAGCCCGCTCTGAGGACAAAAGGCCGAATGAAACGCACATTCGCTTCTCTTCTCTTGCTGTCTGGACTTGCTGTGAATGGAAAGTTAGAGAACTGGTATTCCCGGACCTGCCCCGGAAATAAGGGAGTTGTGGTGTATTGAAAACTCAGTTTAAATTGTAGACTGTTGCTTTAAATTTCCGGTCCTGCTTGCCAGCTAGTGGGATCTACATGGTAGTGTGCCAACTGGGCCTAGCAGTAGTCAATCTGCAGCCAGCCAGCCTATGGTAACATGGAGGAGCTATGCCTCTGTTGTAGGAAGCAGCCTGCTTTGTCTCTCTCTGATTTGGGGTTCTTGTGTGTTCTGAGTTCTGAAATGAAGTAGGGTTATGCTGCAATCTTCCAGCAAGAGTTTCTTATGGTTTTTATCTAATTTCTCTGTTTGTAAGCCGTGAAACATAACAAGAGTCGCATCTCAAGGGAGCAACCTCTGTTTCACCCAATCTCACGCATTCTGTATTAACGTCTTGTTGGAAAGGAGCTGACATCTCAGGTCAGGGTGAATTGAAATGAACACGGGCTGAGCCTGACAGCACAGGATGCTGGTCTTTGGTCCTTTCCACCTTCTCGCTCAATCTGCTGGAGCACGTCAATTTTTTTTTTTTAAGCTGTAGAATAATTTGAAGGAAGACCACAAAGGTGCATGCTTAATGCTATGGCCTTTGCGGGACATGAAAAATAGGCATTGCTCAGGGCATGCTGTCAACCTCTCTTCACGCAGCTTCAGAATGCCTGCTGCACGCGCAGCCTGCTCTTTAGAACGACAGAGTCCGCCCGGACAAGCACTCTCCAGCGATATGTCTGTGTGTAAATGTTAGCATTGCCGCTCCTTTCCTGTGGGCCTTTTAAATGGTCTTCAAGCAACCCACAGCAAGTGCAACCAAACCTAGAAACCAAGGCTGTGACATTTGCAAAACCATCTCCTGAAACCCAAACCTTTTGTGCTGACATCTCACGTTTGTTTTACCTTTTGAGGAAGAATTTTCCAGGCACATCATTTAAAGAGAGATTTGTCATATTCTGGGGTGACTGACAGTTTGGCTGAGGTACATTTTATTCATGTGAATCAGGCCGAAGTGGTATGAGCCATGAAAGGGGATACAGATACAGAGTCCACGCACCCTACGCTAGCATAAAAGCCACCATGTTGGAAAAACTGATCTAGGGACAACTTGTGTCAGGCTATATGGTCTGTGTTCTTTTAAACAAAAAAATGCACCGTCTGGTCCGATCCAATAGCAAAATAGCAAAAATGTCTCCATTTCAAGGAGCCACGCTTGATAAACAGGAAGTTGAGTCTAGCTGACAAATCCAATTAATCTTTTGATTCTGCGACTGCTTGTGGCACTGCAGTGACAATTCGGTGTTGCTGGGAGCAAAAGCCCTAATAGATGAGCCAAGCTGGAGTGGTACAAAGGATGTTTAGGCCTGATTAGGCCTCAACTGGAGTCCATTTCTGGGCGCCACATTTCAGGAAAGAGGTGGACAAATCGGAGAAAGTCCAGAGAAGAGCAACAAAAATGATGAAAGGTCTAGAAAACGTGACCTCTGAGGGAAGATTGAAAAAATTGGGTTTGTTTAGTCTGGAAAAGAGAAGACTGAGAGGGGACATGTAAAAGGTTGTTACAAGGAGGAGGGAGAATAACTGTTCTTCTTAAGCTCTGAGGATAGGACAAGCAGCAATGGGCTTAAATTGCAGCAAGGGTGGTTTAGGTTGGACATTAGGAAAAATTTCCTGTCAGGGTGGTTAAGCACTGGAATAAATTGCCCAGAGAGGTTGTGGAATCTCCATCATTGGAGATTTTTAAGAGCAGGTTGGACAAACACCTGTCAGGGATGGTCTAGATAATACTTAGTCCTGCTGTGAATGCAGGGGACTGGACTAGATGACCTCTTGAGGTCCCTTCCAGTCCTATGAGTCTGTGATTCTATGTTAATGTGTATAATGCCACTGAACTGCCTAAGACACCTGCATGGTGACATGTGAGCATTGCATGGGACCCGATGTGAGCTTTCACCGAAGTAAGTGGGAGTTGTGCCAGTGACTTCAAGGGAAGGGCCTGTCCAGTGTGAGATGTGGGTCTAAGCAGCAGTCTTCCTGCAAAACCTCTGTAAATACAGCAGAGGGATGAACCCCAGGGAGGGAGAAGAGCTATTTGAGCTAAAGGACAATGTTGGCACAGGAACAAATTGGGATAAACTGGCCATGAACAAATTCAGTCTAGACATTAAAGAAGGTTTCTAACCGGCCGAGGAGTGAGGTTCTGGAACGGCCTCCCAATAGGAGGAGCAGGAGCAAGAAATCCTAACTGGTTTTAAGATGGAGCTTCAGAAATTTATGAACGGGGTGATCTGCCAGGGTCACCGGGAGCAGCTGGGACTGGACTCAATAGCCCAGGAGGTCCCTTCCAGTCCTATATTTGGAAAATTGTTCTGGGGTTCTGGAACCGACCCGTATGTGTCCCGTCTTCCATGTTGCAGGCATTTCTATTACATCCAGCTGTGTGTGGGAGATTTGGGTTGGATCAGGGTGCTCTGTACTAGAAACGTGTTTGTGTACTCCTCTTTTCTGCCTACTGTGACACTTAATTTTGTTTACATGGTGAAGGATCTGAGTTACCCCCAGGAACGTGGTGTGTGAATGTGCACTTCTTGGAGTCTGCATCTTTACCGAGCCCTTCCACTCTGTATTTTACTTCCCAGCCTTCTCATTTCATTACATTTCTATCATGGTCTGGAGCAGAGTCGGGTGAAATTTTTTCGACAAAACGTTTTTTCCCTGAAAAAATGCAGATTTGGGTCAACTGAAATATTTCCCCCCAAAATTGAAATGTTTTGTTTTGACCTTTTCTAAACAAAATGTCTTGGTTTTTATATTTGAAATGACTTTTTGTTTCATATTATACTTCAATTTTATTGAAAAATGTTTTAAAATGTAAACAAAATAAAGTGTTTCATTTTGGGTTGAACTACGTGTTTCATTTGACCCAAAACAATTTTTTTTAACTTTCTTGGGTTGCCAAAAAAAAATTTTAAATAATTGTTTCGGGTCGACCCCAAACAAACTTTTTTTTTCAGTGGTTCGGTTTGGCCAGCAAACGGAAAAATCAGATACTTGCACAGCTCTAGTCTAGAGCTAGGTTGCAGGACAGAGCCTCAGATGGCGTAGCTCAGCGCAGCTTCCTCAGTGTTCAGGTGCTACCTCAATTGAGGATCTGGCCCATGTATACTGCGTTGTAAGCGTTGCCTACAGAAAATTGCCATTATAGTTCTAAATAGTTTATTCCACCGTTAGCTACAGAGAAAAAAACATTTTCAATTTTTCATAAGAACGGCCATATTGGGTCAGACCAAAGGTCCATCTGGCCCAGTATCCTGTCTTCCGACAGTGGCCAGTGCCAAGTGCCCCAGAGGGAATGAACAGAACAGGGAATCATCAAGTGATCCATCCCTTGTCGCTCATTCCCAGCTTCTGGCAAACCGAGGCTAGGGACACCATCCCTGTCCATCCTGGCTAATAGCCATTGATGGACCTATCCTCCATGAATTTATCTAATTCCTTTTTGAACCCTGTTATAATCTTGGCCTTCACAACATCCTCTGGTAAAGAGTTCCACAGGTTGACTGTACGTTGTGTGTATCTATGCATGTTGTATCTGTTTTTGAATAAAAGCTTGGCCTAGAGGAATTGTATCTGGCAGAGGTCAAATTATACTTAAGTTAAGAGAAGCTTTCTAGATATTGATGTATTCACAATGGCATGGTTTCTCATTGCTTCAAGTTAATTTGTGAGGCTGTCTGTGGTGCCATCTTAAATATTTATCACAGAGGAGGCTGGAAGTTACTAAATGTTTCCAGCCAATTTGTGGCCCAGATAAGAACAGAAGAATGGCCCTACTGGGTCAGACCAAAGATCCATCTCCTAGCCCAGTATCCTGTCTTCTGACAGTGGCCAGTGCCAGGTGCCCCAAAGGGAATGAACAGAACAGGTAATCATCAAGTGATCCATACCCCGTTGCTCATTCCCACCTTCTGGCAAACAGAGGCTAGGGACACCATTCTTGCCCATCCTGGCTAATAGCCATTGATGGATCTATCCTCCATGAATTTATCTAGTTCTTTTTTGAACCCTGTTATGGTCTTGGCCTTCACAACATCCTCTGGCAAGGAGTTCCACAGGTTGACTGTGCATTGTATGAAGAAATATTTCCTTTTATTTGTTTTAAATCTGCTGCCTATTAATTTCATTTGGTGACCCCTAGTTCTTGTGTTATGAGAAGGAGTATTCTCCCTTCAGTTACATTGCTGCAACTGCTTTGAAGCCAGTGGGATTGCACTGGTGTAAATGAAGGCAGGATTTGTCCCACAGACTGTATGAATGAGAGTTTTCTGGCCAGAGTCCATTGAGAGTTTTGCTGTCAGATTGGGAAGAGCTTTCTGCCGGTGTCAGGAGGAATAATACAGAAACGCAGGAAGATTAAAGAAGACTACAAAGCTGAAAATGGAAACTGCTGCCTGTTGATCATATCCAGGATAAATTATCCAGGGCTGAATGGGTCTGGACGCTGCTTGCCCTGTTAGCTTCTTTTCGTGCTATTGCATTGACATGTACTGGCTCTGTAGGCACCAACTCAGAATGACTCTGAGTGCCCCGCATACAATGATCCTGCAGTCCTTGTACAAGTGTAACTCCCACAGGCGTTAATGGGAGTATTGTCTGCGTGAGGACTGGGCCCCAGGTTGTTTTAAAGACATTTTCAACATGACCGAGTGATGAAAAAATATGTATTTATATTATGGTACGAGCGGAGAATGAATCTGCAGTGATGAGCTTAGCAGAGAAGTCACCTGAGAAATAAATCTGGCAGCCACACCTATTTTCTCTGCTCCCAGAGTTAAGTGGTTTAAAACTCATCTCTGGTGAGAGAACAGCTCCCTTTAATTCAAATTCCTTGGCTCTGCCTGAAGGCAGCTAAGAAGCATGAGACCCCGATTCTCCTCCTGCTTACACCAGTTCAGGCTGGTGTAAAGCTCCATTGACTCCCATAGTCAGTTACTCCTGATTTAAACCTCTGTGAGTGCAAATCAGGCCCCGGGGCTCTTTTGGAAGATGGCAGGAATGGGTCATGGATTTCTGGGTAGCTGTTCTGGGAAAACAAGACAACTAATTGCCTGGGTGGACTGCCGGCCTCGGAGGAAAAGCCTGCTTTGTGGAACAGAGGAAAGAGCTGCTTCCACCCACAACTCTTGCTCTTCCCTCCCTCGTGTTATGAAGACAAACGGGTTTCTTGGCTGTTCCTTTTCAAGTTCCTGCATGTCTCTGAACAGCAGGGAAGAGGGCACAGGTGGGAACAGGCGGTGAAGCGGATCTGTAAACAGAAGGCAGAGGGACTCTGCCCGGCGTTCTAGGCTGTGAGATGCTCTAGAACCTTAGAAAAGGCCCATGTGCTGACGAAACAAGTTCCCACGTTGCGAAACGACCCACCTGCTTCACTGGGAGCAAGGAAGGGTGAGATCCTGGCCTGACTGATGTCGACAGCGAAGCTTCCATGGGCTTCAGTGGGGCCAAGATTTCAGCCACGGTTCACAAAAAAGTGTTTTCCTAATTCAGCCAGATCCTGTTCTTTCCACCCTTACTCACGTGAGTAGGTTTTCGTCACAGGAGTTCTCCACTGAAGTCAATGGGGCAACTCACTGGTATAAGGGTCACTCAGTCACATAAGGCGTGGCAGGTTAAGCCCTAAGTGACATCTTGTGGCACTTGAAAAAGTGTGTGAATAAAAACGTAGGGCCAGATTCTGCCTCCTTTATCCAGGTTGAATAGTGCCTTGCTGTGCACTGATATGAATGGGCCTATTTGTGGCGTAGGGTATGTCTCGGTGTGAGTGTAGCTGGTGGGATCTGGCTCACAATAGAGATTCACGGCACTTGTCGCTGGACAGCACTTTCCAGTCCCAATTGGCTGCCGGCAGAACACTTGGCTAAAACTAGAGTTGGTCGAACAAGTCTGCATGGGACAGGTTTCTATTGGAAAAGGCTGTTTTATCACAACTTGATGTTTCACAGGAACATGTGGATTTTGATGAAATTGTGGATGGAAAAGTTTCAGACTGATTCAAACTCAAAAGGGACTATTTTGTTTTGACTTTCTCATTTTTGTTCCGACTTGTATGGCCTGTTATATTTCTTAACGTTTTGAGATTAGGCAATAGTACTGCAGAAAAGGGTCTGGGAATTAAGGTGGATCACAGACTGAATATGTGCCAACAATCTGACGCAGTTGCGAAAAAGGCGAATATTCTGGGACACGTTAACAGAAGTGTCGTATGTAAGATATTGGAGGGAATTGTTCCGCTCTACTCAGCACTGGCGAGGCCTCAGCCGGAGTAGCGTGTCCATTTTGTGTGCCCCACTTTAACAAAGGTCTGGACAAGCTGGAGAAAGCTAGAGGAGAGCGACAAAAACGATCAAAGGTTTAGAAAACCTGACCTATGAGAAAAGATTTTTAAAAACTGGGTATGTTTAGTGTTAAGAAGACTGAGGGGGAACCTGATAAGTCTTCAAATACGTTAAGGGCTGTTATAAGAGAATAGTGATCTATTGTTCTCCATGTCCGCAGATGGTAGGAGAAGCAGTAATCTGCAGCAAGGGAGATTAAGGTTGGATATTAGGAAAATCTTTCTAACTAGAAGGGCAGTTAAATACTGGAGTAGCTTCCAAGGGACGTTGTGGAATCCCTTCATTGTGGTTTTTAAGAACAGGTTGGACAAACACCCATCGGGGACGGTCTAGGTTTACTTGACACAACCTGCCCTACATTACTTTGATTTTACAATGATCAAATTGAAACATTTTGATAAGTTCATTTCAGTGTTTCTGAATCAAATTTTTCCAGAAATTCTGTTCCGTGAAAAATTTCTACTTTTCGTCTCGACAAATTTCAGAATGTCAGAATTCCCCAGGGGATGGAAATTCTGTTTTCTGACCAGTCGATCCAAAACTAAGGAAGCTACACCCAGTCTTCAAAAGCACACAAATTACACCCCAAATGATGCGCCTGTGTTGCTCACAATCTGAGCCAATGGTGCCCCAATATGTGTGTGTGTCCTTTCAAGACGGAGGCTTGGCCAATATTCTCCCAGCTGAAAGCATTGTGATGAAGGAACCATGTTGAAGCTTCCCAGTGCAGCTCTCATGTGCATGCTCCATGCAAGCAGGGCCGCAGCGGATATTGGTGCCAGCGGTGGGTTACTGACCCTTGGAAGGTTCTGGATACCTGCTAAATGAACCCATGACACATGGAATGGAATGGACTTGGGGGCCAAATGTTGAAAAGTTATATTTACCTGGGATAGTAGGAACAATGATATTGTTGTTATACTATCGGTTAGATCGTGGGACACTTTAGGCCAAATTCTCGGCTGCTCTGAACTGAAACAGTTTCATTGAAGCCACGGAGCACTTGGGATATACAACCTGGTCGAAAGCCTACTGAAGTAAATGGAGAGTCCCATTGACTTTAACAGAGCAGGGCCAGTTTATACCAGCAGGGAATTTGGTCGATAGGTTAGTCAGGTAGTTATAGCATAGTTATTAGGGATGCTCCAGGAGAGACTAGAGATTTAGGAAGAGATGGACCAGATTCTCCCAGCTTGCTGCACAGGCCCTGATCCCAAACCAGATGCTTCTAGGTGAGTGTGGGGGGGAATCCCCTGGAGCCAAGCATGCACCTAAAGGCTGCTGGAGGGCGATCACCCCCTCTGTTCCTCTGTTAGCTCCGTCACTGCTTTAGGACTGTTCTTTGTAAACAATTAAGAGCTGTCTTCATCTCATTTCCTTCCATGTCCTAGCAAAGAAAATTAACTAAATTAATAATCTTAGTAATTTTTGTGAGTTTGTTTAAAGCAGGATTGGGGCTTTAATCCAAGTTTAAAGAAGGTATCTACTAGCTCATTTCTTCATGTCTGTGCACAAAGTTTCAAAACCAACGTCGCCTGGTAAAGGAATTTCTCCAGCTTTGTTGTGGTACAAACTTTCTGTTACTTCAAGTGTAGTGCCAAAGTAGTGGTAGCTGGATGGATAGAAACTTGTTCTGACTGAATTTTACTCTTTGGACCATCCAATATTATGGACATCAGACCCAGTAGTTGCTCAGTTTTGTTCTCCATGACTTTGTTGTAGAGAGACACCAAACATCTTGCATGATACTTTGCCTCTGGGGCCACTAACTCCCATGCACTTGGTTTTGCAAGCAAGTGCTGGTCTTGCAGCTGAAGTGCACACTTGCAGACTTGACTATCGATGCTGAGGGTGGAAGCTTCAACGAGGTCTTCTAATGGTGCATTAATTTCACGCTTCTTTTTCTGGAGGTCCTTTGTGCTGGTCACTTAAATACGTGTGTTTCCTCTGCAGTTCATCAGCGTGATCCACAGCTTTATCCATTTTAGCCTTTTAAAGTTTGGTCCTGTCAAACTGGACGTAGCAGGATTTGTGCCAATGTCCATTGTTCTCGTTCAAAGTCTTTTCAATACCATCACCATCCTCTACATACATCTGTGGATATTGGAAGTGCATTCAGCTTATGGAAACATCTGTTATTTTCTAGTAGAGTTTGATAGCCAGATCCAACATGCTCTCTTTTTTTATTCTGATGGATTACTCAACTCTGCACCTGTGTCTTCCTGACAAAGCGCACACTTGTCCCAGTCAGGGCCGGCTTTAGGCCGATTACCCTGAATTGGGCCCCGCGCCTAAGAGGGCCCCACGCCCTAAAGAAGAGCGCCTAACTTAGGCGCCTTTTTAATTTTTTTACTCACCCGGCGGCGGTCCGGGTCTTCGGTGGCACGTCGGCGGCGGGTCCTTCACTTGCTCCGGGGCTTTGGTGGCATTTCGGCGGCGGGTCCTTCAGTGCCGCGGAAGACCCAGAGCAGGTGAAGGACCCGCTGCCGAAGACCCGGACCGCCGCCGGGTATTCGAATTGGGCCTCGCACTTCCTAAAGCCGGCCCTGGTCCCAGTCAATAGAGGAATGGATGGACCTGGCTGTCAGACATGCTAGTGTCATTTTGACATATTTGAAGCATTAATATTAGCCAATAGTAATCTAATATATTTCGCTGCTGTGTACAGGTAATATTACCCAATCGCCAAGCAGCTTTCAGGCAACCAAAGTAGCATCTGAAAGAAAAGAGAACTGGGACTAAATTCTCCCAAGACCACGCTGACAATCAAAATTAGTACAAAATGTGTCCTTACACCAGTGTTAAGGTCACGTTGAAGCAAAACCAAGACTGCACCCCTTGTATGTCCACCTGTAAAACAACAATGTTTCTAATTATGTTAAAATGTTGTTAAAATGGCTGCCACAGGCAACACGGCATGAGTTGGTGATGGCACCATATCTGAAAATCTTTATTGGGTCATGCCCTAAGACTGTAGCACATTTCATGCTTTTATCATAACACCCACAATTCCATCTTTTCCCCCTCACAAATCTGATTGGCTGTTGGTGCCTGGCTTTCCTGGCGGAGGCAATGTTTTGATTACGTTATGAAACCTCGGGTGTGCACATCAAAAAACTGGATACCTTCTTGATCCCTGGAAAGGCTTCCTTATTGTAATGAGCATTTTTGCAGTGTACGAGCCTTCTGTCTCCATTAGAGATGGCCAGAACATGGAAATTCTTTCCCACAACAAATTTCACTTTTTTGCAAAAAAACAAACAAACAAAAACATCCTGAAGCGGGCTGGAATTTTTTGCTTCCCAGCTGTCCTCCTGGAAATCTCAACTCAATTTCACTTTATCTCTCAGCAGGCTCATTTTGCTCATCCGAGAGCATTCCAGATAGGCAACTGGGGGGCTAAAATTTTGATTTTCCAGATGGGAAAGTCAACATTTCTTGGCCAAATAAAAGGCAGTAAGGGCATTTTTCATTGGAATGACTTTCCAGCAAAAAGCCCCTGACCAGCTGTAGTCTCCAGGTCTATATAGTGTCTACAAGAGCCAAGCCGAGCAAGACTTTCTTTCCATCAATTCCATTCAGCCAACATGTGCCACTTCTTGGGCGGTTAGAACCACTTGGTCTTTGGCCTTGTCCCTTTCTCACACTGCTCCGGTTGTTCCCAGAAATGCACTGTCTGGAGGGCCTTATCGCATTAATAATGGTCAGTCCCCCAGACACTCGTAAGGAAGAATAGTCAACGGGCTGGCTAGCACCAGTTTCACGCCGTGGAATAGTTGCTACAAGGCTATATGCACCAGGGAGCTTGCACTCAAGCCACATAAGAGCAGAGGGAGGAATTACAACGGGCTGACTTTATTTAGAGAAAAGTTAATAAATGGAATAAACTGCTCAGAGCAGCCATCAGAGCAGCTAATAGGAACAGTCTTTAACTGAAGGTAGTAAAGTGCAGTATTTGGGGGAAACAGCTGCTGTTAGAATAACACCGGGTGACCCCACTGGCCAAGTGGTTTCTGACCTCTCTCCTTTCCTGTCCTGGATCCTGTCCACATACACTCCAGTGCTGGTTGAGATGGGTGTAGCCATAATATTTGGCTCTGAATTTCAAACACCCCTAAGTCTGGGCAGTGTTTAGACCTGGAGTTTTGCTGTGTATTTAAAGAAAGATGCCTCACCCATTTTCAAAAAATGCTGGTTTAGGCTGGGTTTTGGATTTCAAACACACCTCCCCCTTCCCCACCCCTCTTCAGTAGTCAGTGTTTGGATGTGTAGGGGCTGGGCACGCGCCATCATTTTGTGGTGTAAGGGAGTGTCCTGCTTTTCCCCTTCTGGACAGAGAAGGAAGGAAAAAGCGGCGGCATCTGCTCCAACTTCAGTCAAACTATAGTTACGTTAATCCTGGAGCAAATACAGGGCTTCGTAGGAAGCTTGGAATAAGGCAGGTGTCCGATTTAACAGCCCTGAGAGCAATAAACACAAAATATGTACAATAAAAGCTCTCCTTGTGCCAAGGAATGTTGCAAGATGAGATTCCAGGTGAGATCAGAGGCCCAAAACGAGATAAGGCTAAACTGATTTCCAAGCCTTATGCAGCACGCTGCCATAAATTCAACCCATTGATTCCCTTGACAGCGAGCTTTAGTTGCATGGTTCAGCTTCTTGGATGCCTGATTAGTAACTTCATAGAGATGGGGCCTTGCCATTTTCTAAACGTGAAGATCAGGTCTGTTTCCTATTCTGCCTTTTTATCACCGAAGGGTCTTCTGTGGTAAAGCCCGAGTGCTGAGCGTTAATGGAGGCTTTAATTATTCTTTCTATTATAAAAAAAAATTTGTAAATATGGAGCCGGACAATAACAGGGGTTATTAAAGCAAACAGACTATAATTGATGCACTCCTCCCTCTCAATCATATTTTCCTCTCATCTGTTTGTACAAAGCCGGCCAATCCAGTTGGGCTTTCTCCAGCCATGTGATGCAGTATCTCTCCCTGGAGAAACCCACTGGCAGAGAAAATGAGTTTTCCAGTCCAAATCAACCAGAGTTCGCTTTTATTGTTCCATTCTGTAGGAGGAATGCATCATTTGTCACCAATGATAACCATAAAAAGTCTTAACGAGGCTTTAATAAAGAGAAATATCTTTTCTCCATGCTGTTCATCCATCATGTGTCCATTAGCAAACCCAGTAAAAACAGACATGCTAAATGACCTACAGAGTATAAAGCTATCTGCATTTTTTTCTCTCTTTCCCTTTGTTGGTAGTGAGAGAAGAGAAATATTGTTAGCCATGTACATGATGCAGAAGCAAGCCAGACTCTCCTGTACTGAAAACGTACATTAAATATCTTTGCCATAACTACAGTAGCTGGGACAGAGTCAAACACAATTATCTTCTGCAACTAATTTATGAAATAGAATACGAAAGGGAGATTATAATGATCAGATTAGGCTACATTGCAAACCAGCATGTTGGAGGATGGCGTGGTGTTGGATTTTGTCCTTATAATATTGAAGAAGGTCTCCTACTGCACAATAAAACAGATTTATACGTCATTAAGGAAACACTACATGTACCCTCCAGCTTCAGAATTTGGGGAGCTGGTCAAGATGTTTTGAATGAAAAGGTTTTTTTTTTTTTCTGATTGGAAAAAATGCCCTTTTTGTAAAAATTAAAATGTTCACGAAAAACGGAAAATGTCGTCTTTTTAAAAAAAATTATTGAAAACATTTTCCAAGTGGCTATTGAAATGTTTTGTTTGCAGAAAACCGGGTTTTTAGTAAATGAAATATTGCAATGATGTTTTGATTAAAAACATTTTAAATATCAAAAATGTTGGCAAACAATGGTTCAATTTCTAATGTTTTGGAGAGAAAAAAAAATCCAACTTTGAAACTTGGGGCAAAACTGGGTTTTCACCTTTTAATCAGCTCTCGGAGTTTTTCATGCGGAATACCTGCATTTCCCACTGGCTTCCCTGGGAGTTGCCCTGGGTAATAAGAGTTGTCATTACAGACGCTGCATTACGGGGTTTGATGAAACCAAGAGCTCTGTTGTCTTATACCCGGGAGTTTTCTGAACAGGAGCTGTCCTGAAGGCAGAGCAAAGAGACCCATTGACAGTCATCCCACCTGGCAAATATCTGCTCCCAAAACTTTGCCAGCTGCATGTCTCTTTAATAGCAGTGTATGGGTGTCCTGTGTGGTGGGAAGGGTGCCTCATGGGATTGTGATCGGTCTGTTCAGACATATACATTTTCATCCTCCCCTTCCCTTGACTTGAAGAAAGTCCCGGGGGAGCAGCGTTTGCTGGAAGTTTTTTTATTTAGAACGGCCCTAAAGATGGACTTATAGCTTGGGAGGGGGAGAGGGTGTCCTAAAATGTAAGGGTTTAAGAGAGACCTGGAGAGTAGGAGTCTTCATTGCGTGCCACTCTGTTAGGTTCTCTAACTGGGCAAGGAAATAATACAAGGTTCTCTAGCTGTCGCTCCAGCTGGGCAAGGAAATAATACAAGGGGGCAGGTTCGAAGCAGCCCCACCTCTCGGCCGTGCCTAATGAGCAGTTGCTTGTGCATTACTCCTGGACGTGCTTGAGGATGCAGCAATTGTACATGACACGTAGCCCTAGATTATATGGCTGGCTTCGGAAGGGAAACCACAGAGCTCCTCCACTGCGGGAACTCTCTGTTGCTTTTTCCATCCTCTGAAGTCCAGGTTGCAGCTGAACTCTCCTTGGCTGGGCACCCATTCGGCTGGCGGAGAATTCCGATGAGCAAGGTAGGGGTTGGACGGGAGAATGACACCTTTACTGAAGTGGCAGTGTCTGCGGGGTGATTAGCGCCTATACATGTCATTCATATAATAATAACCATCCTTTACGCTTACATAGTTAAGCTGAGTTATGCCCCACGAAGGGCAGTTCAGTAGTTTTGTGGATATGGTATTCTTTGCTTCCTGTCTCCAACCCTTCAGTGCCGTTGCGGTGCACAGTTAAAACAGCTGCTGTACTCCACCTCAGAGGTGGCTGTATTGCAGTGGTGGGCAAGCAATATCTAAAGCTCTGTCTGAACGCTGGGTTTGAATCTGCTCTCACTTACACTGATTTTACCCCTGTGTAACTTGACTGACTTCAGGGAAGGTGCTCTGGGTTTACGTCTGTGTACACATCTGAGAGCCGAATCCAGCTTGAAGGGCCAGATCCTTAGCTGGTGTAAAATGGTGTAGCTCCACGGATTTCACTGGAACTATTAATAAGAGTGGGGGGGTTACAATCTGGGCTGCCCTTGTGCTTAGTGCACAGAGATGGTTTTCCCCTGTCTGAGCCACAGGGCATTATTATCTCTGTAGCTAGGAGGGACGTCTTGCCCCTTGCACAGCACCATGTCCCCAAGAGGGCACGATGGGATATTTAGGTCCAGCCACTCAGCCAGCTGGTGCTCATGGCAGCAAGTACTAGGGCCTGGTGAGAGAAGCTCCCGCCTACCCCAGCCTGCCCTGGCTGGCAGGGAGCCCGGAGCTGAGACGGCGCTGAGATCACTCACTGAGGGTATGAGCTGCTGACCCATGCCCAGCCCATGTGTCTCAGTGATGCTTTGTGAGGGCCATCCTTACCCTGTCACGAGCTGAGACCGTAGGGCGAAGGGGAATATTCCAACAATGCCTCTAAATCTTCCAAACTGAGACCTGACCAGGCAACACGGCGCTCGGCATCTCTGCTTTCCTTCCTGGCGCAGGCATGGAGCTGTAGTTAGCAAAGCGATTCCAGACCTCAGGGACGAGGTCACACCGTAGGTAAGATTCCCTTGTGATACGTCCGATGTCCGAGAGATCCGATCCATCTTGGAGAAGTGCTGTGCTCCGGGCTGACCCAGAGCAGCACAGACCGACCGCTTGCCATGGGACGTGACTTCGGAGCATGTTAAGGAACAAGCCTGTTATGGCTAACGGACTGTGGGAGGAAGGATGGTCTTAGGGTTATGACACTGGCTGGGACTCAGGAGATCCTGGGTCATTTCGCTGCTCTGCCGCAGTCTCCATCTTGGACCTCAGGCAGTTCAGTCGATCACTGCTTGCCTCAGTTTCCCATCTATAAAGCTGAGATAACAATACTTTCCTTTGTCTGTCTTGTCTATTCAGACTGTAAGTTCTTTTAGGGGAGTCTCTTACTGTGTGTATGTACAGTGCCTAGCACATGGGCCCCGATCTCAGCTGGGGACTGTGCACTACTGTGATATAGGTAATATTACTCCAGAAAACGGGTAACTGCTTCCCTGAATAACAAATATTGGGCCAAATTATGGTCTGTTTTACCAGTGTAAATCCAGGGTGGCTCCACTGACACCAGCTGGGTCACTCCAGGATTACACAGATGTAGCCAACAGGAGAATTTGGCCCAGCTTTTCTGACAATGTTTGCAATGCTTTAACGTGCATCCCGATGCTTGGAACGGAATCCCCCGTTCCAGGGCTGGCAGGAGGCTCCTCTGTCTTTGTGCTCAAAACCAAGAAGGGGTTTGTTGATGGTGGCTAAGGGGCCGAATCGTGATGAAAAGGCTACTGGCCCACACAATTTCATGTATTTAAGTTAAACGATCTGTTGCCTAGATAATAGCTCTAGGCAAGCCTGAAAATTCAAAGGCCAGAGCCAAGCCAAGCCTCCTCGCTTGACTCCAGCTGCCAAAACACAAGCTGAGTCAGTGCAGTTGAGTGCAAATATCTGCAAAGGGAAATACCCAGTGCTGGGTTGGGTTGAGGAGCGTTCCAGGGTTCCGTGCCACAATGTTCAATGAAAACGATTGAGGCTTCTGCATTTGTGGACATGAACTTAGGTTGAAATTAGGCGCTTTTCTGCACGAAATCTCAGCCCTTTGTTGATTTCTCAGATCTCCTTGGACAGGGCCCCTCTTCCTGCTAGCATGAGTGGAGGTCCCGATACCCAGACCCCACTGGTCATTGCTAGGGTTGGTAGCACTGTGTTCAGAACATGGTTCTCCTGGTGGCTTCATTAAAGAGACACGCATTAAGCTCGGAGAGTCACAATGGTGACTCATGGTACCTCTGAGCGACCGCATACATATCGGTTGATTCGGGGCTGCCGCGGACGGGAAAAAGGGCTGTGCATTCAAGGCAGGGTAGACGTTCTAAGTGTCGTCCGTTGAGCGCTGGATTTTGCGGGAGCCAGGAAGTCCTGCCAGCAGCGATTCCAAAATATGCATTGTGACATCTTAGGCTACGTCCTCACTACGGGGGGGGGGTCGATTTAAGATACGCAAATTCAGCTACGCGAATAGCGTAGCTGAATTCGACGTATCGGAGCCGACTTACCCCACTGTGAGGACGGCGGCAAATCGACCTCCGCGGCTCCCCCGTCGACGGCGCTTACTCCTACCTCCGCTGGTGGAGTACAAGCGTCGATTCGGGGATCGAATGTCGCGTCCCGACGAGACGCGATAATTCGATCCCCGAGAGATCGATTTCTACCCGCCGATTCAGGCGAGTAGTGTAGACGTAGCCTTAGATGGAAAGGACTTAGAAAGGTCATTCTCCCTTTCTCCATTAGATCATAGGCCCCCTGGCTTCTGAGAGAGAGAGAGTGTGTGTGAGTGGGTGTGTGTGGGTGGTGTTCACATTGTTGCATTCAGGGCCCCGGTGAAAAAAAATTTTCGGGCCCCCCAGCAAGGGCCGAGGGGGGGGAAGCCGGGCCCTGGGCCCCCTTCCGGACCACCAGGTCCCGGTAATTTGTACCGGCTTCCCCCCTCTCTCGTCGGCCCTGGTTGCATTAGAGAATAACTGGTAATAAGCCATGCTATGGCTCTCAAGGCTCATCAGCTAATGTTCCATAATGTAAGGGTGTGGAACACCTTCCATACGGGGAGAGACTAAAAAGATTAGAACTGTTCAGCTTAGAAAAGAGAGAACTATGGGGGGATATGATAGAGGTCTATAAAATCATGACTGGTGAGGAAAAAGCAAATTGAGAAGTGTTCTATTTACCCTTTCCCACAATACATAAACTAGGAGTCACCCGATGAAATTAACAGGCAGCAGGTTTAAAACAAACAAGAGGAAGTACTTCCTCACACAACGCCCAATTAATCTGTGGAACTCATTGCCATGGGATGTTGTGAAGGCCAAAAGTATAACTGGATTCAAAAAAGAATTAGAGAAGTTCATGGAGGAGAGATCCATCAACAGGTATTAGCCAAGATGGTCAGGGATGTAACCCCATGCTCTGGGTGCCCCTAAACCTCTGACTGCCAGAAGCTGGGAGGGGAAGACAGGGGTGGATCTCTCCAAAATTGGCTTGTTCTGTACACTCTCCCAAAGCTCTGGTACTAGTCACTTTTGGAGACAGGGTACGGGCTAGATGGACTGTTGGTCTGATCCAGTATGACAGTTCCCCAGGTTGGGAAAAGACAGAGAGAGGCAGCCCAGGAATGGCCCTAGGAGGGATAGAGGAGCAGATCATAAAGATACTGAGGTGGGGGAAAGAGCGGGAAAATACAGCTTAAACTCACTGTGCCGCAGGAGTGCAAGGGCATCTTTGAGTTTGACAAGGAAGGACTATGCTTGCAAGAATAGTTCAGTCCATGCAACAGCTGTGCCCAAGGTGCTGGTAAATCAGGCTGTGACTGTCTGCATGGCCAATCCCTCACCCCAAAACCCAGGTGCAGAGGACAACATTCTTTGTGTGCCGTTTCCCACCGGGGCTTTACCAAGAAGCACACTGACGCGGGGCTGTCACTGGGGTGGCGACGACGGTAAAAATCTCCGCACTTCCCAGTCGGTTACAGCAGGGAAAGCGCTCCATGTAATGAGGCCGTAGCACCTTTTCTTGGGGAGAGGCCTCTGACCACAGTGCTTATGCTCACTCTGGACGGGCTTCCCTTACAGTAATATCCGACCACTGAGGCTGGCTTTACCGCTGCGCCTGCGCTGCGGGAACAAAGGGAAATCTTCCCCTGTAAGAGCGAGAGCCAGACGTTCCAGGGGAGCGCTCGGCACCCAGGGACTTGGGCAGCAGTTATCGGTGCCCAAAGGCTAACAGTGCCGGCTAGGGCTGCACTGTGATGCTGGGGCACAAGAGCGAGTAGGGGAGATGCACTGCTCCAGAGGGACTGCAAGCCCAAGCCACTCCGGAGATCCAGCAAGCACATAGGAGGGGGCATGTGCTGCACCCTCCCCTTGGACAATGCAACTGGCTCCCTTCGGCACAGCTAGCCAGTTCCACAGAACCTGAGCCTGTCCATGACCCTGGGGCACGGGGCACATTGCGGGGGGGCCCTGCAGCCTCCTGTCACACGACGGCAGGCCTGCACCAGGGCCAGCCTTGCCCGTAGTGTGATGCAGAATGTTCTACTGTGTCCTGGCATCACGTGACGGCAAGGCAAAGGCAAGGGCTTCAAGGAGGGGGAAGCGTGTTTGAGCCATGACGGTTCATAAAACGTCATCCCTGGTGCACATCAAGCCAGTGGTGTTACGCTGAGGGGGCACTGGGCTCCCGCCGTGGAAAGCATCAGTCTTTTTACCCCTCTGCACTAATGTACGCCCCCAGGTCCCCCGTCTGCAGACTCCCACCCGATCCTTGGTTTGAGCCCAAGAAGACTGATCTTTCCCAGCTGGAGATGTCAGCCGCCCGTGTCACAGCAGGGACCTGCTAGCTGGTGATCGGGGGCAGAACTGTTCCTTTTTGAGCTCTTTGCCGGTGGATCTTGCTTCGGGGATTCTGCGCTCCCCACGTACCCAGCGCTGGGAGCGGATTTGGGAGGAGCTGTTTGCCCGATGGCCACAATCCTGCTGTCACTCTTGAGTGAAGCAATCCGCTACACTCATCGCCCAGGAACGAGATGAACCCTGAGTGAGCAGGAGCGGAGGGGGCGGCTCACCACCTACTTCAGATGAGCTTGCAGTGACTTGTTCGGCACTTCAAATTCCTGTTGAGCGGCTTATTGCAAGCATCCTAAATAAGGATCCTGCGTTCCTGAGCGGCGCTTTGGGAAGTGGCTTCATAACAAGCATCACAGTGGGTGCATTACCCAGTTAGTATTTCCCAGCTGGGTGGGATGAAGGCCTTTCCTGGCTTGTTCCTACTACAACAGTGTGCAGTTCCGCTTCAAATCCAGCAGCCGGAAGATTTGCTGCAAGCTGTGCTGGGTGGTGTAGAAAGCGAGGTGCTAACTCTGCCGGGCAGGGATTGCTGGCGACAGATTCGCTTTGTAGCCCCATGCTCTGCTCCTGCTGCAATAGCTTCTTTCGCCCAGCACTGTGAAAACTCCACCAATTGGGAGGGTTCTTTCAAACTCACCTAACAAAGCTGCCAGCCCCACTCCAACCTCCCTGTCTCATTTGGTGACCGGCCCTTTGTAATCTCCTCGTTCCAAGCGGTTCAGAAGGGCCTCTTGTAACCAGGGCCGGCTTTAGGCCGATTCAGCCGATTCGGCTGAATTGGGCCCCGCGCCAAGAGGGCCCCGCGCTGCAG
>NW_020664540.1:14468544-14522126 GCF_002925995.2 Terrapene triunguis | reverse complement strand
GCTCGATTCCTGGGGGCGGGGCTTGCAGCAAGCCCCGCCCCCCAGGAATCGGGCCCCGCTCTTGCTAAAGCCGGCCCTGCTTGTAACCATCCACCAAACCAGCAGGTTTAAGATTTCAAGGCAGGGGCAAAGCACCGAATTGTTGCTTTGTCAGGAAACCAGTTAATAAGCGGCAGGCTCTGCAGTGAAGGGCGCGGGAAGGCAGGATTTTGCGGAAGGGCAACGTCAGAGGCACAGATCTGCTTTACTGCAACACGGGCCACGTGGCAATGACCATACTATGGGCAAGATAAACGCACGGGTGTATGCCGCCTCCCAGATGTCTCCTGAACGGAAAAGCCAGGGGAACAAGCTAGATGCTTCCCAGTGCCCCCGAGCCAAAGGCCCCTGGGGAGACCATATTGGGCTTTGGATCAGGCCCTTAATCATTATGAATTGTATTATTTGGTGCATTTCTCGGCTGCCCATCCCCGTAGTTTGTAGGTGTTGCTTTGTTTGAGAAGTACGTCCTCCTTCCGTCCAGAGAAGGAGCGAAGTCTCCTCCCCTCCCCCTCTATTTATCTACTTACGGACTCAAAGGAAGGGGCCTCTGCTGTGACATGTGCTGCCTGCACAGATCACGCAAAGCCCCCGTTATCCATCACGCTGTGACGCAAGACTCATCCCTTTCGGCAAATATTCCCCTCGCAGCTAAGCTGTGAAATGGGCCTGATCCCGGAGCACTGTGACTTTTATTGCCTTTGTTTAAGTCCAGCCTTGGAGCCCCTCTCCGGTGTGAGAGTGAAATATGGTAGGAGTCCAGCTTTCTAATCCCCCCAGTACCCTTCCTCTAATGCCAGTGTGTCTGCCCCGCTATTGGGCTCCTTTTGCATTGAGTCCTGAACTCAGCTGTAGCCAGGCAAAACGGGCCTCACGCAAGCCGTGCAGATGATCAGTGTAAACCCAACAGAAGTCACTGCGCCTATTTTACAGATGCTCCTTTGGACTCTCCCTCCCCGTGCTAGTGCGAGGGGCTGATTCGAGTTCAGTTCAGGCTCTCTCTCACTGAAGGGCAATGTACAGCGCTTTTGATTCCAGGGCTTGGAAGTCCTGCTCCTGAGTCCCCCTTCAGTAAGGCGGTTGGTTCATGCTGAGTGCATTTCCTGTTTCAGCCTGTGCTCCAGGAGCCTATTCTCATCTCTTTCCATTAGAGGGGCGAAGAAACTTGGCCTCTCCTAGAGGGGAATTTCCCAGCACGGGTGCTATTGGCCAACTTTAAGGTAAAAAGAATGTGCATTTTTCTCCTTGAATCAACAGCAGCCCGGCAGGTGAGAGTCACTGAACCAAAAGCAAACAAGAGACGCACTAATCAGATTATTAAGCCACAAACAATCCCGGCACCTGACCCGCTTTGTCTGCCTTTGTTCAGGCTGTGAGCACTGGGGAAAAGTGCCTGTGCATTTACAACTTCCTTCCTGGCACGAGGGCTCCGCTCCCTCCAGGTGCCTCCTTCCCTGGGATTAATTCTTCACATGGTGCCAATCACACCTGCAGGCTGATTCTTTCCTTTCATTCCTCCCAACAGTGTCGCCCTTTTTTCAAACACTGGGTCACACAGGCACAGAACCTGCTCCTTCAAACTCAGCCCAGGTCACCGCCGCTTAAATCGAACACAGCTCACAACACCGGCGCCTTTGACCAGACCCATCGCTGCCCTTGTTACAGGGATTGTTCTTTGAAACACCCAGGGATTCATTCAACCTGTGCTGCTGCTGGCATATCACATTATGATAATGCCGGACTCTTATGTAGCACTTTTCATCTGTCAGTCTCAAAGCGCTTACAAAGGGAAGTCAGTTTCAGGATCACCCTTCTACAGATGGGGAAATTGAGGCAAGGAGAGGCAAAGTGACTTGTGCAAGGTCACCCAGCAGGCCAGTGGCTGGGACTAGAACCAGGGCCGGCTCTAGGTTTTTTGCCGCCCCAGGCAAAACCAAACAAACAAACAAAAAAAAGGGCGGCCGGACTGCCGAAGCAAAAAAAGAAACAAACAAAAACCGGCAGCCGCAGGGAGCGCGTGGAGGGCGGTCAAGGCGGCTTGCAGGGGGGTGAAGGGCGGCACCCGCCCGCTCCCTCTGCCTGTGGGCTGCCAGGCGCTGCAGCCCGCTCGCAGCCGGGTGAGGGGCTCCCGCCTCCGGCCTTGGGGTGTCTCTCCCGGCGGGCAGGCAGAGCCCCCGGGGGCTGCAGGAGGTGCTGGCTCAGCCGCTCCTTTAAAGGCGGCTCGGCCGGGCTGAGCTCAGAGCGGTGTGGGAGGCGGAGGCCAGTGCAGGCGGCGGGGAGTGGCGCGTCCCGGGGAGCCCGGTGAGCGGCGGGGATTGCTAGTTTGTGCCCCTTCAGGGCTGGGCTGGCTGCCCCAAAATTGGCCGGAATGCCGCCCCTTACAATGTGCCGCCCCAGGCACGTGCTTTCTCGTCTGGTGCCGGCCCTGACTAGAACCCAGAACTCCTGAGTCCAAGTGCAGTGCTCAGTCCCCTTGGCTCCAGTGTCCCCCAGCCTAGGTGGACGGGAATAGCAGTGGTGCTCATGACACCTACTCCACTGGAGGCTGGGAGAAGATTGGTTTAGCTCCAGACTGGGTGGTGCTGGCCAAGGTGTGATGGGTGGGAAATGTGATGAGTCAGCGGCCAACATTAGTGAGTCTCCTGTGGAGAGCTGGGTGCAATTTAAAGCGTCTCTCTTCTGGCCACACTCTTGGGAAGGCCTGCAGTGCAAATGCTGCCTGCCTTCCTCCAGAGGTAGTTGCTCTTGGGGTGCAGCAGCTCTGCTGGTTCAATGGGGGGACAAGGTCAGTTCGAACCTCCTGCCCCACAGGGGGTGAATGGCGCTTGCCAGTATTACCAGCAGCTTTGTCGATTTCCATCCCTTGGGATCTAATGTCTCTGTCTGCGTCCCAGGATACGAGCCTGGTCCTCACTGTCTCGGGGAGGCTTTGTGGGATCTTGTGCCCAGCTCGGAGGAACTCGAGTCATGGGTGGCTTCTGGCCCTGTTGGGAACTTTTAGGCAGTGGTTATAGCGCCAGCTTGGCAAGAAGGGGAGACAAGGAAAGAGCTGGATTCGAACCCACTCTTGCGGCGGAGGCTGTAGGTCGGACGAGTTGTTTTCCTGGATCTGCCCCAGATGCGGTCCAAGATGGTGCGAAGTTGCTCTCCTGAGCTCATCACTATAACAGAAGGAAGAAATCTCCCAGGAGCAGCTGAGCTCATGAGGCTTCTGCCATTTGGGGCCAAAATTCTCCCAAGAGCAATGTGACGCTGTGGGATCCAGCCCAGCTCAGGGGGGGTGGGGGGTGTCACCGCCTGCCCTGTGATCCTGGTGCCTCTACGCTATGCAGCTGTGACTCAGAGCCCTGCAGCCTGCTCATCACACAACGGCCTCACCCTCGCATCCCCCAGCCTGGGTGCTCCTCGCTGGGTGACCCTAACAGCCCTGAGTTTGCCCCAAACTGGAGTGTCCAGCCCCTCTCCCTGTAGCACTCACAAAACCATCTCAGGTTTGCTGCTCTTTTAAAGAGACATCGCCCAGCACCGGCCAGCTAGCTTGGCTGAGGATTTCACCCTGCAGTTTGGAGCGCACAAGAGTACGTTTATTAACGAAGAGCAGAGATTTAAGCAGGGGGGCAAGGAGAAGGAATCGGGTTAGAAATGGTTTCAAACAAACAAAAGAAAAAAGATGCTTCTAACGCTAAAACCTGACTTAACAAACCAGAGTCTTTTGTTCAAAGGCATTTTCTTACCCCAGTCCTTCTTCCAGTGTCGCTGGCCAATCCTGAGCCGGGATCCAACACACAGCGCCCAGAGCACTGGGTTTCTTTGTCTCCTTGAGCAAAGGATAACCATGGGTTCTCACCCCTCCTTTTCCTAGAGCTCGGGCTCCGTGTCTGTCACAGAGGTCGTGGAAGTCATGGGGATTCCGTGACTTCTCCAGCGGCCGGTGTGGCTGACCCCAGAGCTACCCACGCAGCTGGCCCAGCTGCTCAGGCGGCCCCAGGGACAGCCACACCGGCCGCTGCTGGAGCCGCTCTGCAGCCAGCCGCTTGGGCAGCCCCGCAGCCATCCTGGGGACGGCTGGAGCAGTGGTGGGTGGGCTGCTAGAGCGGCCCCGGGGCCAGCCACACTGGCTGCTGCTCCGGCAGCCCCAGCAGTTGGCCCCAGGGACCGCCGGGGGTGGCGGCAGCAGCGGTGGGTGGGTGGCCCTGGGGACAGCTGGAGCAGCCACTGCTTGGTGGCCCCTGGCAGCTGGTGCCACTGGTTCTGCTTCCCCCCTCCCCCGAGCAGTCAGGGGTCTTAGTAAAAGTCATGGACAGGTCATGGGCCGTGATTTTTTGTTTATAGGATACCTTACATTGCACCTTTTGAATAGAGAGTATGACAAGCAAATAGGCCTGACAAAAGTTGTTGACACGGAGTCGCGAACCACCAGTGGGCATCTGTGCAAATGCATTTTGCAGGAGTTAGCTGCAAATCCCAAACCTAGCCCTAACTCAGGGTCAGCCTTTTGAACCCACATCCAGAACCTTAGCTTGCACCTGTAGCTCTGGATCGAACATTGGCCCATCTCTAACTTCACGCCAAAGGTGCCATTCTGAAATCCAGCCCTCTCTCGCATGCTGCAAAGAAACAGCTTTCCTGGATGTACCTTCGTTTCCACTCGCAGGAGTTAGGAGAACATTCCTGGAGGGAAGGAGTTGGGGGTGGAAATAACCATTTAGTAAATCAAATCATCCATTTGTCTGCCCAGTACCAGGATTTATTTCATTCTCAGCTGTCCCTGAAAGATGGCTGTTGAGTGTGGCCATGAAAATCTCCAGTGCTGGTGGATTCCCAGACCATGTGGTATCCCTCTACCTAACCGTGGATGGATAATGTTGCTCGTCACAGTGGTAGCTGGGTGCATTTCATAGAATTAAGAGCAAATATACAAATAGTGTGATGCCAAATTTTCCAACCCAGCTAGGTAAATGTATTAGTTCATTTTTATTTCCTTTTTCCTTGCCTCCCTCCACCCCACTCCTACTTCTTTATTTCTTTTCCTTCTTGTCTGCACCTCTTTTTCTTCCTCAGGGGGAGGGATAGCTCAGTGGTTTGAGCGTTGGCCTGCTAAACCCAAGGTGGTGAGTTCAATCCTTGAGGGGGCCATTTAGAGAACTGGGGTAAAAATCTGTCTGGGGATTGGTCCTGCTTTGAGTAGGGGGTTGGACTAGATGACCTCCTGAGGTCTCTTCCAATCCTGATGTTCTATGATTCTCTCTCTCTCTCTCTGCTGACCTCAGTTGCAGCTAGGGAGTTAAGTCATAGATGTGGGTTTTGCCCTTGGATCTGCAAGCTGTGAATTACTGGTCATGCAAACCTTCCCTATGCGTTCCAGAGCCGTGGCCCTCTCTCCAGCTCCCAAGTCTTTGTAGTGCTTGTATGTGTAGAGCCCAGTAGGGGCAGTGTGCTGGGAGGGCTGCTGAGCCCAGAGCCTTGATTAGGGGGCGGGGCTTGGCTGATTAGGGGGCCTATAAAAGAGGCCTCCCAGCCAAGCAGCGGCACACGCAGCGAGCAGCGGCAAACAGGGCTGCTAACAGGGGAGTTTAAGTGGGAGTTTACAGGGGGAGGTGGAAGGGGAGGCAGGAGGGGCCGGCGGGGCGTGTGCTATGTGGTCCCAGGAGCAGCAGGCAGAGACCACAGCAGCCATGAGCCAAGCAGCGGGGGACACTATGCAGATGATTGCATGCAGCAGCTGTGGTATGTACTTGGTCCTCCCTGGGGAGCCTGAACAAAGGTATGTGTGCATGAAATGCCGCCTAATAGACCTGCTAGAGGAAAAGATTAGAGGGCTCCAGATGCAGGTAGATACTATGGTGGAGTTTAGAAGGGGATTCGAGCAGCTAATGGAGCAGAAGCCGGGTGTGGCAGAAGGGGAATGCTCAGGGGTACAGGTGGAGGCACAGGCTATGGTCTGTGAGGGGGGAAGGTCAGGGGCAGAGCAAGATCAGTGGAAGCATGTGACTGTGAGGAGCAGGCCAAGGAAAAGGAGGGCTAGTGAGGGGGGAATAGAACTCAGAAACAGGTTTGAGTGTTTGGATAACGAGGAAGAGAGGCAGCAGGTGGTAACTGATGGTGGGAGGCAGAGGAAGAAGAGAAGAGCGGCTAGTCCGATAGAGAGAGGGCAGGAGTTGATGGAGACAGCACCTATACCGGGCCCCAGTAGGAGAGAGGATGGCACTAGGGGGACTATAAGGGAAAATAGAGAGACACAGGAGTTACGACTACAGGGGACAGGGGATAGATTTGTACAGAGTACTGTCACCAGGCAAAGGCAGGTTTATGTGATTGGAGACTCCGTGCTGAGGAGGTTGGACAGGCCTGTGACCAGAGCGGACCCTGAAAACAGAAGGGTGTGCTGTCTGCCGGGCGCTAAGATAAGGGATGTGGACCTGCGGTTGAAAAGGATCCTAAAAGGAGCAGGTAAGAACCCTTTGATCATCCTTCACGTAGGAACAAATGACACGGCTAGGTTCTCGCTAGAGAGAATTAAGGGAGATTATGCCAGGCTGGGGAAGACGCTTAAGGAAGTGGAGGCTCAGATTATCTTTAGTGGGATTCTGCCTGTTCCAAGAGAAGGACAGCAAAGGGCTGACAGAATTATGAGGATAAATAGCTGGCTAAGGGAGTGGTGCTATAAGGAGGGCTTTGGGATGTATGGCCACTGGGAGGCTTTCGGGGACAGACAGCTGTTCTCGCGGGATGGACTTCACCTGAGTAGGGAAGGGAATAGACTTCTGGGAGGGAGGCTGGCTCATCTCATCACAAGGGCTTTAAACTAGGAACTTGGGGGAGACGGTTGGGAGATGTTCAGTTAATCTCCACGCCAGATTCCAACACTGAAAAGGAGGGTGAGGAGATAAGCACAGACATAGGTGGGGGTAGGGAATTGGACATAAGAAAGAGGGGGCAGATGGACAGCATGGGGTCCGTTCCAAATTGCATAACTAATGGGAGAAAGGATAGGCAGCATACGGTAAGATGTTTATACACCAATGCGAGAAGTCTAGGTAACAAAATGGAGGAATTGGAGCTCCTGGTCCAAGAAATGAAACCTGATATCGTAGGAATAACCGAAACGTGGTGGAACGGTAATCATGACTGGAGTACAGGTATGGAAGGGTATGTGCTGTTTAGGAATGACCGGAAAAAAGGTAAAGGTGGGGGAGTGGCGTTATATGTCAATAACGAGATAAAATGTAAAGAAATAATAAGTGATGGGATGGATAAGACAGAGTCTGTATGGGCAATAATTACACTGCATAAAAGAACTACTAGAGCCTCCCCCGAGATAGTGCTTGGGGTGTGTTATAGACCGCCGGGATCTAGCCTGGAGGCAGACAAAGAACTACTTAATGTTTTTAGGGAAGTAAAAACTGATAAGAACTGTGTCATCATGGGGGATTTTAACTTCCCAGATATAGATTGGGTAACAAATGCTAGTAACAATAATAGGGCTCAGATGTTCTTAGACATGCTAGCAGATGAATTCCTTCATCAAGTAGTAAGTGAACCGACGAGGGGGGATGCCATTTTAGATTTAGTGCTGGTGAGTAGTGAGGACCTCGTTGAAGAAATGGTTGTAGGGGACAACCTTGGCTCGAGTGACCATGAGCTAATTCGGTTTAAACTTAATGGAAGGATTAACAGAAATGATACTGTAACTAAGGTTTACAATTTCAAAAAGGCCAACTTTAATAAATTAAGGCGACTACTTAGGGAAGTGGATTGGGCTAACATACTTAGGGATCTAAAGGCAGATGACGCCTGGGATTATTTCAAGCAGAAGTTGCATGAGATGTCTGAGGCCTGTATCCCGAGAAAGGGAAAACGATTAGTGGGCAGGAGATTTAGACCTAGCTGGATGAGCGGGAGTCTCAAAGGGGCGATTAAGAAAAAACAGAAAGCGTACAGAGAATGGAAGAAGGGAGGGATCAGCAAGGAAACCTACCTTAGAGAGTTTAGAGCATGTAGGGATGCGGTGAGAAAGGCCAAAAGCCGTGTAGAGTTGGACCTTGCGAGGGGAATTAAATCCAATAGTAAGAGGTTTTATAGCCATATAAATAGGAAGAAAACAAAGAAAGAGGAAGTGGGACCGCTGAAGAATGTGGATGGAGTGGAAATTAAGAATAATCTAGGCATGGCACAATATCTAAATGAATATTTTGCTTCGGTCTTTAATAAGGCTAATGAAGGGCTTAGGAATAGAGGGAGTAGGACAGAGGGGAATAGAGGAGGGGGGATAGACATTACAGTATCAGAGGTGAAAGCCAAACTTGACCAGCTAAACGGGACTAAATCGGGCGGACCGGATGATCTTCATCCTAGAATACTGAAGGAACTGGCGCGAGAAATTGCGAGCCCCTTGGCGACAATTTTTAATAAATCTGTAAACTCGGGGGTGGTACCGTTGGACTGGAGAATAGCTAATGTGGTTCCTATTTTCAAGAAGGGGAAAAAAAGTGACCCGGGTAACTACAGGCCTGTTAGTTTAACTTCTGTAGTATGTAAGGTCTTGGAAAAAATTTTGAAGGAGAAAGTAGTTAAGGACCTTGAGGAGAATGGCAAGTGGGACAAATTACAACATGGGTTTACGAAAGGCAGGTCGTGCCAAACCAACCTGATCTCCTTCTTTGAGAAAGTAACAGACCTTCTAGATAAAGGAAATGCGGTGGATCTAATATACCTCGATTTTAGTAAAGCATTTGATACGGTTCCGCATGAGGAATTATTGGTTAAATTGGATAAGATGGGGATCGATAGGAAAATCCAGAGGTGGATAAGGAACTGGTTAAAGGGGAGACTGCAGCGGGTAGTACTGAAAGGTGAACTGTCGGATTGGAGGGAGGTCACCAGTGGGGTTCCTCAAGGTTCGGTTCTGGGTCCGATTTTATTTAATCTATTCGTTACTGACCTCGGAACCAAATGTAGGAGTGGGTTGATAAAGTTTGCGGATGACACAAAGTTGGGAGGCGTTGCCAACTCGGAGAAGGATCGGGATATTCTGCAGGGAGACTTGGATGACCTTGTAAATTGGAGTATTAGTAATAGGATGAGATTTAATAGTGAGAAATGTAAGGTGATGCATTTAGGGATGACTAATAAGAAGTTCAGTTATAAGCTAGGGACGCATAGGTTAGAAGTGACTGAGGAAGAGAAGGACCTCGGAGTCCTGGTTGATCGCAGGATGACTATGAGTCGGCAATGCGACGTGGCTGTGAAAAAAGCGAATGCGATCTTGGGATGCATAAGGCGAGGTATTTCTAGTAGGGACAGGGAGGTGCTGCTTCCGTTATACAAGGCGCTGGTGAGACCTCACTTGGAGTACTGTGTGCAGTTCTGGTCTCCTATGTTTAAAAGGGATGAACTGAAACTGGAACGGGTACAGAGAAGGGCAACTAGGATGATCCGAGGAATGGAAAACCTTTCCTATGAAAGGAGACTCGAGGAGCTTGGTTTGTTTAGCCTAACCAAAAGAAGGCTGAGGGGGGATATGATTGCTCTCTTTAAATATATCAAAGGGATAAATACCAGGGAGGGGGAGGAATTATTTCAGCTCAGTGCTAATGTGGACACGAGAACGAATGGATATAAACTGGCCGTGGGGAAATTTAGGCTTGAAATTAGACGAAGGTTTCTAACCGTCAGAGGGGTGAAATTTTGGAACAGCCTTCCGAGGGAAACGGTGGGGGCGAAAGACCTCTCTGGCTTCAAGATTAGGCTAGATAAGTTTATGGAGGGAATGGTTTGATGGGATTACGTGATTCTAATCAATTAGGCAATAAAGGCCATCGCTGGTCAAATGAGGGTCTGGCTAGAGAATCTTGCCTGTATGCTCGGGGTTCTGCTGATCGCCATATTTGGGGTCAGGAAGGAATTTTCCTCCAGGGTAGATTGGCAGTGGCCCTGGAGGTTTTTCGCCTTCCTCCACAGCATAGGGCAGGGGTCGCAAGCTGGAAGATTCTCTGCGTCTTGAAGTCTTTAGATCACGATCTGGAGACTTCAACAGCAGAGCTAAGGGAAAGTGTGGGGGGCAGGTTTTGTGGCCTGCATCATGCAGGGGGTCAGACTAGATGACCATATTGGTCCCTTCTGACCTTAAAGTCTATGAGTCTATGAGTCTATGAGCGTCAGCCTTGAGGTTGGCAGCATCATAGCACCTGACCATTGTCACAGAGCGAGGGGCTCTGGTGGCCGGTGCCATGAAGACTGCCTGGAAGATAAGGACCCTGTCTTTGGGCTTGACCCAGTGTTCTCGGGGGAGCCAGTGGGAAGAGAGGAGGCCATGTGCTCTCAGGGCTGGGGTTGCTGAGGAGATGGGCTATCGGGGCTGGCCTGAGGGGTGGGTGATCAGGGGTGACAAATCAGCACATCTTTGGGCAAGGTGGGGGCAGAGGGGCACCACATCACTAGGCTCGTCTGCCTTTTTTGCTCTGCTGGTTCAGGAGGGAGGGGGGTGAAAACGGGGTAGAAAAACACCCAGGGCCAGCTCTGTGGGCTGTTGCATTCTTGACTCACTGAGGGTTTTCTGGTGTTCAGGAGCTCAGACCTAGGTCTAGTGAACTGCAGGAATCCTGCAGCCTGCAGGTCCCAAGCGTGCTCCAATCTCCATGCACAGAGCAAAATTGGATTGGGGAGATCTTGTTTGGAGCTTTCCCCTCTGTCTTCAGCAGCTGTGCTGGTTGCGGTGCCTGGAGCAGTTTGAAGTGCACCTCTGCTGTTTTATTCCACTTGCTCTTCAACAAGAGTCCACTGGGAAAACGGCAATGAACTCCCAGGCTTGCATTCTGCTCAACAGCTGCAGCTCTGCTTGTGTTCCGGGGCAAGGCACCAAAGGTCACTGGCTCTTTGTCAGCTTTTCTCCCACTAGAAACTGCTGTTGGAACTCAAAAGATTTTTGCCGGTTGGCATTATCCAGCTTACGGCTCTTTTGCTTTCTAGAGCAGGAGAATCTGCCTGCCAGACAGTGTCTTATGGATGGGCACTAAGGAATCAGGACAGTGGTACTTGTCTGGCTTCAGATGGCACCAGAAACCTCACGTGATCACTAGTGAGAAATATTGTGCATGGATGTTCCAGTGATTTCTCATTAGAACCAGGTTTCATTTGCACTTGCCCACCTCCTGATTTGATTTTCACCAATGTTTGTGCGACCGGGGTTTTATTCACAAGAATATCTAGGGAAAGTAAATTTTGGGGTTGTAACCCAGATTGCTTTCAACATGAAATCCAGTTTGTTTGGGGCAGAAGTGGATGGACTGTTTATAAAGATTAAGTCATCCAATCAGGGAAGAGACACAGTACCATGTGACAGTCACACAGCTCAGAGAGCGAGCCAGCCATTCCTGAGATTTGTTCACCCAAACCACTGGTGGAAATATTTCAAACACGCCCCAGCTTCGCTCACGTTGAGTGAAATCACTGGCAAAATGCCCATTGTCTTCAGTGGATCAGGTTTGTAAAAATTGTAGTTTGTTTGCAGAAAATTAGTGACTAGGAAAATGGACTAAATTCTCCCACATGATTCTCCCAGCTCTGTTCATGACCCTGGAGGGGTATACACATTCGGGATTAGCAATGGGAACTGGAACACACCTGTCAAAACTAGGTTCTCTAGACAAAATCTGAGTGGGTGGCAACCTTCCCACCCAAAATGTGTGGGCTGTGTGAACATTCATGACTGTTCAGTCATCGGGCTCATGTAATAAGTAGGTTAGCCGTAGTCTGGGCTTACCCAGATGGGTGGAGAATATTTTTACAGCAGAAAGATCTTAATAACTGTGAATGAGGCATAGCTAAGTAGACAGGGTTGATCAGGTGATTTACTGAAGCTAGCTAGGTGGGGCCATTTTCCCTACATATTTATACGCTTTATTTTCTGGGATTGTTTCTAATGAATCAAATGAAGAATTATGGAGCCCACTTGAACTTTGTCTCCTAGGGTGGGCGGTAACTGAAACACTCACTGAACATTCGCTGTCCCTGATCGTTCATTTCCTTAAAGAGAAGGCGTGCCCCTTCTTGCTCTGTTTGTGCGATAGCTCTTCTGGCATCAAACACGCCAGGTGGAAATTGCACTCCTCCTGGGGCCAGAGGGTAAAGGAATGAAAAGGATGGGAAGCATTCAGAAAGGCTTCACTAAGATCCAGCCCTACTGTACTTCCTCGTCAGCTAGCCAACCTCTTGATCTACAGTGACAGGGCTAGATTCTCCATCCCAGCCGTGCCCAGCCTGGGAATGTCAGCTGGCTGGTGTCCATCTAGGAGTGGACAGTGTTTCACGGAGCACCGTGTTCCCACACTAAGGTTTGTTTATACAACTGTCTTGGCAAATGGAGGGGTCTCCTGGTTGCCAGGCCATCATAGGCCAGTGATACCCAGGCCCTGGGAAACCCTGAATGCTACAGATCGATGGGCAACAGGGATTCTATGGGGTGGTCCGTATAGGTTTCAGTCCATCAAATGAGTGGCAGTTAGGGTCAAGCCACAGATCACACCGTCACCGATCTAGGGTATGTGAGGCCAACAGCAGGAATTCTTGTTTAGGCCTAAGCCAGTTTTCCAAATTGAGATTAACTTTTTGTTCCACAAATTTTCATGAACCAACAAACAGGGGGTGGGACTGGTTCAGGTCACTGAAACATTTCCTTTGAATATATTTGAAATGTTTCAGTTTTGACCTCTTTTTCTTTAACTTTAACTTTTTTTATTTAGAAATTTTACTTACTTTATACTAAAGTCATTTCAAAACAGAAACCTGAAACTTTTCATTTCAAAGGAGTCAAGATGGGATGTCTTGACAATTTTTTGAAACGTTTTAGAAGGATTTTTTTCAAGTCAGGAAATTCATCAAACCAACCTTTTCAATAAATCTGCATTTAATGGCAACCAAACTTGTAATCTCATCGAAAACAGATATCAAATTAGATTGACAGGCTCTATTTTCCATAAACGCGGGGTGATTTGCATTAATTACATTACCCTCCTTTCATTCTTTATTAATCTTCCCATTCACCTCTGGCCACACTAACCTGTGTTTTCCCAAAGCCACGTCTGAGTGTATGTTGTGGGCAGGGGAGGATACCATCTCCACTGGCCCTGTCTCCTTTGCTTTTTGACTGCCCACTCGCTTGGAGCTAGGTGTGGGTTGAGCGATGGTGCTGGGCACAGTGTGTGTGTAGTAGGACCATTATGACGGCTCTGGTATTTCCACGTCAGTTGTCCATTTTTCTGCTACATTGTACAATGTGCTAGTGAGGCCATAAGAATGATTCATTCCGCTCACAACCCAGTATCCACCACACATGGCAGGTATTTTGAATGAAGTTCTGTGGGAAAAGAGAGAAGAGATTGTTGTAGGATCTCTACATGTATTACGCTGGATTTGAGGGTGAGGTTGCGCTACATTCATAGCTATAGAGACTTTAACTCTTACAAGTTAGAGATATGAATTAACGATCTTAAAGCTGGCTACAAATACACTGAAACAGAACAGCAGCTGATAAAAGCCTAGGCTATTCAGTAGCAATTGAAAGAAAAATTGTCAGGTTAAACTGATATCCAGTTTCATTTACAATCAGTTTCACTTTCAGGGTCTTAGCGCTGCAATGTTTGGGTTGTAAACACTGCCAGGAAACTCTTTTCACTGGAATTGTTTTACAAGTAGCAAACGTTTCTAGTGTTCTTAAATTCTCCAAGAGCTTATTCTTCTAAAACCTACATTTAGGACCAAATACGAGTTGGTAGTGTTCCTTTAACAGGATATATAATATTTAATTCAGAATTCTCCTGCTCACCTCAAGAGAAGAGTCCAAATTTCATTGGCATTTGCTGGATAAATTCTAGTTCCTTAAAGGGACATGGTTAACTTAAATAGAATCATAGAATATCACAGTTGGAAGGGACCTCAGGAGGTCATCTAGTCCAACCCCCTGCTCAAAGCAGGACCAATCCCCAGACAGTTTTTTGCCCCGGATCCCTAAATGGCCCTTTCAAGGATTGAACTCACACCCCTGGGTTTAGCAGGCTAATGCTAAAACCACTGAGCTAGCCCTCCCCCCAAGGCAAAAGTGTGATTTTAAAAATAATCTACTAGTGTTACAAGTGACGCCCACTCACTGCAACTAAAAGATCAAGGGAAAGTGTTTCCGTTTTTCTGAATAAAGGGGTCTCTTATTCTTCACAGATGATCTCTTTGTGCATGTGGCAGCAAACCCTGTTGGTTCTGGTTCACAGTTTACCCATGTATCATCCAGTAGGCCCCAATCCTGCAAACTGTTCTGTGGCCACACCATGAAGTTCGTCACTCCCCCCCAGGAAACTGATTGTAAAAAGATCACAGAGGGCTGGTCTACACGGGGGGGGCGGGGGGATCGATCTAAGATACGCAACTTCAGCTACGCGAATAGCGTAGCTGAGGTCGAAGTATCTTAGATGGAATTACCTGGGGGCCACACGGCGTGGGATCGACAGCCGCGGCTCCCCCGTCGACTGCGCTACCGCTGCTCGCTCTGGTGGAGTTCCGGAGTCGACGGTTAGCGCATTCGGGGATTGATATATCGTGTCTTAACGAGACGCGATATATCGATCCCGGATAAATCGATTGCTACCCGCCGATACGGCGGGTAGTGAAGACATACCCAGAGATGCATCAGGGGAACTAGGACAGGTGTGATAGCTCAGACTATGAACTCATTTTTATTCAAACTGACTAGCTCTCGAGTTTATTTAGCTGGATTTATACAGCGGATGGTGTCCTTTTTAATACTAAAATAGCCTTGTCATTAAGGCCCTTCTTGAATTGCGGGATGATTGTCAAATAATGGTGGCTAAATTGCAAACACAACATGGAAAATTTTGGAAAAGTAATAATGGACATTAATTGTGGTAATTCGGAAAAGCCAGAAAAGACCTATTTGTTTAAGAAAAATGTGATGGAACAATATAAACACTCAAATATTACGTTATGCCTGCTCTTTTTTCTTTTCTTTTTTTTGGATAACCAGACATTTTGATGCAACTATATTACAGTCATTAATGTGTGGGGTTGACAGCAGGACCCCGGCTTCCAGCTGCCCCGGGCTGACAGCAGAACACCCACCATGTGTGGGGCTGACAGTGGGAACCCCACCGCCCCGGGATGACAGCAGGAGCCACACGGCTGACAAAATTGCAGCAGAAGCCTAATATTGTGGGAGCCACAATATTGCCAATTAAGTAGGGCCTTACTTATCATGCAGTCATCAGAATCAGCAACATTGGTGATAAAAATTGGCTCCTATAAACTAAATATAAGGGGGAGTGAAAGAGGTCAGCAGTAAGGATTGGATCTTTGGTGGAAATTGGTGTAGCTCTCTTGAAAAGCGTCTCTGATTTACACCACTGAAGATCTGAGCCTAAGAATTAAAATAAGTAACACACAGGGCAGCCTGGCGTTTTCAGACAATCTCCTCCTTTGGAGTTTTCACCGCATGTCTGCAGTAGCAGCTGCATGGTTAAGGAGGTCACAGCCGGGGCAGATCAGACATAAATATCAGCACTAACAGCACTCCGGCTTGCAATCAGGGTGAGGAGACTAAAGTCAGGATGGGCTTTGAAGCTGAAGTGCAGTGACCATTTCACAATGCCTCTCATGAACGTGATTTTAAATAGAAAATAAAATACGTGGCTGTTTGTTTTCGGCTATTCCCCTCAGAGCCAGTAGGAAGAGGCCCCACTAGAGCGATCAAAGACTCTGAGGGAGACTTGAGGAGCGTCCGAACACAGCACGTTGTCTGGGGCTGAACAAACTTGTGGAGCACAGCCGGTGAGAGCTGGCTGTCACTTGGCTTTATTTCCTTACTCCAGCGAATAAGGTCTGCCTTCAGTGTGATGAAAATGTCTCACTCTTTACACCTAAGCAACTGGACTATCCATGACCGTGTTAGAGAAACATCTCTGATATAAGTTAGGACCCTGCTCTTTCTTTCAGTCCCCACCATCCCTCCTGGGCTTTCCCCCTCTGTTTCCTTTGAACAGTTTGCATGGTACTGGCTAACTTCCCGCTGCTGCTGCCTGGGTGTGCTAAGGCGGAGTGAAGGATGCAGGGAAGACTTATCCAGACATTGTTGAGCTTGGAAAATAGACGATATTTTACTGACCAAAAATACCCACTGTGTTATTCAACCTCAGCGAAGAATAAGTGTGTGAAGGAGGTCCAAATAAAGCAGCTCTGTGATGCTCCTAGGGTGAGGAAGGATGGAAGCAGCTGGCTTTCTTTACCTTGGCGCAGTGAACTAGAAAGCAGGACACGAGCCAACAGAAGATCTCTCTGAGGAGCAGGCCCAGAATGCAGGAAGGAGACCCAGGCTGGGGTTTTCAACGCAGCCTATGACAGTCAGATGTCCAACTCCAAGGCAAATCAGTGGGAGATGCGTTCCTCTTAACGAATCCCAGCCTTCATGGAATGAGAGCACATCCCTGCAATCTACCTGAAAATCCGAGGGGTGGGGAGAGAGTGCATGGCTTGCAGTGGCCTAGAAGTTTGTGGAGTACTTTGGATGAGACCTTTACCTCAGACCAGTGCCCAAAGGCAGTTCCCTAGGAGACACAGCATAGGTGGTTTGGACCAATAGCAGGAGGAGAAGGCTCTAATCCAGTTCGCTTCACACAACTTTAAATCTAACGGTGACTCGGGAAAAGTGAGGCACAGAGGAGATACTGGCATAGCATCTGACTGACTCTGCTCATCATGGCAGACACGGGGGGTGAGGTAATATCTTGGACTGGACTGAGAGGGACAAGCTTTCGAGCCACACAAGAACTCGATGTGGCTCGAAAGCTTGTCTCTCTCACCAGCAGAAGTTGGTCCAATACAAGATATTACCTCACCCACCTTGTCTCTCTAATATCCAGGTACCATCACAGCTACAACCACTCTGCTCATCATGGAAGATACATTCTGATTTGGGGTTTCTCAGAGTTACTTGCCTGTAGAATTCCTCCTCCTGAGCGGGGAAGAGAGCATGCTGATCCAGGGTATGGCCACAGGGTGTCCATTTTAGATAGACACCAAAAATTCCAGTATCAAGCGATTAGAGTTGTTCTGAAGGCTTCATACCTCTGTCTGCCTGTAGGGCTGTGATGTTGTCTTTGTAGCAGAGAAGATTGTGCAAGAATCCTGGGACTTGCAGATCTTCAAAAGGAATATACACTGCTCACCTGTGCTTTCCCTGAGCAACCTGCCCTGTCATTGCAAAATTCCAAATCTCGCTTTGAAGGACTGCTATTTTTCCTACTGCAGCTAGTCCTACAGCAGCAACACTGTTTAATGTGTAAAGGTATCCAGGTATGTATTCTCCCTGTGCATATGTAGGGAAGCCTTGATTTCTAGCGTGAGATTTTGATTGCCTATGTTCATGCCACTTATGGTATATCGATCAGTGTGCAAAAAATAGGGGGAAAGTCATGTTGCTTGATCATTTTAGGACTGTACAAAGTCTCTGGTACCCATGTATGAGAAGGTACCCAAGTCTTCAAAACATCTGCATATAAGAAATAGGAAGGCATATTTGATCATCTGATGTTCCAGGGTATGCTTAGTTTAGTTATCCTATCATCTAAGTAATATGGATGAATTGTAAAGTTTTCAAAAACAACAAAGGGTCCTATCTTCCATTGACCTCAGTGGTGCAGGATCAGGCCCTATGTGACTTCGGAGTGTAAGTCTTAGTGGGACGTAGGAGGCTGTGGCCCAGATTTTTAAAAGTAGTTGGGTACTGCTCCACTCAGCGTTGTAAGGCCTAAGGCCCAGATCCTCAAAAGTGCCTAACTCCAATTGGAAACCATGGGAGTTAGGCACCTACATAATTTGGCGGATCTGAGCCTTTGGCACTTTTAAAAATATTACCCAAAAGAATTCATGACTTTCTCAAACTCAGTCATTGCATGTTAAACCTATACTCAGGCTCTTAGAAAGGAATTTTACAAAGCAGAATTATATATATTTAATCCCCACACACACCAGCGACTAGCCACCCTCATCAATGTCAATAATCAAACAGAATTTTTCAGTCCTGTCTTAGTTCTAGAATATGGCTGACTGGACGTCACTGGCCCACGTACTGAAATAAAAACCACCCCAAAGTTACTGTAAACGGCCCAATTCATGCTGAGAACTACAGATAACTTGTCATTAAAACTGCTCCTGCAGCCTCCCTGCACCCCTGCTGTCCATTCTGCATGGCGGTTTTTTCCAGTGTGCCTCCACCGAGAAATGGGTCAGCCACATTTAGGGGGGAAAGGGGCTGATGGAATGAAGGTCACCCTGGTGCATCCCCTTTCCATCAGGTCTGGTGCTGCAGGTAAGCCTGTGTCTCACTTCCCTTCACCCAAGTGATGAACAAGTCCAGAACCCACGCTCCGTCAAGTACATCTAGGGCTATTCACCATTTCAGTCTTAGTCCCCCCGGCTCCTTCAGGAGACCTTCTTGTCCTGCACCTGAAAACCGTCTCTGGTCTGGGCAACCTTCCCCGTTCCTTTTAGGGGTTATCCCTTTTCAGCCCCTCCTTAAGCCAGAATCCCCGGCTCTCCTCTGTGGACCTGGGCTGTATTGGTTGGTGGTGCCACTCTTTCTCCTTACCCAGGAGCTGAGTTCTGGGTTAGCCAGCTCTGGGGCCTCTACCGGCTTCTCCCCTAGCTGGCCTCTTTTCCTCAATTACCCTTTAGGCTGCTCGGCAGCCCACCCTTTCCCTGTGGGTCTGTCCTGCTGTAACAGAGGAGGCAGCCTTTATGCTGGTCCCCAGTTGATTGGGGGAGTGGGGAGCCTTGCCCCACCCTCTCTCCAAGGCTCCTGGCCCTTAAAGATATAGCAACAGGATTATCCTCCCAAGCACCATTCGTTCCTGGGACAACTTCCTCTCTGTCCATATCCCCCTTTGATCCTTCTATATATAGATATTGGACCTTTCAAACTCTTAAAGGGCCATCCACATTTCGGGATGGGCTGACCGCTAGGAGCTCAAATGACTGGTTTAAATTCGGTAGAAGCAACGTTCGCCCCAGCGCAGAGGTGGCTTTTCTGTGCGCTGCTGCATGGGCCTTGTGCTGGTTCTTGTGCACAGAACTGGAATGGCTGGTAGGTAGGGGCCAACTCTGCAGAAAGAAGCTGGTACCTGAGGAGTATTATCACCTTATGCTGGACTTGTGGCCCAATGCAAATGAGAAGCCCTAATATTTTTATGTAGCAGGTTTCTATTCAATAGATTCGTAAATAGGAATATTTTAATTTGACAACGGGTCTGGTCCTGCTCCACCAAAGAGAAGTGGAGTTTTGCTATTGACTTGGGTGGCAGAAGGATCAGGACTGATGTGATGAAGGTGTTTTCTGTAATGAGCAGCAGTTTTGAGTCCTGCCGTTTAATTTCTAACACATAACAGGGAGGCTGGTGGAGCATTGAGTGCTGAGAACTAGAGATGGGCATAAATCTGAACAGCTGAACTCAGGCTGAAGTTCCTATCTCAATGTGAATGTGATTGCTGGCTCTTTGTGATGCTTGAATTCCCAAGTGATGTGCCTCTCAGAGAGACTGTAGGTAGGCATATAATCGGCTGAATGGCAAGTGAAAAGACAGTTGCTCCAGTGCTTTGGGGACATTTGGATCTGAGTCCAAATCAGGATCCTAAATTGGTGATTGTGCCCAGCTCAAATCAGAACCAAACTCTGCCTGTGTAACTGGGTTTGTCTCTATTTGAAAAATATGGACTCCCTTATGGGAATCAAATGTAGATGAATTCCCAGCCATATTCAGCAACATCGCATACCGGGGCTTTGCTAGGGAAGTGTTTGGATAAAGACCTCCAGCGGAAGAGTAGTTCTTTGATGCTCCTGCTCTCCAGCGGTGAACTGGCTCGTTACACAATGGACAAAAGCCAGCCAAAAGATCATTTATCCACTTTGTTATTTTAGTGAGTTGCTGTAGAGATTTATGGAACGAGGCCTCAAGTCTCCGTGTTTCTGGGTGCAGTTGTGCACATGTTGCCAGCAGGGTCTGAGACACAGGAGATCTGACCAAAAAAAAAAATGGAAACGTCATTTCTTGTCTCAGTCACATGACCTGGGTCAGCATTCCCAAGGCTCATGCCCTTGTCCCATGCCAGGAGTCAATAGCCACTGACTCCACGTGCTACTGTTACACGCACAATTAGCAGTGGGTGCAAACGCTACTATATAGGCATCGAAGTACCTGAGTGCTGGACACGGAAATGTGCAGTGGGTGGTGGCTGTGTCCACAATTAACTGCAGGGGGCGCCATTTTGTGCCTGGACAAATGGGAACCACTCGGGGTGGTGTGAAAAGGCCACCATGTTTGCGCAGGAGGGTGCTGAAGTTCATGGATCTGCTCCAACCTATGCCAGGTACAGCAGGCCTTAGTGATCACCCTGCTGGCCAGGGAGCAGCAGAGTGCACCTTGCTCCGACTCCGCTCCTTCCGGCCCCATCACTCTCTCTCGCCCCACCCCAGCTGGACTTGACATGCCCTCTGCACTGGGCAGGGGGCCAGCCCGGAATTCTCCCCCACTAGGGGAATCCTCCATTGTTCTTTGAGAACGGTTTCAAGGTGGCTTTGTGCTGCTCCACCAGAGCAGCGCGACCTTGGCGGGGCCCGGTGTTTGGTCTGGGCCGTACAATGTACATATTCTGTAAGGCAGTGGCTCTCAAACTTTTGTCCTGGTGACCCCTTTCACATAGCAAGCCTCTGAGTGTGACCCCCCCCTTATAAATTAAAAACACTTTTTTATATATTTAAACACCATTATAAATGCTGGAGGCATTTGGGGTGGAGGCTGACAGCTCGCGATCCCCCATGTAATCACCTTGCGACCCCCTGAGGGGTCCCGGCCCCCAGTTTGAGAACCCCTGCTGTAAGGCTTATGAAAACCAGTCCCGGGTAAGTTCACACTGTTCCCAGCCCAGTCGGACCTATGGCTTGGCATTTCAGGGCACCGTTCTGATGGAAATCGATAGGCAGCAGGTTTAAAACAAACATAAGGCAGTACTTCTTCACAGAATGCACCATCAACCGGTGGAACTTGTTGAGGGGGGATGCTGTGAAGGCCAAGACTGAACGTGGGTTCAAAAAAGAATGATCAGATAAATTCATGGAAGATAGAACCATTAATGACTATTAGCCAAGATGCTCAGGGTTGCAACCCTATACTCTGGGTGTCCCTATACCTCTAACTGCTGGAAGCTGGGACTGGACGACAGGGGATGGATCACTCGATAATTGCCCTGTTCTGTTCATTCCCTTTGAAGCATCTGGCACCAGCCACTGTTGGAAGACAGGCTACTGGGCTAGAAGGAACATTGGTCTGACCCAATATGGCCGCTCTGATGTTTTTAACAAGTGCTTTTTGCTGGTAGGACAGGAACTTCTCACTGGGGCTTGCTCATGCATGATGGCCGGACACTACGGGGGTCACCCTGCCATTGCTCAGGGGTAAAAGGTAATGACATCATAGACCTGCCCCCCCCGCCTCATTTTTTCCAGGGGATGGGTCTAAAGCTCTCATAGCTGGGGCAGGAACTACTGAGCCCTGTGTTTCTAAAAATACCCCTGGATTGTTCTGTGGTGCAGATCACTGAGAAGCAAGATTATACAGGCCGTGCAGGTTAAAAAGAGCTGCTGGCAAAGGTTACTGCAGTATGCCCTGTCCCGCACGCCATGCGTATCACAGCAGGGCTGGTTATGCCACAGTAGTTAATGCTGTATCAATGTCTCCACCTTAATCCCCGATATTGAAGAGTTTATAACTTGGCCATAAAAATTCACTCTGGGCTATGCTTTTTACACGTCTCTAATTCAAAAAATGGCTTTTTTTTTTTAATACCCAAAGCTCTCAAGCTACAGTGTGTCAGCCCAGAATGGGGACCTCGTGCCTTTGGAGAACTCATTTAGAAAAGCGGCTTCTCTAGATCCATAATAGTAACTTCTTCTGCATAAAATTCATAAGGACTTTCAGTCCGGGGATGAGAGCACATGAGTCATCGTCACCGACCCAGCAGTGGCTCTTCATCTGCACTGCGCCAATAATCATCTTACTCTATTCAAATACTAATTGATATGCTAAGCTGCTAAAGGCTCCTTGAGATTATTGTGAGCCATAGTATCAAGAAGAACCCAGCCATCCCTATGGCCCAACAATGCACTCACTATGTGAAATTCGGGACCCACCCTTTAGTCGTAGAACCACATAGTTTCACCAGACTAATGCACATCCGTCCTTTGGAGACTAAATTGTTGTGTGCCGCAGGCAGAGAACCGGAGGGACTGAGGCGCACCAGTACCCGAAGTTTCCGCAGTGGCAGGGAATGAGACGTACTTTGTTGTGCTAGCGGGAAACTGGGGAACCAAAAGCTTGGACACAATAGCAAAAACTAAGAACATTTGCCAAGCAGGGGCATCTAAAGGCTATGGATGCTGATACAAAGGGTGGGTGACAGAAGTGGGGGTGAGGTGGTAGGAGCTCATGAAGCCGGTGGTTTTCTCTCTACATGGCTCCTGGAAAAGGTTTCCTATAGAGGAGAATATTCTGCCGCTGAGGCTACAGTAAGTGCAGACGGTCTAGCAGTGGGATGAACATGGAGCTGAGCATCAGGCCATGTAGGTTCTGTCACTGACTTGCTGTGCGACTTTGGTCAAATCACAGAACCTCCCCGACCTTTGCTTATATTCTGTATGGAAAACAAAGATAATACGTCAGATTTTGGCCCTGGCCTAACAAGCTGGTATTCCTCTGGTCTGGGGGAACCCCTGGGTGGCACAGAGCAAGTTAGTGCTGGCTCCAGTTCACTCCTCCTGGCAGCTCCTGGGTTGAGGGGCGTGTCCAAAGTCCGGCTGTGCTCCAGCAATCCCTGTCCGGTGTCACAGACCTTTAGGGGCCAGGCCCAGCTGCACAAGTTAGAGCAACCAACAGATGTCTCTACCTTGTGCCAAGGGCTGAACTGGGTAAGGAATCAGGGTGGCATAAAGCTACCCTGGTCTCCCACTGCACGCCCCAGTGACTGCAGCAGACCTAGGGAGTTGGAGATAATGCTACTTTGTAAAGCCAAGATCTATAGATGAAAACTTCTGGGTAAGCAGCAAGTACTATTATTAATTACCCCGGGGCGGGGGGGTTGGGGGGAGTAATGCAACCTCCCTGTAATCACTGGGGACCTAAAGAAGAAAGCCAGTGATCCAGAAATGTATGTTTAACAATCTGCATGCACGGTATAAATCAGGGGAACGGTGGTTTATGGAAATAAATCCAATCCCCTGCCAAATGTGGTAACAGCAGAGAACAAAACAAGGTCATTAGCACCACTGAATACAGCCCCTGGTGTATCTGTCATCAGTTATAGCTCCTAGCATTTGCTAGACTTGGTTTATGCTACGGTCCCTTCTCATGTCAAGTGGTGAAATTAATCAAAAGTCCCTCCTAGCAGCCTAAGCTCAAATGATTTAAGGTGAGTTCTGTTTAATAGATCTTCGTTTGGCCCAACATCCTTGAACTGTGGTGAACAAACAGTGCATGGAAAAAATGTTTACCATAGACAAAGCTCCCCCCCTGCCCCCGCTGTGAATCATGCCTGCCAGGAGCAAGGGGTCAGACAAATAACAAAGGGCCCGAAAAGCAGAGCTGGTGCCTAATCTGGCAAAGAGACCGCCTCAGGGTATTGAAATGATTTCAGCCCAAGGGTCAGTCTAGCAGATGAGCTACAGACAAAGGGCGCGGGGCTGCTCCCAAACTGCGTGCAAGTGAACATGCCAAAGTCTCCTGTTTGGGACTGAGGGGATTGGACACAGTGAAACATTGAGGCTGGGACTTTCAAAGGAGCCAAGGGAAGTTAGGCACCAAACCCCACTGCAATTCAATGGGAGTTGGGCACCTAACTTCCTTTGATAATCCTGGATTAACGGTCTAATCCTGGATCCTTTGAAATCAATGGGAGAGCTCTCATTAACTTCAGTGGGCACAAGACCTGGCCCTAAAACTTGACAATCCTGAGCTAGCATCACCATAACCTCTTCTAAGGCAACATTCCTAAGTCTGGACTGGCGGTGGATGGTGGAGAAACTCCTAGAGACATTTCTAACTTCATCAGGTTCAGTTCTTGGATCCCAGTCAGAAAAGACCCACACCTGTCACTGGTTTTTAAGCAGAATTCTCGGTGGATTTCAGTAAGAGGCTCTTCTTGAAAACGAATGGCCCAGAAATTGCCAGGTGGTTCTCTCTGCGTTCCTTTTAGTGTATCAAAAAAGCAAAGGGTTTCTGATGACCTGCTCGCTGGCTTTTTCCATGAGTCCCTGTTTGCCCTTCACCATCTGCAGTCAGCACAGACAGGCATCAACAACTTTTTCCATTATAGATGAGCAAGAAATGAAAGATTAAAGGATGCCTGACTCAGGAGGTGTTTATCTTCCCTTCAAAGGCTGCTGGGTCCAAACACAAGGACATACCTGCTTGCTTGGGGGAAAACATCACATTAAATAACCCTCTCCATGAAGGGTTGTGTCTGTGACGTGAGGAAATGAAAGCACTGCATCCAGCAGGAGGACTGTGACCATCCCTAGTGTTTAATCACAGGACAGCAAAGTGCTTCTCAAAGCTGGCTAAGAATTGTTATCCATGTTTGAGAGAAGGGGAAACTGAGGCACAAAGAGAGTTGGCCAAGCCAGGAGCAGGGGTCACGAATAGAACCTAGGTACTTCTGAGGCCCAGTCCCCTGCTCTAACAACACTTCATTATAGGGCAGCTGAGGTTTTCCCCCCTCTTTCCCTGGTGCCGTGCCCAGTCTGCAGAGGATGGGAGTCTGTTACAGCCCTTGATGCAGATGCTGGGTCTTTAGCTCAGGCCATAGAGCCATGCTTTCAGCTCTGGAGGTCCCCAAGGGGCTGGCCAAGATGGCAGTCATCCTGCTAGCAGGACCCAGGTGACAGTGGCTGATTATGGCATTAGAGTAAATAGGGAGTGACTCCGCTGCAGGGAATGGGACAGCCTGGGCAGTTGGAGGAGCAGAAAAGCCACGTGATCTGGCTGCGCCCCCGCTTGCTGCATGCTGGCACTCGCAGGCGTCTCAGGGAGGCGTGGAGACTGTTCATGGAACCGGCTCCCCATGGCCCTTCTTCCATCATTGGCCCAGACAATCCCAGTTCAGTGAAATGCGCCCTCTGCCCCAGGAGCAGAGTGCCGTGTCGTGGGTGGCTAGCGGCAGCAGCTGTGAGGGGATGAAAGGGATGGTTTGTCCACTGCTATCGAGCTGGGTCAGGAAGGCTGGTCGAAGGGAAGCCAGCTCTTTTGCTTTGTTTTCACTGTGCTTTCAAATCTGCCCCTCCCCCGGCATGTTTCCACCCCCAGCTGTTTGGTGCCGCGCCCTGGATCTCTGCCAAGCTCGCCCCCAGCCTCTGAGCCTCTCTTTTACCCTGTTTTCCGTCTGGATGAAGCTGCTCACGCCAGCTCGTCCCCAAGAAGCAGGACACGCCCTCGGTGTTGCCGAGCTGAACTTCAAGCTGCCCTGAAGCTGCTTGTCCGTCCCCACCCTACGGGGGAAATTCTTTCCTGGCTGCTTAAGTCTGAACCGTTGGAGCGAGCCAGAGCTCGCGTTTCAGACCGTTTGGAAGAGCTTCTTATCCGGTTGCAGCGAAGTCAGCAGGGTGAGATGAGTCCGTACATGCACGACGCTCAGCGCTCTGCCACCGACGCATTCTGGGGTCCTGGGAAAGTCAGTTAAGCCCGATGTTTTCAGCAGTGCCCCCTCTCTGAGTGTGCCCCAGCGCTCAGGATGACAGACCTCACTGCTTCCCTTCCCGAACGGGAGGCGCACTTCTTCCATTGCCTTTGCTGATTGAAAAGCGGAGGACAGCGTGGCTGGAAGCAGCCACCCAGGAGATAACTGCTGGGCCAGGACTAGGAGAATGTGCAGAGCATATGCAGCACAGCGAACGTAGCCATGAAGCCCCCCCACCCCCTACACACACCCCATGTGCAAATGGCCCATACCATCCTGATGTGGTAACACTTCCCAGCCCCTCCGAGCTCCCTTCGCTCTGCAGGGAGTGCACGAGGCCCAGGCCATGGAGAATCAGGCCTCTGGTGTTTATCCCACAGAGACAAGGCCCTTTTTAATCTGCTGTGTCAACTGCATGGTTCAAACCCTTCTCTTACCACACCAGTGCGACACCATGGAATTGAGCTTGGCCCTGTCTGACCACACGATGGACAGTTAATTCAGTCAGAGCGGAACACTGTGATCGTCCGGGCCGATCTGCTCTGTTGCAGCGGGATTTGCTAGCCCTTGTGCTCCAATGCAGTTCACCAACAGGGAGCTGGAGCACGGGCTCACATCCCTCTTTCGGCAAATGGATTTGTTCTGCGAGCAGATTGTAAACATGGAAGAAGGCCTGTGTCTCTATTTCTCGCCTTCCTGAAATCAGAGGGGATGGATTCGGAGGAGGAAAAAAGCCTTGAGACATGTCTGCATGGGACTGACCTGATGACACATCTCAGCCCTAATGAGAATGCAAAAATGCAGCCTGAATGCTCTTCCCGCCCAGCCTGCGTGAAGGGTGGCAGTAAGGCACCTCTCCTAGTGACTTTAGGAATATGAGACTCCTGCAGATGTTTGGAGCAAGAAGCCAGCTGCCTCCCACATTCCATAGATTGGCTCCTCGCTGGGAACATCTGGGCTACCTTTGACTCTTCACACCTCTCCTGCCCCCTCCCCACAAATCATCTTAGCTCTTTGATTTCAGTATCTTTCCGAACACATTAGAAGCTGATGCATCACCATCACAGGGTGTGTGTTAATTCATCACCCTGGCTTTAGTTCCCCACATTCCCCTTGGATGACCTGCAGTCACCTGCGCCGTTCATGTAAAGAGACCTGGGTTTGGGAGATTGGGGACTGTCTCCCCTTGCTTTGCAGTTAGCACATTCTCAACCTCCCTGAATAAAACCCTCCAGCGGATGTCAGTTGTTCTCTTTCTCAGCCTCTGTGCCAGATCCAGCCCTGCTGTGATGAGTGCAACTCCTTTTAAATCAAAGATCTCGCCTCCTGCATTCACCAGGGCAGAATTTGATCCAACACTTGTCTCTCTGAAGGGTGGGATTTTCCAAAGTGCTTAAGGAATTGAAGAGCACAAGTCCCATTGGATGTGCTCCTAAATCCCCTAGGTGCTTGAAAAAGTACCACCCAAAATGAATAGCCTTCTTTAGATCAATGGGAGGATTTTTTTCAGATACTATTTCAAGGTCTCAGTACTTTGGAGGATCAGTACTTGACCTGCCTTATTTAGTTGTGGGTACCATGCATTCAGGTTATCTGGTCCATAGCTGTGTTCGCATGGATCTAGGGAGGCTGAAAATGTGTGTGCTGATGCATGCATGGTCCCATTCTCCCACAGGCAGGCTGAGGAAAGTCTGTGCAGTTCAGGTCCTGGGGGCCCTGTGCCTCTCTCCTGCAGAAGTGGCAGGAGTCCATTCCCTCGGGCAAGGGGTCTTGTCAGAGACAAGGGGGCTTAACTCAAACACTCCACGCAGCCCCTGGAAAGCCTGTCTCCTGCAGGAGCAATGCGGCCAGTGCCCCCTCAGACCAGACTTTCCTAGGAACCTCCTAAGGACAGGCAAGAAAGCCCCATCAGCAGGGCCGGTGCAAGGAAGTTTCGCGCCCTAGGCGAAACTTCCACCTTGCGCCACTCTCCTACCCAGCTAACCCAGCCCCTCACCTGGGGAGCCCGCCACCCCCCCCCCCCCCCCCCCCCCCCGCCCGCGCGCCCCCCCCCCGGCGGCTCCCCCCCCCCCCCCCCCCCCCCCCCGCGGCAGCTAACCCCGTCTGGGGAACCCGCCCCAGCTCACCTCCTCTCCACCTCCTCCGCTGGGCACGCCGGTGCCGCTCTAATTCTCCTCCCCTCCTAGGCTTGCGGTGCCGATTGGAGGAGACTTAGAGCTGGGGCTGAGTGCTCAGCGGAGGAGGCAGAGTGGAGGTGATCTGGGGAGGGGAGAGGTTCCCTTGTGTGCCCCCCCCCCCTCCTGCGGGCGGCCCCCCCCCCCCCCCCGTCCCCCCCCCCCCCCCGCCCCAGATCACCTCCACTCCACCTCCTTGCCTGAGCGGGCTTTTAGGTGCCCCCAACCACTAGGCGTCCTAGGCGGCCGCCTAGTTTGCCTAAATGGTTGCACTGGCCCTGCCCATCAGTCACTACAGCCTGCCCTGCCTGCAGTTATTCACACGCTTTACTCCTTGGGTTTAGCAGAGACCAGCTGTCTCCATGCCTTGCCCCTGGCTATATCCCCTCCTCCCTGGCCATGCCTCGGGCTTGCCTCCCGTGCAGGGGATGCCTCTGGAGAAGGTGGCTCTCTGCCACCGGAGGAAGCCCCTGGCCCCAGGAATGTTCCCTTCCCCCATAGCCAGATCTGCTGGTTTAACCGCTCCTTTGCACTGGTGGGTACTGCCTCCGTGCGCGAGGGTGATGCAGAATCGGCCACTGTCAAGTGCGGGTAGAATTTATACAGGCCCTACACAAGCAGCCGCTTCAGGCTGGCCCCCATCCTGCCTGCTGAACTCACGCGATCCCTCCCAGTGAAAGCCTGCTGTGAGGGACCTGCCTGTCTTTGTTAGAGTCTTGAACCGTGTCTCCATTCAAGAAGGATGTTGATAAATGGGAGAGGGTTCAGGGAAGAGCCGTGAGAATGAGTGAAGGATTAGAAAACCTGCCTTATGGTGATCGACTCGGGGAGTTTGATCCATTAGCTGAACAAAGAGAAGGCTCAGGGGTGACTTGATCACCGTCTGTATCTACCTACATGGGGAACAAATATTTGATAATGGGCTCTTCAATCTAGCAGAGAAAGGTCAAACACGATCCGGTGGCTGGAAGCTGAAGCTAGAAAAATTCAGACTGGAAATAAGGTGTACATTTTTAACGGTGAGAGTAATTAACCGTTGACACAATTTACCCTGGGTCATGGTGGAGTCTCCATCAATGACAATTTTTAAATCAAGATTGGGTGTTTTTCTAAGAGCTCTGATCTAGGAGTTATTTGGCAGAAGGTCTCTGGCCTGTGTCATACAGGAGGTCAGACCAGATAATCAGAATGGGCCTGTCTGGCCGTAGAATCGATGAATCAACCACTCAGCAGCTCTACTAGACTTTAGGGCCCAGAACCTCAAACCTATTTAGGTCCTAACGTCCACTGATTGGTCCTGCTTTGAGCAGGGGGTTGGACTAGATGACCTCCTGAGGTCCCTTCCAACCCTGATATTCTATGATTCTAAGGTCCCAGGCTCCGTTAGTTGGCCTGAGAGCAGTGCCTGCTCCATCCGTTGTTCGGGGCTCTTTCACCAGAAGCAGGGACCCTTACAATGGTTAGTCTGTAAACATGGGTGATGATGCTTTGGCAGCAAAAGGAGGATTGTCGTTGTCTGCGTTATGAGATCTTAGTTCTCTAGAAATACCCAGCGCAGTGGCAATGTCCTTTAAAGAAGGGTTGCACCTAGGGAGTGCAAGAACAGTGAGACCCCTCTAGGAGAAAGGAGGGAAGCTGTGGTTAATGATGAATTTAAGAAATAAGGCAAACTGGTTCCAGAAAACATACACAATGTCCTCCTTATTCCGCTGCTGGGTCTCCCGGCTGACCTTTAATCTAACCTTGATGATCGCTGCTGCAAGATTTTTCTGAGTGTAACAGAAGATGCGTTTCTTTGGATGCAGATTAAAGCTGCGTATTTTGTGGAGGGAGTCAATTTCAGTGCCTCCCAGTTATGCAAACAGATCAGTATTGTAAAGATCCACTAACGATGCAGCGTGGTAAAAATGAAAGGGCACAGGCAGAAGACAGGGTTTCAGTATGCAGCATTAAACGGCCTCTGTAAATTCCGCCGCCACACCTTGGCCTCTGATTTTAGTAGAGTGAGATTGAGACTGGCTCGCACTTGGATGCAGGGTTGCCAAATGTCTAATTGCATAAACCCAAATACTATTGCCCTGTCCCCTGCCCCGCCCCTTCCCCAAGGCCCCGCCCCGCTCACTCCATCCCCCCTCCCTCCGTTGCTTGCTCTCCCCCACCCTCACTCACTTTTACCGGGCTGGGGCAGGAGGTTGGGGTGCAGGCTCTGGGCTGGGGCCAAGGGGTTCAGAGTGTGGGAGGGGGCTCCGGGCTGAGCCTGGGACAGGGGCTTGGAGTGCAGGAGGGGGTGCATGGTGCAATCTCTGGGAGGGAGTTTGGGTGCTGGAGGGAGCTCTGGGCTGGGGCAGGGGGTTGGTGTGCGGGAGCGGGTGTGGGGTGCAGGCTCTAGCTGGGAGGAGCTTACACTGGGCCAATGGGAGCTGCGGGGGCGGCACTTGCGGGGGCGGGCAGCGTGCAGTCCGCCCCCTGTCCCACGCCCCCCCAGGGGCTGCAGGGATATGCCAGCCATTTCCAGGAGCGGCATGGGGCCAGCACAGGCAAGGAGCCTGCCTTAGCCCCACTGCCCTGCCGGGCTTTTAGTGCCTAAAATTTCCCGGTTTGGCTTCAGTAGCCGCCGGGAGATATGGCCTGATTCCGGGAGACTCCTGGAGAAACCAAGAGGGTTGGCAACCCTACTTGGATGGGAGATCTCCAAAGAAAGCCCCAGTCTCCACACAGTGATGATTCACTTGGTGTCATTCTGAGTAAGAACTGAAGCAATGCCTAGCATTAGGGCCCTCAGGAGATATCTGTCCAGGTACCTAAATTGTCCCTCTTGCAAACATCAATGGATGTAGCTTCACCAGACCCTCCATGAGTCCAGGAAGGTGGTGAGGCAAAGAGATCTTAAGTAACTTGCCCAAGGTCAGACAGGAAACGCATAGCAGAGCTGGGAATTGAACTAGGGTCTCTTGAGTCCTGGTCTAGTGCATTTAATCACATGGCCTTCTAGGAGAAACTCTCTGAGACAGGATGCGCCAGTGGTTAGGCCAGTAACCTAGAGACCTGGGGTCAATGCCTTATGCTGGCACAGACTTCCTGTGGGACCTTGGGCAAGTCATTTCAGACCAGCTTTTTAATGGTATTTAGGTGCCCAACTCCCATTGAAATCACTGACTAAAATATCTTTAAAAATCCGGCCCTTAGCCTCTCTGTGCAACAGCTCCCTTGCTGTCCCAGGGAGATAATAGCACGGGCCTGCCTCACAAGGGTGTTGTGGGGATAGATACAGTGCTGATGGGGCCCTGAAAGTATCTAAGATAGGTCATAGAGTTTTCTTCGGCTTGGCTTGCTCCTCTATGTTTTCCCATGGGATGGGTTGATTTGGTCCAAGACTATTAAAAATACTGTATCACTTCTCAACAGAGATACGATAAGTGCATTCTGCTGCCCTAAATACTCCCTGTGTTTTCAGTGAGACATGTTCTTCTAGACCGCCTGTGCTAAACTGCAGTTCTGTCCGTTGCCGTATTCCACTCCAGAGGTGGCTGCATTTCACTAGCAGTTGAAGTCATTCTTGTACATCTTACATGCAGTAGATGAAACTTTTAGAGATTCTGTGGGAGGAAAGGTGCTATCTCACTATAAGCTATAATTATTAGTTATGATATTACTAATAATAAATCACACTAGCCTGGGTTAGGCCTGGGGGCTCTTTCAGCAGCACAGTTACCGTGTAGGCATTTCTTCATGAGAAGGTACATATTTTTTTCTTGTTTTTTTTTTTTTTTTTTTTTTTTTTTTTTTTTAAGTAAGGCCTCTGAAGAAGTCTGGCTCTAGGGAAGTGCTGTGTAAACACAAACCATTGCAGAGCTGGAGTCACTGACGTGGAAAACAAGAAACACCTGGAATTTCTCCCTGCGTCTCTGGCCACACTCACAGACTTGAGGCTCTTTGTTCTCTCGATGATTTTTTTTTTTGCAAACTCATTGGAAACGAATGTCCAGAGCTGCTAGCGAGGGATTGTGGTTGGAACTAGACCCCGGGGGGTGGAGGGAGCCTCAAAAGCAGGCTAGTTCTAAAGGTTTTCACTTCTAATCAGTCAGGCTTCGCTTTAGCCACCACAATCAGCCCCTACGTCCATTTTGGATCTGACAAGAGATGAAAGTTGTGCTTTACTAAACTCTTTAACATGTAGTAAATGGACGTATCTATAAGCTATTCCAGAGCTGTCTGGTTTGACGGAGATGTTTGATTTTCATCACATTTCGTTAAACACACATCGTGTTCCACTTTCCATTGTCCACTAAAGCAGAAATAGGCATGCTGAGATATAGAGATTTCCACTCTTGCTGGCCTCTGGTAGGACTCTCAGTTGAGGGCTTGGGTTGTCCTTAACTGCGAGGACATCAAGCTTGTTTGTGGCATTGTTATTTTTTCCAGCCATGACATCATGGAGCGGGGCGGGACCTGGCTATCAATCTCATTCTCTCTTGCTGTACCTGATGTCTCACTGCAAGCTGTCACTAAAGCAGGGCAGATGTCGCTCTGCGAGGAGAATATTACAGTCACACTAGGGGAAAGGCAGACCTGAAACAAATGCCTTTCTAACCCGCAGAAGGCAAAAAGAAAGAGAATCTAAAATGCCCCTTATGGATAAGCCCAACAGAGGGATGAAAGCCATAAGGCGCTCTAGAAATTACTCTAAAATGCCATGGGATTTCACAGAAAATGAGATTCTTTACAATAGAGATTCTATTGAATTTTTAAACCAACAGTGCGGGTTAGAGATGCCACCTTACTCTTAACAAAGCAAATGTGCATGCGCACACACACACACAAGTGCATGCGCACACACGTGATTAGTGTCCAAATTCCCTCTCCCACTGCCCTGCAGTTTGCCTTGTTCATTAACTTGAACCACACTCAAACATAAAATATAGTATCAACTTTTTCTGGAGCTTTGCTTGTTCCTAGACTTCCTGTAGAACCTCCTTTCCCCTTTCTCCTAGTTCCCTCAGCCTCAGAGAGAGGCTCGGCCAACCCCCAACTCCACACCCCACCCCTTCCCTTATTTATAGATGTAGGTTGGACCTAGTAGGGCTCACCTGGTCTCGTGAGTCAGCAGAAGTAGCTCTGCATCGCTCCGCAGGAGACTGAAACTCTGTCACACCAGCCTGTGGAATTGAATAGAAAAAGTCATCTCTGCTGTAGGATTCTAAAGGCTGGTTTTAATATGCCATCATTCTGTATTGATTTCCGCAGGACTTTCCCATATGGAGCTGACCTAATGACCTACAAGTCAAACTAGCCCAACTAACGGACCCAGATTCGAGGTTGCAGGTATTTTTTTTTTTATTGATTTTATTCTTCTTCTCCAAGTTTCCTCACCTAGAATTTGTCTACTGAATGATGTCAAGAATTGCTTTTGTGTATCAGGGGGTTTATACAACATCTGGCCCTCAGTAAGAAATCGTTTTCACTGTGGAAATCCTAAACGCCTTTTGCTTTAAATTCCTTTCTAAGCACGATGGCAATAGACCAAACATTTCCTGGTGACGCCGTAAGAAGGCTGAGCTGCCCAAGCCACGTAGCAGGAATACGAGGCCCACACAGTAAAATTCTGAGGATGATGCCGTTCTGCGTGGCACAGCTCACGTTGCACCCCAGTCTGGCACGTGACAATGTGGCTGGAATCACTTGCTCCAGCCTTTTCAAGACATAATTAACTCAATCCCTCATGGAGTTCATTTCAGTGAACATCAGATTATCGCCCGATCTAGACAGATGCCTTCCCGTGATTTCCTGGTATGCTCATCAGTACTCTCAGATAGCAAATACCTGATGCATTTATTAGTAATGCAGGATTGAGCTCTGCAAAAGCAATAGGAAAGCTAATTGCATCTACTATATTAAATGTGCATGCGCTGGCAGAGCCGGGCTCCCTAAATTACTACCCAGGCTTCATGTACAGAATGAAGAAGTAAAATGAAGAACTGTTGCTTAGTTAGCTCGGCTCACACTGTATAACCCCGTTATAATCCCAATATATCACCAGCGTTGTTGGTTTGTAAAGCAAAATCCGATACACCGCAGCAGAACTGTTCAGAAATATACCTCTATAAAGGTGGGCTCCGAAAACAATCAGGATCTGAAAGGCTTAAGGGGCTGCATTCAATTAGTTGTGTGAGAAGGATGACGTGCTTCCCCAGAAAGGAAGTAGTGTGAACTTAGTGTAGTCCTTTTGACTTCTTTTTGATTAATAAAAGAATTCACCCATTCTTATTTCAAGCTGGCCACTCTCAAGTCAATGGGCGTTTCGGCGTTGACTTCAGTGGGTCCAGGATTTCCCCGCAAGTGCCAAGCTACCAATGGCAAGACTTACTTGGGGATCAGACATTACTCCAAGGCCTGAACTTGCTTCCACTGAAGTCCATGGTAAAACTCCCCTTGACTTCAGTTGGTCTCAAATCACAGTTGCGGGCCACACTCCCACACCCTTAGGGCTGGTCTATACTTACCCGTTAGTTCGACGGCTGGAAATCGAACTTCCGGGTTCGATTTATCGCGTCTGGTCTGGACGCGATAAATCGATCCCGGAAGTGTTCACCGTCGACTGCGGTACTCCAGCTCGGCGAGAGGAGTACCGCGGAGTCGACGGGGAGCCTGCCTGCCGCGTGTGGACCGCGTCTGAACCGCGGTAAGTTCGAACTAAAGTATGTCGACTTCAGCTACATTATTCACGTAGCTGAAGTTGCGTACCTTAGATCGAATTGGGGTGTTAGTGTAGACCAGGCCTTACTCATGTCTGAGTGGCAAATGGTCCCCGTTGACTTTAGTGGGACCACATGTGGGACAATCCCAAGTGAGCAAGGGTATCGAAATACAGCCTCATGCGAGGTTGTCAGCGCCTCGGGTTAGCTTCATCCAGTTGTTGGGATAGTTGTCTTCTCATCAGAGAGTATATGTGTGGTACGTGGTGGGGGGATGGGGGTGAAGATAGATGTGATGTCTATAGCAGATCTTCAGTGTAATCTTGACAAACCTGCTCAGATGTGCCATATTCACTCGACCCGTGCTATGCTGCTTTCATGGGAGTGAAAGTTTAGAAGAAACAACTCACCCCAAATAACAGGGGTAAGGTGGGGCCCTGGTCTCCCTCATTTTGTGGCGGAATGATCAGCTTTGCCAACTACACACAGGTCTTTGACGCCGGCTGAGAATCTGGCCCACGATCAGCCTAGCTCCATTAGAACCAATGCCAACTTATCCCAGTTGAGAAACCAGCCCTGAACTTTTACTCCGTTTCTTACCTGCATACCAAACCATGCTATTTATGTCACGAATAAGACAAAAGTGTATGTACAGTAGGCGGTTGTCTGTATAGCCTAGAAAATGATTGATTGTTTCTAAGCAGCCTCTTCAACCCCTGTGAGAGGCAGGCTTGCTCCTTCACTCCCTGTGCCAGTGGAGAAGACAACATATTCCATCCATGGGGGATGGAGGGAATAGAAGATTTTAAGGCCCGGCTTGACAAAGCCCTGGCTGGGATGATTTAGCTGGGGGTTGGTCCTGCTTTGAGCAGGGGGTTGGACTAGATGACCTCCTGAGGTCTCTTCCAACCCTAATCTTCTATGATTCTATAATTAGAGTGCCGTACATTGATCTTGACTGAGCCCCATCTCACTGAGTGCTGGGGATGATGTTGGTGGGCTCTGAGGGGGCCATGTCCAGCCCCTCCTGGCTGGAGGGTGGCTCTCAGCATGATGAAGTCTGAGGACGGCGTGGGGAAGTGGGTGAAATGGTGGGAGTCGCATCCCAGCGGCGGATTGGCTGGGTGCTGCACAGCATAGGAAGCCAGTTGAAAGGTGATTAATTTGTAAAATGTAATTGAGAAACTTGGACCGTGCCTCACAATCAATCGAAAGGGCTTCCTGGCCTCGCTCGGCACTGGGCTCATGTGAGAACGGAGTGAAGGAAAACAGGGTTCTCAGATGTTTGACCTTTAGCCATGTGGCAACGTTCTTTGGACTGAGATGGGTGGTGCCGTGTGAACAGAGAGTAACGTAACGTCCTGTAGGGTATCTTCAGCACATTCCCAACTGTCCACTCTGGATGGACTCTTTTATTTTTCCTTTTACTGCTAAAGTGCTGATTACTCTTTGATGGTGAAATGTGTGCAGTTTATCTGCATGGGGGTGGGGAAATCTCACTTTCGTTGCTTAGATTGGTATTTAACAAACTCGGCACGTACTTAGGAGTGACAAACTTTCAGTGTTTATTTCCTGGAGGCCTTGTCACTGTTAATTCGATGCTTGTTTGTCTGAAAACTCAATGCTTTCATGAGGTCATTCCCCTCTATTCGGCCTCGGTGAGGCCTCATCTGGAGTACTGTGTCCAGTTTTGGGCCCCACACTACAAGAAGGATGTGGAAAAATTGGAAAGAGTCCAGCGGAGGGCAACAAAAATGATTAGGGGGCTGGAGCATATGACTTATGAGGAGAGGCTGAGGGAACTGGGATTGTTTAGTCTGCAGAAGAGAAGAATGAGGGGGGATTTGATAGCTGCTTTCAACTACCTGAAAGGGGGTTCCAAAGAGGATGGATCTAGACTGTTCTCAGTGGTACCAGATGACAGAACAAGGAGCAATGGTCTCAAGTTGCAGTGGGGGAGGTTTAGGTTGGATATTAGGAAAACTTTTTCACTAGGAGGGTGGCGAAGCACTGGAATGGGTTACCTAGAGAGGTGGTGGAATCTCCTTCCTTCGAGGTTTTTAAGGCCGGGCTTGACAAAGCCCTGGCTGGGATGATTTAGTTGGGTATTGGTCCTGCTTTGAGCAGGGGGTTGGACTAGATGACCTCCTGAGGTCCCTTCCAACCCTGATCTTCTATGATTCTATGATTCTAGGTCTTACCAACTCCACACATTTCTCTTGCAAAGGCTTGTGCAAGCCATAGGGACAGCACCGCTCGTGTGGCTGCACTAAATGCAGGGGAGGGTTTACAGAAGAGCCTAAGGGAGTTGGGAGACCAATCCCACTTAAAGGCAGCACTTCCCCACTAATTGTTTGCTCGTAATGGGACTGCTGCATTAGACACTTTTGAAAGTCCAGCCCCCAGGTGTGGTCCATATGGCCTTTAAAAGTCCTGCTTTCCCCAGGCAATAAAGGGCCTGATTTTTTGCCCTTAAAGTCAGTGGGTCTCTTTCTACTGACTTGCTTGGGGATGGGTGTCGCTTTCTCGAGTTTCCATCAACCAGAACTTCCTCTTGAAGCAAGTCTCCCCTTTACAGCTCTGCTTCTTTTCCCCCTGCAGAAGCTACCCACTTAGTGCCCCGCCTCTTCCACATAGCTGGAGTTTGTGGCACTTTTAGACCAGTGCTGAGAAATGTAGTCAAGTTGGGAAGGAATCTTGCAACCTGTTGTTTCTCTGGGAACAGAGAGTCACTTACGTGTAGAATCAACAGAGACTTCTTTCTCCTGACTATGTTCTGATCCATGCAAACATTCCTTCTCACAATGAAATCCCTCTCTGCCATTAGGAGAGGAAGGGGGGGGCTACTTCATATACTCACCCATCTGGGGGTTTTTTACCCTCCCCTCCTTTCAGTACCGATGTCTGTCTCTTTCTCTCCCTTTCTGTCTGTGTGATTACGTGTATTATGGACAAAAAGCCTAAGTTAAAAGAACGTTAAGGCTGCAAAGTCCAGCACTCAGAAGTTAGAAAAGGGCAGAATTCAGGTTGCTGTGCAGGGATATTTGCTGACAACAGAGGGATGAGGAGACTCGGGAATCTTGGGCTCCATTCCAGGTTTGTGCAGGGGGTGTGCTCTAGTGGTCACAGACTTTTCTGGCCCTATTTCCCCCAAGTCCTACCCCTTTGGCCCTGTCCCCATTAGCCTATCCCTGTGTCAGTCCAGTCTTCCCCTGTTCTTGGCTCCTTGCCTAGCCAATTGCAACTTAGAATCATAGAATATCAGGGTTGGAAGGGACCTCAGGAGATCATCTAGTCCAACCCCCTGCTCAAAGCAGGACCAATCCCCAGACAGATTTTTGCCCCAGATCCCTAAATAGCCCCCTCAAGGATTGAACTCACAACCCTGGGTTTAGCAGGCCAATGCTCAAACCACTTCCCCCACCCCACCTCTCCCAGGTGCCCATCCCAGTCTTCCCTTCCACCCACAGACCCCTTGTACCAGTCCACCCCCTCTTTTCCACCCCCTTCCAGTTCTTGCCCCTTGTTTTTCCATCAGCCAGCTTCCTCCTCCTCCACGCTGCCTGGACCACAGCAGGGGAGCACTGACAGCACAGGAGAGACAATCTACCCACTCACAATTCCTGTGTCCAGCACAACAGCCACCTGCAACCATTTGGAGGAGCAATTGCAGAGAAAGTTCTGCTCAGCCCTGGGCTGGAGCATGCTCAGTACAGACAAAATCTTCAAGGAATTTAGCTGCCAAACTCCAACAGGTCGCTACTAAGTGTGAGCAAGCTGAATTTTTCAAAGGCTTACAAGTTGGCCAAATTTGGGCAGTTTTTCACGGGGACAGCATGAGGCACATCCCTGACCTTCCTGCCAAATGTCAAGGCCTTATTTCAAGGCACTAGCGTTTCGCCAAAAAAGGTTGTAAGAATGTTTTCAAGATGGGCAAAAACAACATATTTTTCCCTAATCTTGCCCTTGAAAATGACTGACAATTTTTGCTGAAACTTTTCAAAAAAGTGCAGCCCGAGGCAGACACCTGGCATGGAAAATGTCAGTCTAAGCAGCTGAAAACAGGGTCTTATAATGGGAAGTGTCAGGCAACCTTAACTGTAGGCATTGTACCAGCTCCACCTGTAATATATCTGCACACATAGATAAAAGATACTGCTGTAATTCTATACTGATATCTCTAGCTCATATTAGAGATATAAAATATATATAAAATTAGAATCAGCGATGTCTATTTTATGCCACTCGGTAAGCTGGTGTCAGTGCTTCTGTTCTAAACCTTTATTTTCCAGAGCTTTATATCTGGATCATAAAAATTGAGGAGAGAAACAAAGCACAGAAAAGACGTTAGCAGCTGCAGCTGCTTTTGCTTTGTTGTGCTCGTATAGCTCATAAACAGCTTTGTTTTCCAAAGTGAAAATATTCAGGCCAGCAGCACATAACACAGACTCTTCCCTTTTGCCGTCGGGTGTTTGCTTTAGAACACAGGCGCTGATGTCGTTCCAACAATAACAACTCATCAAGATTTTTAGGATGCAAGCTCAGTGCGACTGTGCGGCAGCGATATTGACACCACAGCAACGCTGTAGCTTCCACAAGCTTGGGCCCCGATCCTGCACGCTCAGACGTGCAGGCTGCCCCCTGCAACCATGAAGAGCCAGCGGCAGGTCAAGACCTTGGGAAACCCATCGTGCCATCATAGACTGTAGTGGATCACAAGCTGTCATTCTGTTCTGGTTAGTGTATTGCACCCATCCCCGTGAAGTCCCCGTGAAGTTCCAGAAGGACACGAGTAGCAACTACCCTTAGCTTCTTTCTGTCCCTCCCTTCCGCGCTCCCTCCCTCCTTTCTTCCTGGAAAAATGGCTTGTGGATTTTTTTAAAAATAAATTTTTAAATGTGTATTTTGGTGTGCTGTGCCCTGTGCTTACATTAGTGAAGGCAGGTGGAAAAAAATGCACGTGGCACTTGGAGTGGAAGGGGGTGAGGTTTGTGGCAGGCCCTGTGGGAGTTCGTTCTACAGTCTGGGAGAAGCCCCCCAAAACACTCCTCTCCCCCACAGACAAGTTTTGCCCTTGCAGCGGAAAGCTCCACTGTGCCTGAGGAGTGGAGTTGCTGACCATGATCTTCATCCTGATGCTTTAGGTGATCTTTACCCCAGGCCTTGGTGGGAAGGACCAAGGAGGAAACCCTGCTCTCATTGAAATCAGCAGCAAAACTCCCACGGACTGCGGCAGGGCCAGGATCTCACACCCGACTTCTTGAGTCTGATGCGATATTCGCTGGGAAGCCAGGGTAGAGAGCAGGTTGGATGTGCTCGCAGCAGCCCGTGTTGCTGAGGAGACGTGCTGCAATGTTCTGTGCTGATTGCAGATGCCTCAGGGCTGACGGTTTCATGTCCAGGCAAATTGCATTGCTGGGGTGGAGAGTACCCCATGCAAATAGGAGCAGTTTAAAAACAAAATAGTATTTCCTTCTCTCTCTCTGCCCCTCCTACGAGGGGAGTAACCTCGCCGTTCCACTCCCCTTCTCTTCCTGGGTCTCCTACAGACTCTGCAGTGAGGCGTCCCACAGCCTAGCCAGAGAACCGATCTTCAACTTTCCAAACTGCGCCCATGAACTGAGCTCCTGGCTGAATGTTCTCTGCAGGCCCAAACGCTTTGTACCATCGTACATTTTACATGGGGCCGAGTGTGCTGAGCGTGAGAGCAAACCCTGCAAGCCCTGAGCGCTCGCCCTGCAGTACATAAGTCATCTGTAAGAAAGCAGAACGGAGCTTTCTCTTGGCTTCTCCCCAGCCTTGGCCATGTTTAAACCCTAATGAAGAAGCGGTGTGTGGGATCCAGTTCTGCTGGGCTCTGGGAGTCTCTTGCGTCAGGGAGATCTTGGTACAGCCTTTTTATTCCTTTGTTAAGGGGCCTGGTTTATTTCCCCAGCCGCACATCCCTCTGCTAGAAAAGGGTCACGCATGACGCTGCGGGGTTGTTCTTACAGTTCATAGAGCTTGGATGTAATCAGCGGTTGTGGGTCACCGGTGTGGTTAGATGTTCAGCTGCAAGTGTGTGTTTTCCCTGTGTGCTGCCCCAGCTCTGCGCAGACAGCCGGCACAGCAGACCTGGAGCGAACCGCCCAATGACCATGAGCTCCGTTAAGGTATGAAGGCGCCCAGCCAGGTTTATTGTTAACGAGGCCATAGGCGCCGACTCTGTGGGTGCTCCGGGGCTGGAGCACCCACGGGGAAAAATTAGTGGGTGCTCTGCACCCACCGGCAGCCAAGCTCCCCTGTATGTACTGGAGATCCCGCTCTTTGTGCACCCTCTGAGTGTGACCCAACTCCATTGATTTCTACTTAGATTCTTAGCAGTCTGGGGCAGGGACTGTGTGTGGACACATATGTACTGCGCCCAGCACCATGGAGCGCCTAGGTGGGACCAATACATCCTGCTGACGATGGTGATTTCACTGGGGTGGTTTGGGCCCCTCACACGTAACCCTAACCCATACCTCTGCCTCTGATTGCGCTTTGCTCCCCTGCCCCACATCTCTGCTCCAGCAACGCCCCCTTTAGATGACTGAAACTCTCTGCCGATGACATTGTAAACTCAACTTTAGTTTGCAGGCTCCTTGGGGGCAGGGAGCTCATGTAACTAGCACAAAGTCCTGTGCACTCCTGTTAGCGCTGCGTATGGGAAAGCAGCAGTGATTCCCTAGATCCTGCTTCCTTGCTGCCTCCCAGCCTTGCCTGCCTGACTTCAGGGGCCCTCTGCAGTGAATTTTCCCATTGATTTAAGTGGGAGCATGACTCAGGCGTCTGCTTCGCCCTCCAACCCTGCAACTCACCCACACACGCCGGTCTAACTAGCTAGCCTCGGGGGAGGTAAGTCAACCTCCAACTCCCTCCTGCTCCGCTTTAATTAGACAAGAGTGTGATGAACAGCACTCCGGCTCCCAGAGCGGTTCCCACCCGCAGGCCCTGGGAAGAGTCATCAAACTCCCTTTACATTTGGATCCTCGCTGGGGCTTCCTGATTCTTCCGGGCTGCTGTCACTTCTTGTGGGAACGATTCCCAGCTGGTCCCTCCTGCTTTTCACCAGCGGGATGACACAGCCCTATTCACGGGAGTGTTGCCGTTGACTTCAGCGGCAGCACGCCTGGAGCTAAGCTAGCTGTTGGGGAGGCGATCCTGGAAGCTTTTCCACGTGGCCGTGATGCTCTTAGCATTAAACCTTGACCAGAGCCCTTTACAAACCCCAGCTGGGGGAGACCAGTGAAAGCAGGAGGGGAGCGCTCTCTCTCTCTCTCGCTGTCTCTTGCAGTCCTCCTCCCCGGGTCTGGCCTTTGCCCTCTCCCCTCTGGCAGCTGGGCAGAGGCGTCTCAGAGAGGCTGATGAGGTGGCTGCCGACAGAGCTTCTGGAGGCATGCTGACAGATGCAGGGGAAGTCGGCATGGCAGGGGTCACTTTGGTACATTTTTCCACAGGGCTTACTTGTAATTTCCCTGCATCAGATGTCAGCTCCTGGCCTCCTTTACCATCACTTCTCTGCAAGCCTTCGGATCCCTCCCCTTGCCGCGCTGTGCCCGCGTCACACAAACGACATGTCAGCTGAAGCCCTTTCGGGGCGAGAGCCAACCGGCTGGCTGGGGCCTTTTGGTTCCCGCTGCAGATCACCACGCCCAAAATTCTGGCCCCCGCACACAGCCCAAGCAGCCAGGCGGCATTACTCTGGGGACTGAGGGCTAGAAACCACTGCTCCCAGGCGGCTGCTGCAGCAGCCTCTGAGCTGGCAGAGCCTCCAGATGGCTTCCCCTCTTCCCCTATCAGAGCAAGGGCCAGAGGATCAGCCAGATCCCCATTGCACCGGTGTGCAGGGAGCTCTCACTGGGCTCGGCTCCATTGCATGCAGTGGGTACAACCTCCAAGTCCTGTTTTCCCCTGCTTTTTGCACAGCGGAACTGCACTGGCACCGTGTACGTGTGTGGATGGATATAGATAGTAGAGTGTGCATCTGTGTGTGTGTGTGTGTAGATAGGGTGGGGGGTGTCCATGCCGGGGATACAAAATCCTCCTCTACATGTTTTATTTATAGTGTGCATTTCTTGTGCCCTATTCGGTTACTTTTCTTTCTACCACCTGGTTCTACTCTGACATTGTGCAATGAGACACCTGCGTTTAAAAGAAGACAGGCTGATTTCACCTTGGATACATCCAGCTGCTACGCTGCTGCATTCTGCCAGCCAGGAACTTGGTGGGCCAAAGAAAACGGAACGCGAGGAACATGTATAGTACAAGCTGAGATCGCTGGGGTTTGCTGACTATCCCAGCAAAGTCTTTTTGAATAGTTCAGTAGAGATGAGGTATTAAGAGGAGGAGTACAGTATTGTTTCCTAAAGCCACATATGCAGATCCAGTTACAGCGTTGGGGCCAAAGGCAGTATGGTTCTTGGGACAGAGACTGGGTTTCTCACTGCACGTTTGTACAGCGCCTAGCACAAAGGGATGTGATCCCTGATTGAGCCCCTACATGCTACAGGTCTTATTATTAGCAAGGGGTATGTGCCTGACAAAGATGTGCATCTGATGGTTTCTCAATTCCTTTTATGCGTGAATGTGTGAAGTGTAGCAGGAAACTCAAGCTTGTCCTCGTATTTTCAAACAGTGTCTCTCCTAGCCAAGCCTGCTCAGGATAATTGGGCTCCATCACCTGTAATTCCGTTTGGCTGACTGGGGCAGTTGGCTGCCCGGCTCTTGCTGGTTTTGAGCATCCTCCGTTTCTGTCTTGATGCATCAGGATTTTTGATCCCTAATGGCTGTGTGGGAAGGGAGCGAGCACAGGGTAGAAGGTCCCTGCACCCTGGAGCAGACCCCATTTGCCAGGACAGGCAGTGTGGTCTAGTGTAGCAGGCCTGAGACCGGGAGCGAGGAGACCTGGCTTCTGCCACTGCCTGGCTGGGTGACCGTGGGCATGGCCCTTCTGAGTCTCGGGTACTCGTGTGGCCGCCATCGCTGTGGTAGCTGAGCCCCCGGGGGCTGTGCGGGGCACCTCACGTGGTTGGGAGTGTGCTTGGGCCTGGGGTCGGAACCCATGGCAGCCCCGCTCCCTGCCGGGGGTGGAGGAAACCTTGAGCCAGCAGGGAGTGGGGGTAAGGAGCTGGGGGAGGGGCTCTGGCACGGCGGGCACCTGGGGCCTGCTCTGGCTCCTTGGCCCTCCTGCTGCTGGGGCAGGGGTGCCTGGTCAGCATGCTCCAGACTGCAATGGGGGCAGGGCTGGCTGTGGGGCACAAAGGGGAAGACCCTAAATCCCTTCCCCCAAGGAAGCTTTGAGCCAGCAGAGAGGGGTAAAGGAGGGGGGTGAGGGCAGAGGCAGGGGTTTCTGGGAGGGGATGTTAGGAGGCTCCTGGGAGGGGAGTAGGGGCTCATAGGGAGACAGGCAGGGGGTCTGGGAGGGGTGTAGGAGGACAAAAGCAGGGACCTGGGGGGCGAGGGGGACAGGTGTCAGGCTCAAGGGGACAAAGGCAGGGGCTCTTGCAACCCTGGGTTTTGTGTGGTTTTTAACTCTAAAACTCTTGAAAGTTAGCAGGTGCTCAACCCACTGCACTGTGTGCCCGTGTGTATCATCTGGACATGCATTACAAATACTTTACGCTTTTCAGTGCAATATAGTGTAAGAAAATGTCAAAAAAAAAAAAACCCCCGAAGGAGCCTGAACACAAAAATATGGTGTTCAGTGGAGTTCATAGACTGCTCAGAACAAAGATTTTGAGGGAACGTGGCGGATCAGCTCACAGTCTTGTAATGTATTTCTCCCTACAGCCCCCATAGGGCTGTTGTCCACATTGTACAGATGAGGAACTGAGGCACAGAGAAGCTAAGTGACTTGCCCATGGCCACACAGGGAGTCTGTTGCAGATTAGGGAATTGGGTCCACCTCTTCTGAGCCCTAAGTTAGCATCCTATCCATTTAACCACCCTTCTGCTTCTCCTCCCTGGGCCTGTCTTTCTCCTCCCCTCCTTTCTGTGTCAGTCTGCAAGCTCTTTGGGACAGTGACTCTCTCTTATTATGGGTTTTCACAGAGCCTCACACCATGAGGCCCTGATCTCAAGTGGGCCTTCTGGGTGCTGGTGTAATATATATAATTTACTTGGGCTTTATGCAGGGGCTCAGGATTTGACCCACCGTGTACGTCTACATTGTAAAACCAGGTCTGTGGGACTCTGCTTGTCGACTCGGTGGTTCCAAACCTGCTCTTGAGCACCCGCACTGCATCGTAAACCTAGGCTTTCAATTGCTGCAGCTGGTCTAACAGCCATGCTAACGCGTCCACACTGCACTACACAGACCTTCTGACTCCGGTGTGCAGCTTGAGCTGCGTCCACACTGCAAAATGACAGGGCTTAGGCCCAAGCCTCATGCTCTCACCCACCTCCCAGCAGGGTCCCAGGCAGGGCCGGCTCCAGGCACCAGCTTAACAAGCAGGTGCTTGGGGCGGCCAAGGGAGAGGGGCGGCACCTGCGGCAATTCGGGGGCGGCAGGTCCCTCACTTCCTCTAGGAGCAAAGGACCAGCCGCTGAACTGCCGCCGCCGATCGCGGCTTTTTTTTGTTTTGTTTTTTTCCAATTGCCGCCGCCGGTCGCAATTGCGATCGCGGCTTTTTTTTTTTTTTTTTGCTTGGGGTGGCAGAAATGCTGGTGCCGGCCCTGGTCCCAGGACCCAGATCCTGAGTGCTTGCTGACCCGAATCAGGCAGATGTGTGTGTGAACAGAAGGGGTCTTAAGTTCAAACCTGAGTCAAAGCCTGGGCTTAGTGTGCAGCGTAGAGACACCCACAATGACAATTACACACGAGGTGAAGCTAGTCAAAGGCAGGTTGTCTTAATGTGTCAATTGTGGCAAGTTTTGACAAGATCAGATCCACAAACTAGTCCTTGCAATAAACAGGAATAACATAACTCTCCCCAGCGCATCAGGCACTAGATTTCATTGTGCGAAGACTTTGGGCAGCACTCAGTTAACAGCACTCTAAGCTGTCCATGCTTCCCTGACATCGCAGTGACAGTTCTATGTAAGACCACTTATCTTTTCAAAATGCTTCCCACAGTGGCTCGCTCGGGATCTGGATTTGGATGCGAAATCTAAATTAGCTTCAATTTGTCGTTCACTCTCCCCTGAGTGCTGTAGGTTCAGACAAGAGGCCCTGTCTTACAGCAGGCGTGCGTTTAAAAGCCTACTGCCTGCTTCTCTGGCCCGGTGACAGAGTGCTCACAGCAGCACCCTGATCAGGGATGTGGCTGCAGTTCACCACTTCCCAGCGGGGGATTAGAGCACCTGGGTGGAAATTGCCAGGCTAAGGTTATAAGTGGGAGGAACAGGAAGGCTTCCCTGCTCTGCAGCGCCTCCTTGTGACAGAGCCACTCCACGTGTGAGGAAAGGGCTGTGTCTAAATGCCGACACACTGCTCCTGGCATAACATAATCAGCAAACCAAGAATGAAAACAGGGCCTGGGAAAGAGGATTTGCCCCCACCCACTGTTTTCTTCCTTCCCACAGAGGGTTTAACTGATCGCCATATTTGGGGTCTGGAAGGAATTTTCCTCCAGGGCAGATTGGCAGAAGCCCTGGAGGTTTTTCGCCTTCCTCTGCAGCGTGGGGCACGGGTCACTTGCTGGAGGATTCTCTGCACTTTGAGGTCTTTAAACCACGATTTGAGGACTTCAGTAACTCAGGCATAGGTTAGGGGTTTGTTACAGGAGTGGGTGGGTGAGATTCTGTGGCCTGCGTTGTGCAGGAGGTCAGACTAGATGATCATAATGGTCCCTTCTGACCTTAAAGTCTATGACTCTGAGTGTTTGCACCAGCATTCTGGTCCCATGCAGGGTACATGGTAAAACTGGGGGAGAGGGGTACAGCCCCAGGAAAAACCCAAAATAAGGTAGGAATTGAATGAGAGAATACTATAAGAAGGATGTGGAAAAATTGGAAAGAGTCCAACGGAGGGCAACAAAAATGATTAGGGGGCTGAAGCACATGACTTATGAGGAGAGGCTGAGGGAACTGGGATTGTTTAGTCTGCAGAAGAGAAGAATGAGGAGGGATTTGATAGCTGCTTTCAACTACCTGAAAGGGGGTTTCGAAGAGGATGGATCTAGACTGTTCTCAGTGGTACCAGATGACAGAACAAGGAGCAATGGTCTCAAGTTGCAGTGGGGGAGGTTTAGGTTGGATATTAGGAAAAACTATTTCACTAGGAGGTTGGTGAAGCATTGGAATGGGTTACCTAGGGAGGTGGTGCAATCTCCTTCCTTAGAGGTTTTTAAGGCCCGGCTTGCCAAAGCCCTGGCTGGGATGATTTAGTTGGGGATTGGTCCTGCTTTGAGCAGAGGGTTTGACTAGATGACCTCCTGAGGTCCCTTCCTACCCTGATATTCTATGATTCTATGACTTTTTTCTGCCAGATTAAAAATCCTGGAGCCCTGCGCTAGCTCTGCTGGCACTAGAAGGCCTGAGCGTATTGCTCTCATGCGCCTGTACTGTGTGTGTGTAGCTCTAGGTTAGAAGCAGCTCCGAATTATTTAATGACTTGACGCAAAGCCCATTGACAGCTGGATCCTTAGAGCCGCCTTTTCAACCAGCTTCAAACCAGCCTCTAAATTTGCATGTGCAGAATAATTGGCCGGGCCAACCGTTTGCATGTGCAGTTACCCCCTTTGCATGCACAAACAGATCTTTGCATGTGCAAATCAAGTAGTTGGCAATCAGGCTCCTTGATTAGTGCAAACAAATGTTTGGTTTGCCAGTGTAAATGTAGATTTTCCAATCAGAGGCTGAGGTTATTCCAGGTGATATGTGGCTTTTACTCATTTTGTGCATAAAATAGTGCAAGTGGATTTGTTTAATCTGCGGCGGGAGGGAAGGATTTGAGTTAGAATAGAGTTGCCACTCTCCAGGTTTTCCTGCTTTGTCCCTCTTTTGAGTGGCTGTCATGGGACGTCCGTAAGGATGCTCTGTACACGTTACCCGTTGTCCAGTTTTGTGGGCTCCGGATCATGCCTGATGTCTCTGGCTTTTTGTATCTGCGTGTAACAGGGCGGCGACTCACCGCTGCGGCGCCTCCTGCTGGTTCCTGGGAATTAGCTCTGTTTCCAGCTCTGGAGCGCCCTTTGCAGGCAAGTGTCCCGCTTGCCACTGGGCCAGAGTCCCTCCTGGACCCCGGTGCCCCTTTCAGGCTGGGGTGCTGTCCCCTGCAGTATCCCACAGATCTGGGTCTCCCCTCCCCAGGGAACCTTCACCCTCTATCCCCACCTTGCCTCAGTCTATGGCCACCGCCAGTCATCACCTAGCCCCCGTTCCCTGGGGCAGACTGCAGTGTAAGTGCCACTCATCATAGGCAAGGGGGGTTTGGACCTGCTGTCTCTGCCTACCCTTGGGCTGCCCCCTGCAGCCCCAGTACCTTCTCGGCCTTTAGCAAGGCCTGCAGCCTGGGGGGTGTCCAGGCTGGAGCTCCCCAGCTCCTCTGGCCTTCCCCCAGCCCTGCTCCAGTCTCAGTACCTTTCTTTGGCTTCCAGGGAGCCAGGCCCTTCCCTCTCTACCGCGAGAGAGACTCTGCTCTGGCTTCTGGCCCCAGCCCTCTTATAAGGGCCACCTGGGCCCTCATTAAGCCAGCGGCGGCCTGATTGGGGCGTGGCCCCCAGTTGAGGCTGCTTCCCCCAATCAGCCCCGCTTTTCCTTCCCTGCCACAGCCCTCTCCCCGGGCTGTTTTAAGCCTTTTAAGGCAGGAGCGGGTGACCAGCCCGCTACACTGAGATGTGGCAACCCTCAGTTACAAACAGCTTTCCAACAAAAGACACAGATGGAGGAGACACTGAACTTGCTGGCCACTAAACGTTTTGAATTAAAATTAAATCTCCCCCCAGATTAGAAATGAAGCCAGCAAACAGAGAAACTCAGATTACCAGCTATATTATTAAGCAAACCAATCTCTAATAGACCACAGTTGTGCAATCCTTCAAATGCCTTGAATTACTCACATAATTTAGATTTATTCGAACACTTCCTGTATGTCTAATATTAAACTTCAGAAATTAGGTTCTTAGTAGTTAGTTAACTACACATTGCTACACAGAACAGTGAAACCAGTATCTGCATAGGCACCGACTCCATGGGTGTTCCTGGGCTCGTGCGCCCGCCGAAAAAAATACAGGGTGCTCAGCACCCACAAGCCAGTCATAGGCAGCATGTGACTCTTGCATTTGGGGAGGCTGGGCGGGAGCGCCGGAAGCTCCCTAGAAGTGTGGGGGGCCACCAGTGCCCGCCCTGTGACCCCGCCCCCCCTCCGCCCTGTGACCCCGCCCCTGCTCCGGCCCAAGGCCCCACCTCTGCTCTGCCTCTTCCTGTCACTGCTCCACCTCTTCCCCCCAGGTGCCCTCCACCCACTAAGATACCAATTCTAGACACACATTCAATAACTGGAATATAAAAGAAGTGTATAAATATGCTGAAAATAGCTTCCCCCCAAAACTGGCAGAGTTCCTCCTCCCCCGAACACACCTCTTCAAAAGCACCCACCAGGAAAAACAAAAGTCAGCACCGGTGGGTAGTTGCCTTAGAAAAACCTAAGATAGCTGGGAAGGTACAATGGGAAGATAGAGGCACACGCAATACAATTCATCTTATGCTACTGAACCTAACAAGTCAAAATGAGTTCCCCCGACTTTAGGGGAGTTTTGCCGCTAGCTCCAGCGGGCCCTGGACTTGATCCTTAGTGTTTAACTTCAATACATTGGGGGGGGGGGAATCATCTAACGTTTAATTAAAATTGTCTAATTAGGGAGGAAATTCAGCCAGGGCCAAGGGCTTCTACACGGCCTATGCCCTATTCAGGCCTCACATGTAGGGCCCAGGAGGTGCATGGGAGTTCTGCACCGGAGTGATTCTTTTTTCACTCAAAGGCCCGATCCTACAACTGGATCCATGCAGGCAGCCCTCTGGGCAGGCCTGGTGTCCCAGTGCCTTCAGTGCGTGAGCAGGGCCAATGGGCCTGATCCAAAGCCCACTGAAGCCAGTAGAAAGACTGAAAGGGCTTTGGGAACAGGCCGTGATGCCCCTCATGCAGCGCTCTGGGTCTGCACCGGTGCTTTGCAGAGCTGAATATTACTGTGTGACGACTGCGTATGCAAACATGGCCAGTGTGTTTCACAGCACGAGGGCTCAGTCTGCTGGATTGCCTCTAATTGCACTTCTTGGCTGTTAATTAAATAGAACTGGATTATTAAAATCTATTTCCGAAGGTCTAATATTTATTGAATAGTCTAGAGATGGATCCTTGTACATAGCCATTAATATCCCAGCTAATCTAGTCTAATAAGCAATCTGCATCTAATTAACATCCAACAGCTGCTTCGTTAAATCTAAATGCGATCCTTAGCAGAGCCCCTGCCTGTAAAGCCAGGGTGAAGTGCCGCGCAGGCATTCTCGCTGCCAACCGTGCAGAGCCTGGACACAGCATTGAGAAGCTTCATCTGCTCCAAGGCTACCTACTAGCTGTGGGATTCCTTGCGCTTCGGGCCAAGTGTCCTTTGGGCTCTGACCTAGCATCTGAAGTCAATAGGATGCTTTCTGCTGACCCCAATGAGCTTTGGATTAGGCCTCTGGGGCGTGCTGAGAGCAGTTTGCATGAGGCTTTTATGCTGGGGGATACGTCGTAAAGAGCAGGCACATAAGTGCCCAAAGCAGGCCTGCTCAGTGCAGTCATCCTACCCCCCTTTCAGCCAGCGTGAGGGGCACTGCAGGTTTCTAAGCCCATCGCAGACCCCTGCTTCAGAAAGCTGGAAGAAAAGAGAAAATGTCGTGCCTGGAAAGGGAAGAATCCCCCGTGCACTCCTGTGCAAGCTACTTGGGTCTCAGCACGTAGAATTGTAGGACTGGAAGGGACCTCGAGAGGTCATCTAGTCCCGTCCCCTGCACTCATGGCAGGACTTAATATTATCTAGACCATCCCTGACAGGTGTTTGTCCAACCTGCTCTTAAAAATCCCCAATGATGGAGATTCCACCACCTCCCTAGGCAATTTTTTCCAGTGCTTCACCACCCTGACAGTTAGGAAATTTTTCCTAATGTCCAACCTAAACCTCCCTTGCTGCAATTTAAGCCCATTGCTTCTCGTCCTATCCTCAGAGGGTAAGGAGAACAATTTTTCTCCCTCCTCCTTGTAGCAACCTTTTGGGGGAAGTAAGAGGATGTTGCACACCCAGTATTGCTCTCTGGAGAAGATGGGTACCCCCCCACACACACACACACACCTTCTCTTCCTACTTGCTAGTCAGAGCAAAGGGGTGGGAGGCAGTGTTGTGTTCAACTTCTAGTATAGACCATCAGCAACTCACTCCCGCCCCTTCCCCAGAGCAGGGAAGGAAGGGTGAAGGATTATGCCAGAGAGGGGTTTCTCAGGGTCGCAGCAGCTCCCGGTGTCACATCCAGGACGTGGGTGGTCTGGCCTAGCGGGTTCTCGTCTTCCAGATCCTTCCACAGGGCCTGAGGGTGCAGCTGATGCACTGCCCCTTGCTGTGATTTGCCTTGGCCATCCTTCCCTTTCCTCTCCTTCTTGTTGAGTAACAGTCTAATTCTGTGATGTATTTATGTTTATGGGCGCTCAAACGGGGGACATAAATTCTCACTTGCTGCTTCCAACCAGCGGAGATTTACTGGCTGTTCAGTTACACTGCCTGTGCCTGACCCCATAAGATTGATGTTCTGCACAACGAGGATCCAGAGAAAGGTCTCTCTTGATGGGAGTGTGTAAGAATGTAATTGGGCCTCATTAAACCCGCCTTCACTTGGGCATCTGTTTGTGTACATGCAGCAGTGCCGGTTTTGAAGCAAGCGTTAGCACCACCAGGGGATAGAGAACAGAGCAGTTCGCCCTTTTTAGATGGAGAATAGGAATTGAAACCTGGCTTTTCCCAGCTTTACACTAGCTTGAAAGTAGCACCAAGAACAGTTTACGCAATCGCTTCTTTGAACCGTGCTTCTATACACTGGGAGAAATTCAGATCTTGGTTACATTAATGTAACTCCACTGAGTTCACTGGCACTGCTGCATGTACACAAACAGATGCCCAAGTGAAGGCGGGTTTAATGAGGCCCAATTACATTCTTACACAGTGAGTTCAGTGGTGTTACTCTGGATTTACAGCCAGTGTCAATGAGGTTAAAGTCTGCGTTCTCCACCTGTCTGTTGTGGGAGACAGGCAGGAAGCTGCTGTGTATTTTTATTGTTTCTGGAAGTTGCTGTATATTTTTAGCGTGTCTGGAAGTTCTGCGCAATCCATTGTCCATCACTCCAGTACAATAAACAGTGGTTCCACATTCCGATGATGGCATTTACTGCAGCTCATGGACACTTGCTTGAGGGTAGAAAGAGGATTTGTGTTGAGACTGATCAAGTGCTCAGTGAGGATCCTTGTCCATAGGTGATGAGTGGGTGACATTAGTGAAATGCTCCATGCTGTTTCTTTCATCGTCTTTTCTAAGGAAAGAAATACCACAAACGCTACAGTAAAGGCAATACTGTACAGTGAACATCCAGGGCCAAGTCCTCGACTGATGGAAGTGGATGTAGTTCCATCAATAGAGCTACACCAGCAGATGATCTGGTCCCAATTTTTGATGGCATCTGCAGTGAGATGGATTTTTCATGATCACTGATTAGCTAAATGTAGAAAACTCAGAAGAGCCAGGCTTCACTGACTTGCTTTAGTGGTAGTGTTCAAATCAGGCACTATCCTGCCTTCACTTCTTCTTATTGGTCTTGTGGCAGTGCCCTAAAGCCCCAATCATGGCTCATGGCCCATTGTGCAAGGTGCTGTACAAATACAAAGCAGAGAGACGGTCCCTGCCCAGAAGATCTAAGCATCGTGTAATGATTGTTTCAAAGAAAGTCTAAGTCTCTTGCAAATAGTCTCATAATCTGCACATTGACTGGTTTTAGCAGTGTTTGGGGATTGGTTGGCTCTAGAAGGTCCCCTTGTTCATTAATCCAGAGAGATTGATGACAAAAGGTTGTCCTACCCACCTGTGACAAAGTAGAGACTTTGTTGGCTAAGGGCTTGTCAAGGCTGGATCCCCACTTTGAACTTTAGGGTTCAAATGTAGGGGCCTGCATAAAAACTTCTAAGCTTATCTACCAGCTTAGCTTTGGTCCGCTGCCACCATCACAAGAATTCCCTCCCTGGGAAGCCTTGAGAAACCTTTCACCAATTCCCTGGTGAACACAGATCCAAACCCCCTTGGATCTTAAAACAAGGAGAAGTTAACCATCCCCCCTCCTTCCTTCCACCCTCCTTTCACCAACTCCTGGTGAATACAGATCCAAACCCCCTTGGATCTTATAACAAGGAGAAATCAATCTGGTTCTTAAAAAAAAAAAGGCTTTTAATTAAAGAAAAAGGTAAAAATCATCTCTGTAAAATCAGTATGGAGAATACTTTACAGGGTAATCAAACTTAAAGAGCTCAGAGGACCCCCCTCTGTCTTAGGTTCAAAGTACAGCAAACAAAGATACACACTTTGGTAAAAAGGTACATTTACAAGTTGAGAAAACAAAGTAAATCTAAGACGCCTTGCTGTCTTTTTACTTACTAGTTTGAAATAGGAGAGACTTGTTTAGAAAGATGGGGAGAACCTGGATTGATGTCTGGTCCCTCTCAGTCCCCAGAGCGAACCACCCCTAAAACAAAGAGCACACACACAAACCTTTCCCCCCCCAAGATTTGAAAGTATCTTGTCTCCTTATTGGTCCTTCGGGTCAGGCGTCAGCCAGGTTACCCGAGCCTCTTAACCCTTTACAGGTAAAAGGATTTGGAGTCTCTGTACACAGAGAGCTGTTACCCTTCCCTTCATAGTTATGACA